>NC_056732.1:1645794991-1646394991 GCF_019279795.1 Protopterus annectens
TTCATCAACACCTCTGTCTTTGGGTGGTAGAACAGGCTCACTCCCACACATTCTGGAATATCTCCAATAAGGCCCACGTTGCATGTCAAAGCCAAGTTATTTGGGGCATAATCGGGAATAAAACCTCTACTGCATACAACTATCTCTAGGTGTGTAAAAATGTAACAGTATGTTAAATGTGGCTGTATTACTGTCTATACACTGAACTCATTTTTGCTAGCTTCTTCTCAGCCCAAACACAGACAATATGGCTTCTATTAAATAAGCAGTTCTTTAAAAAAAGACATGCTTTCTTAAGAGAAATTCCTCTGCACCAGCCCTATTTAGTGTGTAGGGCCATATGCAACTAACTCTGAGATATTCACATCTTGTAAAAAAAAAAAATCTGTGGACAGTGACAGTCTAAGACTTAAAGGCACTTTGTGATTAAATACTGTTTCAGTGGATGAGAAAAGCATCAAAAACAGCTTTGATGAGCTTGTCTTTAATCAGTTATCAGACTTAAATGTATTTCATAAAAATGAAATGTAGGTCATAAAAATATGATTAGAATCAAACTGCAAGTTATCCTGAAAGGATAGGCTGGACAATAAGTTACATTTTATATCAATAAAATGATCAAAGTTTTCAAAAGAAGGGTGAGATAGCTTCTATGCTGTAGACAAGATGAGAAACTATGCATAGCAATGTAGGAGAATCTTTTTAGCATGTACACAAATTATTTTTAAAGTGCAAAATATACATATCAGTAATTTAATAAAATAACCACAGCACCAAACTGCAGACACAAACTGAATTCAAATACGTAAACTGCAGATGCCCCTACACTTACAACATGAAATTTATTGTACAAGTGCTTTCATCCTTAAAATTATACTGGGCTTCCTCACATGCATATTGTCTCCATTTAAAAAAAAAATTATAGACTAAAAACAATGCTACCACCTACTGGACAAAAAAATGAATGACAGCTTACAAAAAAAAAAAAAAAAAAAAACAGGAACACACAAGAAAATCTAACATAGGTATTTTTCAGACACTATAAAAATAGATATAATGTCACACTTTAAACCATTTGTACAATAATAAACTGTTGATGGAAACTGTCACTGATACCAGGGGGATTTGCTGCATTTAATAAAATCTGCCAGTGCAATTCCTGTCTTTCAAGGTACGTTTCCCAATCACCACCCCTCTTAAATGGGGCAATTTTTTCCAGTATTTGAAACACACTTTTTTTTTAGTTTGCATAGCTATTATAATGTTTAGCTAGGGTATTGTTGGCATCCCTTTTCCTAATTGTGTAATCATGTTGGTAAATCCTTTGTCTGTGTTTTTACTGTCTTCCCAATATAAAATGCTGGACAGTTCAGCATTGAGCCAGATAAACTAAGATAAACTACACCTGGGGTATTGCACAATTTCCCATTATGGTAAATGACTTTAGCATAATTACCCACAGTGTAGCTGAAGCCCCCCTATATGAATCTACATTGGCTACATGCTCCACATTTAAACATGCCATTTGCAGCCATGTGTTTCTCCCATTTTCTATAAGGAACCTTTTCAAAGGTGTTTTTCAAGTTAACACCCTTCTTGTAAACCACCAGTAGATTCTGCCTCAGTTTCCCATACAACCCTTGCGTTGTAATATACATAGTTCAGTTACGTGACAGGATGCTCTTCACCTCCTTGCTTGCATTGTTGCAAACATAGGACCTAGCAAACTATATTGTGTGTCACTACTAGTAAGACTCATGATGGGGGCACTGCCCTGGGTTCATGACCTGGCGATGTCCAACCCATTCTTTAATACTGGTTTATATGGATCTTTTCTTTCTTTGACAATGTCTTCCAATACCTCTATAAAACGTAGTGGGTAATCCCTCTCACGAAACATCCTAATTAAAGTCTTAACCTCAGGTTCAAATATGTTGTCTGTAGATACCAACCAGGTTAACCTTATAAATAGTGTTTTAACATTTTTCTTCTGCCAAATGGGATGACTGCTGCTTATCTAAACAATCCTGTCTTGGTTTGTGATTTATTGTTGAGTTGACTGGTAAGAGACGTTTTATTTATCTTTACTGTTAAAAAGAGGTGCGATTGTGAGCTATAGTGATAAAGAAATTGCAACTTTTGTCTGGCTGGTAGAACTTGTATGGTCAGAACAACATTATTGTATTTTATTATTTAGTTTATACTGCTGGTATAATTTAATTTTTTTCATAGAAGATTTAAGTACTCTCTGAATTTTGTGGTTAATGATTTTGATTATTCTTTTCTTTTGCAATATTTTATCAATTTAAAGCTGAATATGGATTCTTTAAATGAGTACGCAATTAACGATTTGCTAATGCACAGTGTAATAAATGCTATGCATATTTAAAGGTAACAGCTGATAACACTGGTGATGTTTGTTTCTCGTGTCAAATGTTAGATGATTTGCTTACCATTGTTAGAAGTAAATCTGAACTTAATGAATGGTGATTGCACTTGTGCAACTGACATGACTTGGAGAATTGTTTCTTATATTAATAACTGGACTGCTGAAATAAATAATGTTAGGCATAGAACAAATAGAACACATTTAGGAAATGATGCATCTATTGCCTGCAAAGAACATTCAAACCCTTTGAAACAAGATGATGCCCCTGAGGACTACGGAATTTTGGATGTTAAGTATTCAGCAATCTGAGGATCCAATTTGTTTAGAGGGAAACGAAAAAAGAAAGAAGTTCACAACAAATAACAAGGAAGAAAAAGAAATGAATAATGACTGAAAAGGAAAGACATAGTAAAAAGGATTCTGCTTTGTTATGTAACACACTGGTGAAAGGGAAAGATGATATCTATCAGAAAACCTTCAGTCTACAGAAAAAGGCATCACCTTTCCAATGGAAAAGGTACAAAAAAAAGGCAAGGGTCAGATAAAAAAGAAATCAAAATTGAACATGGAAGTATCGAAGAACATTATTGTAAGAAAAAAGTAGAGAAAGACAGATGTTGACTACATGGCTCAAGCTGTGGATTTACAATGCCAGCTAGATGAGAATTTAATACACAATGACAACTGGGATTAATAAGTCTAATGGTGATGAAAATCTATCTTTAGTAACAATTGATAGAGCAGTTATTACTGTATTAGAAGCTGAAGATTCTTCAGAGATGCTCAGCAAATATATTCTTGTAATTGGAGATTCAGTTATTAGAGGAACTGATACTTATATCTGCAGAGATGATAATGAACATCTAGTAGTGTTATGCTTGCCAGGAGCAAGAATAGAAGATGTGAAACAAGCCTTGGAAAGCCTTAATGTAAGGCAGCATGGATCTGTTTTTATTCATGTTGGTACAAATGATGTCACCCACAAGGATTCTCTGACTATTTTTAGAGAACTGACATCCCTCCTAGAATGTATAGCCTGCACTGGTGTTAGGACATAATTTTCACAAATCACCTATAGAAAGGATTGCCAGGTCACTGTGAATGAAGATTTTTTGGAAAAACACCTACATGGGAAAAATGTCCCATTTTAAAAAATTTAAATGTGTAGAGTATCCAAGCCTTGCTTTGGGCACATGTGTTCAGACAGGATGGTGTGCAATTTCTGCAGCAGATACTTTGCAATATTTGACAAACACTAGGCAGGATTTTTGCCAGGTTGAAAATTTAACAGTTCACAGATAGCAACATGTGATGCATCTCTGATGGTTGTTAATGGTAGAGCATTAATAATAAAGTTTTTTTTATTGGAAAATTTGCTACATTTCCACAAGATTGATGTTATTGTTTCTGGAACATGGTTAAAGATCAATGACTGGAAACCAGTTCTGTCAGGGTATAAAATGTTTTTACTGTAACACACATTCTAACAACAAATCAGGTGTAGGTGTAATGATAGGGATTAAAGATAGCTATGAGACTTGTGAGTATTACATGTTCAATGATAACACCAATATGTGCAAAAAAAATGGGAAAAAGCGATTAAGGTTGGATGGATGGATCATTTACACTTGTGTGCTGCTTTGTGTGAAATGGCAGAGAAGTCAGCTAGTTCAAAGAGGCATTCAATAACTCTAGAGTTAAAATGTGAAACTGTCATTTTAATAGAAAATAAAAACAAAACACAGGCTGACATTGGTATGGTCTTAGTAAGTCAACAGTTAGTGATATCTGGATTAACTTTAGGAAATACAAATCCTCTGGGCAGTTTGCTAACAGTAGCAAGAAAATGCAGACGTCTACATATGATGACATTGAAGATGCTCTTTTGCTTCGGTTAAAGTAAGCTCATTCAGTCAGTACGACTGTGCCTGGTGCAATATTAAAAGAGAAGGTGGCTAGTCTTGCCCATGAACTTGGTCACGGCGACTTTAACTGTAGTGATGGCTGGTTGGATTGGTTTAAGAAATGCTGAGCTGTGATCTTCAGCATTCTCAGTGGAGAACTGGGGTCTGTACCACAAGGACTGTCCAAGGACTGGCTGCAAAATAAACTACCACAGCTGGTAGACCAATATGATGAATGTAACATCTTCAATGCAGACAAAACAGGTTTGTTCTTTAAGCTGCTGCCAGACCACACAATGACTTTCAAAAGAGACACTTGCCATGGAAGCAAGAAAAGTAAAAACAGCATCTTACTTTATTGTTTACTGAGAATATGGATGGATCTGAAAAGCTGTTAGCCATTGGTAAGTCTGCCACCCCATGATATTTCAAGGGTGTGAAGTCAGTGCCAGTGCAGTACAGAAGCAACCGCAAAGCATGGATGACTGACAGTCTGTTCAGCTAGTGGCTGATAGGATTGGACAGAAAGAATAATGAAAGGTACTGACGATCATTGATAACTGTAGCGCACATGACTCAGCTGTTGCCCAACAGCTTAAAGCAATACAACTGGAGTTTCTGCCACCTAATTGCACCAGCCAGCTTCAGCTATGTGACATGGGAATTACTCGTAACTTTAAAGTTCTGTACAGAAAGCGATTTTTGGGAAAACTTATCATGGCCATTCAGAACAACGATCTGAACAGCTTTGCAGTTGATGCACTTCAGAGTCTGCGTTGGGCATGTTCAGTTTGGGAGAATGAAATAACAGCTACTACCCTCAGCAATTGTTTTAAGAAGGCGGGGTTTGTCAAGAACATTCAGTCCACGACTGATCAACCATAGCCATACAGCACTACAGCTGCCCCCGACTGTGGCAACATTTTTGAACGACTGATAGAAACATAGTTCCAGGAATACAATATGTTGTTGGAAGAATTTCTTGTAGTTGATGAGCAGGTCCAGAGAGAGTCTGTGATGACTTGAGCAGGACATTGTAGCAGAAGTTAAGGCAAAGTCTGCAGGTGTTGAATCTGCACAAAGGGATGACAAATCCAGTGATGATGAGGTTCCAGTGGCACCTCCACCATCAACATGTGAAGCAAACATGGCATTGACAATGTTGCAAAGTTACCTGGCCAAGTCAGATGTCTTGATGACTTGCAGTGGCAAATTAGATGCATACGTGGCTAAAATGGCAGAAAGAAATGCAGTGCAGAAGAAACTGACTGATTACTTATCAGTAATATATTACAGTACATACGTGTAAAAATATTATAGCATGATAACACCTAACACGTAATTTCAATGTAAGATGGAATAAAGTAACAAGTGTAAGATTTTCTGTTGACTGAGTGATTACTTTCCTTATCAGTAATACATTACAGTACTGTACATTTAAAAATATTACAGCATTTGTTGACAATTTTGTACCCATCCCCCTGTCCACATGTCCACACTGGCCCTACCCTCCTCCTCTCTTTGTGGACATCATAAATGGATGCCCCCATTGACCTAATATACATGCTAGGGTACAGCATCACAGCAAGTAGCCCCTGTAGGTATATCCTTGTGCATGGCAAGACCACCTCTGGATATAGCGGATGTTGGATATAAAGGCCTACTTTGTCAGGTCCCTTGAAGTCCATTACAGCGGGATTCTACTGTATTACTCAATGCCACGTCCATAGCTTCAACAACCATATCAATAGTTTGTGTGGTTAATTTTGAGCCACCAATTAAAGCTTCCCGTAGTCATTGTAACCCCTCATTGTAGGGGAGGACCAAGAATAGGTCTTTGATATCCACAGTTAAAAATGTTACTTCATCACTGAAAGGGACCTGGTGCAACAAATGCAAGAAATGCCAAGTGTCCTTCAAAACATATTTTTTGTCACCAAAAAAAGATTTCAAGACACTGTCTACAAATTTTGCTACAAGTTCAGTTTTTGACACTTGTTCTGCTACTATAGGACAGAGAAATCGGTCGGTAACTCATTTGTGTACTTTTGGTATGCCAAATATATTTGGAATTATTGGCGTCACCACTGTAAGATACTCAAAAGTGGTGGGGTCTATACCAGAATTAGTAACCAGATCCTCCAACCAATAATCGATCTGCCAATATGCCCAACTGATCTCATTCATACTGACATTAATGAAAAATATTCCATCTTGCAGGAATTATAACACTTTTTGTGAATATAGATGGCAGTCCATTATCACTGCACCTCCACCCTTGTCCGGTTTCATAATCCTAACTGACCAGTCAGAAGAAAGTTCCTTGACTAGTTTCATTTCATCTTTTGATAGATTAAAATAACCTCATCATCATTCAAAGCTCTCATCTCGTTCCTATAAGACGCTTTGAAGGATACCAAAACCGGATTCAGTGGTGGTGTAAAAGTAATTGATCCATATAATCTCTGTTTAAATTCACCCCTGTGACCATCATCGTTGAAAACAGGCCAAACTTAACTTATGTACAAACAGTTTCGGTTCAAGAATGTCATCCACCATGTCAAATTTCCTTGCAGGAACAAAGGTAAACCCTTGCAAAATAAATTACCAAACAAAGGGAATAATTTTTAAGTGACAACAGTTAAAAATATTAAAATCGTTAAATTGGTCCACTATACCATCCATGAAAGGCATATGATCCCCTTCATCACCGCCATAGTCTCTGATAACCCTTTGTTGGATGGGCTTCCTCCTTCTGGAAGTTTTTCCTCACTGCTGAACTAATGCCATCCTGAGCATTAAACCTATTTTCCTGTTGCATATCCTCGATGAATGTTGTAATCCCATCAGTTCATCCAAAAAAAAAACCCTTCACCTTGTTCAAAGTCAAGGTTAACTGATTTGTTGTGACCCTCGTCAAAACTGTTGACTGCTCATCCTCTGCCCTTACTCCTACCAACAGGTAATGGGTATGCCTGATTTGTTTCATATTGGACCCGGTCCCTTTCCAACTTCTTGTCTTTCCTACACTTAACTGTGTTACATTCTCTGTCAATCTTCTCAAAATACCAGAGTATTGGTCCTAAAGGCTGTCAAACAGTAAATACTTGGTAATTTCACCCTCCAGCTTCTTTAATGTCCTTTTATTGTCCCTATACAAAATCTCCATACACTCGAGGCTAATCCGATCAAACAAAAAAAGTAAATCGTCATATAAAGACATTTCTTCCTACACTCCACTGGGAAATTTATATAAATGTAGCCCCATTGGGACTCTTTTTACTGAAATACTGTCTCTAAAACATGAATTGTCCAAGTGGAGCCTCCTATACTTAGACAAAAGTTTTCTCAAACTCATTCATTGTCACTTTTAAGGTAATGTTCTTATCAGGCGCTACAATGTGCGGCTGACCAAACAGGTGCAACAGTTGCTTAAACCATTCATTAAAAGTAAAATTCACTACAGTATTAATGTTATTATTCCATAATATCAGTAATTTAAAATGTCGACCATTACAAAAGCTCGTATTTTATTTCTATTAACTCACCTTTAGTCACATTAACAAAGAATTAATTCATCTGTTTTGTTCATTTAATCAATTAAACTCTCCAGTGTACTCAGTGTGTTTAAATGTGCTGTTCATCTCACTCTTAAATCAACACATAAAAATGATCATCCATTACTAACCTTGTCATGCATTTAATGTTAACAGTAGACATCTACAACTGTCATTATCTTAAACCGCAAGAATTTTACTTTGCTCAAATAATTTGTGTTATCTACATACATCAATTGCCCAAATAATTTGTGTTATCTACATACATCAATTGTTATCTATGATAATTACTTACCACTTCACCAAACAAACAAGCAAAAAACTGTTAAAACGAACCAGGAACAATGAGAGAAATTATACTGTAAAATCCTCACTTCTACCTATTTTAACTACATCTTCATACTCTAGCCTTTTCAACCCCTCTATTCCCTACATTCCCAAAAAAATACCAGGACAACCTAACTCTTTTCCTTCATAGAAACAACTTCTTTCCTACCTACCCTCTACCAGCTTTCAGACTCCACCATCATTAAATATCCTACTGCCCTGCAAAGTACAGTTGTGTGCACTTACCATAAATGTAGATGTTAGAGTGTATTCACTGTTGCAGTCATCACACTTGGGTTATCCTGCCAGGGGTAGCCCTCACTCGCCCCGAATACCAGAGGCTTAGTATTTCTGTGTCGGTTGCTGTTGCTCCAGGACTGATATCAGGTTGTCAGTGGTATAAAAATCAGGCAGCCAATGCCATTACATCAGTTTTTCTTTCCCAAACTGTCAGGAGCCCCAAATAGGGAGCTATGTTATGGTGGAGGAACACCAACAGTAGAAAGCAAATACCAAAAATTCCCTGTAAGGAGAGAGGAAGAGATAGAGACAAGGGGAATGGGGGGGCAGGACTACAACAGTGAATACACTCGAACATCTACATTTATGTTAAGTGTACACAACTGTACTATGTTCTTCATGTTTCACTGTTGTAGTCATCACACTTGGGTTGATTCCCAAAGCTGAAGAAAAGGGTGGAGGCAGTCAAGAAGACTGTGGGCTGGCCAGGATGCCCTGCAAGACTGCAATGGCAAAGCCTGACCTGGATTTGAAGAGGATAGGCAGGTGGTAATGCTTAGGGAAGGTATGAACAGAAGTCCATTTTGCAGCCTCCAGGATGTCCCTGGTGGGGACCCCTCTGAAAAAAGCTGCAGAGATGGAGGTTGCCCTGGTAGAATGCATCCTGACCCCCTTTGGGGGTGGTTTTCGGTGCTGTTTGTAGCAGAAATAGATGCAGTGTGCTATCCATTTGGATATTGTTTGTTTGTATATGGCCTTGCCCTCTGCCCCTGCTGCGAAGCTGACTAGCAATTGGTCAGTTTTTCTAAAAGATTTAGTCCTATTCAGATAGAATCTGAGCTTCCTGTGCACATCTAGAGTGCAGAATCCTTTACCCCTTTGTTTTGTGGATTAGGGGAAAAAGGTGGGCACATGAATGGATTTGGTTTAGAGGCACACTGGGCATGAAGGAATGGTTAGTCCTGAGGGAGACCTTGCCAGCATAGCTCTGAAACTCTTCTAGCTGAAGTGAATGGTCAGAAGCAAGGCTGTTTTCCAAGAGAGGAATTTTAACTCTGCTGAAGCTGCAGGTTCAAAGGGGGGTAGGGAGAGCTTTTCCAACACAAAGTTAAGGTCTCAAGCTGGGGTAGGAGCACTCCTGGATGGCTTTAAGTTGTTAGCCCCTCTTAGGAACTGTTTAATGACAGAGTGTGAGAAGAGAGGTGGCTGTATGCTGTAATGAGCAGACATGGCAGAGGCAAGAATTTTAATAGAAGAGAAGGATAAACCCTTGTGCAGTAGGTCTACTAGGTAATCCAGGATGAGAGGTAGGGAGGGCTGTGCTGTTTCGGCTCCCTCGGATCCAGGTGCAAAACCTTTTCCACTTGTCAGCATAGGATTTTCTAGTGCTGGGGTATCTGGCCTCACGTATAACATCTAGGACTTGTTTGCTTAGGCTGGCAGCTTGAGGAGAGGTCAGGGAATAAGCCAGGCTGCCAGGTTGAGGATCTGCAATTGGGGATGCATGAATTCTCCATCCTTCTAAGCCAGGAGTGTGGGATCATGGTGGCAGGGGTGACAGACTGCACAGCAGTGGGTACCAGTGCTGGCATGGCCAGTCTGGGGCAATTTTTCCTCCCTTATTTTGAGCAGTACCCTTGAAATGAGTGGTAGAGGGGGAAATGCATAGACCAAGAGGTTTACCCATTGGAAGGATAGAGCATCCACTTTCCAGGCCTTGCTGTAAGGATCCCTAGTGCAGAATTTGTTAAGCTTATGATCGGAGTGGGAGGCAAAGAGGTCCATCCATGGAGTGTCCCATTTCTGGGTAACAAGGGTGAAGGTTCTGTGGTCTAGCTGCCACTCGTGTGGGTCTAGCAGGTTTCTGCTCAAGTTGTCTGCCAGAGAGTTTAGGGAGCCTGGCAGGAATTGTGCTAGCAGGTGAATTTGCAAGGCTGAGGCCGTGTGCTAAAGGGTCATGGCAAGCCTGCAGAGAGAATAAGAGTGAGTCCCTCCCTGCTGGTTGATATACCACATCACTGTGGTGTTGTCTGTTTTGATCAGTAGAGGCCCTAGGGAGAGTAGGATTCTGAAAGCTGTCAGGGCGTGCTGAACAGCTAGCAGCTCTTTTTGGTTGATGTGCCATTGTATTTGATTTGGGCTCCAATGGCCCTAAATTCACCTGCCAACCAGGTGTGCACACCAGGCATAGTCTGATGCATCTGTGGTGAGGGTCTGGGTGGCATGGGGTTGTGAGAAGAGAAGTCCCTTGTTGTGATTGCATGCTGCTGCCCACCAAAGAAAATCTTTCCTTAGACAGGGTATCATTGGTATGACAGTTTCCAGGTCTTGACAGTGTTGACACCAAAGGCTTTTCAGGTACCACTGCAGTTTCCTCATATGCAGTCTGGCATATGGAATGAGTAGAATGCAGGAGGCCATGAACCCTAGAGCTTGCAGGATTTTCCTTGCGGATAACTGGGTTCTGGTGGCTAGTTGAGAGAAGTAACCTGTCAGGCTTGTTTTTTCTGGAGTAAGGAATGCTATCTGGGATGCTGTGTCCAGGCTTGCTCCCAGGAATACAATTTTTTTTCTGGGGACTAGTTTTGATTTCTTTTCGTTGATAGTATACCCCAGGGAGGTCAGTAGGTCCTTTACAAAGGTCATGTACTATAACAGCTTTTCCTGACTGTCTGCCTGAATCAGGCAACCATCTAAGTAAGGGTAAATTTGAATACTTCTTTGTCTGCAAAAAGCAATGGCTGGAGCCAGGCATTTTGTGAAAACTCTGGGAGCAGTGGATAAGCCAAAGGGAAGCGCAGAGAACTGAAAGTGCAAAGATCCTGCCCTGAACTGCAGATATTTCCTGCAAGATTCCCTGATTGGGATATGTAAAGCTGCTGAAGCTGCTGGAGGGTGAGCATTTTGAATTTTGGTATCACAGGAAAGGTGTTTAGAATGGCTAGATCTAGAATTGAAAGCCTGGTGCTCTCTTTTCTGGTACCAGGAAAAGCCTGGAATAGAAACCTTGGCCTATCAGGTCTGCAGGAACATGCTGAATTTCCCTCATGGACAGCAGGGAATGGACTTGCTTTCTGGCCTCTGCCCACTGGTTTGGAGGAAGATCTGGGAACACTTTTGGGGTTGGCAGAGCGTGGAAATAAAATTTGTATACCTGGGACACTATGTTGAGGACCCATTGGTCGTTGGTAATAGAGGGCCAGTTGTTTGCATGGAAGGAGAGTTTTCCTCCTAGGGGCACAAGCAGGTGGGCAGAGGTGAGGGGTGAAGTCATTGTGAGTTCTTACCATAAGGGGGTGGCTTAACACTGCCTGTTTTTGAAGAGGAAGAACTCCATTGCTTAGATCACTGCACTCCCTGGGACTGCTGTCTGGGGGTTCTCTTTCCCCTGGGTCTGAGCTTAGCTGGCCTGGAGGGGGCCAGAAAGGACCAGTGCTTGGAAGGGCAATGCCTACTGAACCTCAAAGGCTGGACCTGTAAAAAGTCTTTAACTGTCTGCATAGATTTAGCTTTTTCTTCCATCTTTTTTAAGACCTCTTCTGCCTTGGTGCCAAACAAACTGTCTTTGCTGAATGGAGCATCCAATAATTTTGATTTGACATGGTCTGGCAAGGTCTGTTCCTTAAGCCAAGCATGCCTTCTAAGGACAGAACCAGTGACTGCTTCCCTACAAGATGCTTCTAGGGCGTCATAGCCACATTGCAAGGTGTGCTTATTAACTTGGCTTGCAGAATGCATAAGCTCTTGTAATTCTTTATTTTCTGCACAAACAGGAAAGGAAGATATTTTTGTTTGAGTAGTTCCATGGTACTCTGCTGATATTTCAGCATGTGGAACTGACAATTTAGTGCTCTAATAGCAAGAGTTGCAGAGGTGGATACTTTTTTACCCCATCTGTCTAAAGCTCGGGAATTCCTGTCTGAGGGGTGGGATTTTTAGCTGAGGTTGCTTTAATTCCTTTAGGTCCTTGGGAGATGACCTCTGGGTCAGCAGTAGGATTTTTGAAAAGGAATTTGAGAGAGTCAGGGACTATGCAGTACCTGTCAGGTTTCCTGGGAGCAGGAGGAAGGGTGTCAGAAGTCAGACTGGATTCCATAAAAACATCATCCACAGCATCCAGGACAGGAGGAATGGCTAAAGGTCTGTGCTGTGGTAAATCTAAGAATTCCCCAAGTCTCCCTTAAGGTATGTAGGGTTTCATCAAATGAAAAGTCCTCAGGTGGAGAGGCAGAAGGAATGGATTCCTCTGCATCAGAATCCTCATAAGCAGAGAGAGTGGTTACATGTCTTCACATTCAGAAGCATCAGAGTCATCGGACTCCTGTTCAGATAAAACCACTGATGACAAGTCTCTTTCTTTTGGAAGGGGAAGCTTGGCTTCCCCTAATAACCATAATAAGGTCTTCCGCCATTTTAAGCATTTGAGATTGAGGCATGGAAGCAGGTGCCTGAGCTTGGGTCATCGTTTTTTAAGACAGAGTTCGTACCCTGGGCCTTAGAAACTCGGTAGTTTTAGAAAGAACTGGACCCATCCAAGGTAGAGACATCCACAGGATCCTTAGTCGAAGAAGAATCTTGTGGCATACCGGACTCCGAAAGGGTCTAGGTAGTGGCCTGCGAATCCACAGAAGCAGGCATCAGGGGCTGCGAAAGCACCTCACTGAGGACCGGAGAACTTATGACTAGCTTAGCGGAAGAGTCATCGGCGGTTTTGGACCTGTCTCTGTCTTTATCCTTACGTTTTTTCAGAAGATCAGTAGTCGGATGGCTTACCAAAGCCATATCGAAGATCGAGGACTGACAGCGAAAATATGTAGCTACAATAAGGGCCTGACGACGTATAGTTCGGGCATTGAACAAAGCACAAAAGCAACAGCAAGGGACGTAGTGGTCTGGGCTTAAACAGGTGATGCAGTAAAAATGGAAGTCTCAGTGTGGTATTTGCTTTTCACAGGCGAGATAATTGTTAACTTTGTCTGACATTGGTTAGAGCAAGACAAAAGGAAACCAAACAGGGTACTTAGCTTTAGAAGACTTCAACTTCAATTCAGAAACGAAAACCCAGGTAGCGGCCGACTGGCACTTGTGCGAACTGCTTCTGCTTTGGGCTCCTCGGCAAGAAAGACTGATCTAATATCATTGGCTGCCTGATTTTATATCACTGACAATCCGACGTCAGTCCTGCAGCAACAGCAACCGATGCAGAAATACTAAGCCTCAGGTATTCGGGCCGACTGAGGGCTACCCCTGGCAGGATAACCCAAGTATGATGACTGCAACAGTGAAATATGAAGAACATCTTCTTGTTTCCTTCCTGATCCCTACATCTCCACTACCTGCCAGCAATAACATACACATCCCTTTACTTAATCATGCTACTCCTCAGCTCATCCTACTGGACCATTTGCATTCTACCTTGACTCTATAACAGCTCTCAACATCTCTCCAACTCTGTTCCAACCACCTATTCATACTTCCTCCCTACACTCTTCATACATCGCTCTAAACCTCTTTAATGATGCTCTAAACTTTACCTCAAAATATAGAATGATTACATCCATTTCAACTCAAACCAAACCAAAATTAAGTGGAAAAACACTCTCAAAAAACAAGCATCAATAATTCCCCAATATACTAAAATCCGACTAGGAGGAAACATTCACCCTAATCCTGGGCCCCCTATAACAACAAAAATCAAGACAATTCTCCTCCACACACTAATCTAACCCCAAAACTGTCAACTCCCAACTCCAGTAATCTAACCTTTCCTGCCACAAGTGTTAGAAGCATTCTTCTTCTTCTTTCGGCTTTTCCTGGGTAGGGGTCGCCAAAGCAGATCACCTGTCCGCTCATGACTGGCAGTGGAGTTTTACGGTGTTGAGTTGCCAGCCCAGTGCCCAACCTTCCACAGAAGGCACATACACACACTCATGCCTAGGGCCAATTTAGAGTGTCCAGTCCACCTACAGCATGTCTTTGGAGTGTGGGAGGAAACCGGAGCACCTGGAGGAAACCCATGTGACCACAGGGAGAACATGCAGACTCTGCACAGAAGGCACCCCAGCCGAGATTCGAACCTGAGAACCTCTTGCTGTGAGGCAGCAATGCTAACCGCTGCACCACCTCGGCCAGCCTCACAAGTGTTAGAAGCATAAAAAATAAAAATACTGAACTGCATGCCTGAATTACCCAGTATAAGCCCGATATTTTCACTGTAACTGAAATGTGGCTTAAATCATCATCTGTAATGACTGTATAAAGAGGAAAGGTCGTGGTATTGCTTTAATGTTTCCCCAATAACTACCGCATTTCCCCTTACAACAAACTGATAGCAAAATTCAATTCAGCAGGGCTTCTTATTACTTTCCTGAAAATAAACAACAATTACAAACACGTATGTGTTACTGCCCTTTACATCCCTCCTGTCAACAATACAGCTATACTGAAAGATATCCTACATTGGATATCCGTAACAAGTCCACAAGACAAAATACTACCAGGTGGTGTGAATATCAACTGGTTTGTACATTAACTCGAACTACCGTACATCTAGCACGAACTTCTATGCTTTCACACAACTAATTAATAGCCCTAGACATTATAGCAAGACATCACATTCCCTATTAGTCTGGGATTTAGTATCAGAGCCTAGCAAATAAAACAACACGGGTACAATGTCAGACTCTCTCAGTGATCATCTCCTAATCTATACAACCAGACATCGCACACATTCACTTAAACGGCAAACAACATACATTTCCAGTTTAACGCAGATATGTTCATTACTACCTTATCCATTAACTGGAACTTCCTAAAAATCCTCCCATTAGACAATGCTGTAATTGAATTCAATACAACTTTTCTAAATAGTCTTGCACCTCCTAGAAGGAAGAGGATGAATACGAATAATTTAATTTGGCTATCCAAAAAGAGTAGAATGCTAATGAAAAATAGAGAAAAAGCATGGAAAGAACGGCAAAAATATAAAACACTTCAATATCTTGAAAACTCCAGAATGCTTTGCAAGTATACTAAAAAACAAATAAGTGAAGACAAAAAAACTATACTATAATAACTTTCAAAAGAACAGTCATGAAAGAAACCTTGCATCCTGGCCAAAAACATTCAACCCTAACCTCTCCCCAATAACTCATCACTCAAACCCACAATACAAATCAATTCTTATTTCATAGATAGTACAGCATCTCTAACCAAGAATTCTCCAGTATCTAATCCTAACCCTCCCCAACAGCCACGGATAAACACATCCACTTTCACCTTCAAACCTGTGCCATATCCTCTAAAAACTGCTCAAACCATGCTCTACTACAGCTGATAACCTTCCAAGTCAGTACCTTAAAATAGCAGCTGACTGTACTGCTATTTCTGTCTCAATCCTTATAAATAGGTCAATCCAGGAATCTCACACTTCCTGTCTCTGGAAAAAAGTAACGCATCTCTCTGCACAAAGGAGGCAATTCACCAGACATTACCAACTTTAGACGTAAAGAAATCTTATCCCCCCTCTTCAATATACTTGAAAAATGTATGAAAAAATTGCTAAAATATCTCCTGCAAGAGTAATCCTATCCCCTATACAACATGGCTTCCATCCTTCCCATAGTACTAGCACTGCCCTTCTAACCTAGAGAGGGATCTTGTCAACAAAGCTAGAGACAATGGCAAACTAGTCTCCTCCTTATTTCTAGACCTGTCTAAAGCCTTTGACACAGTTTGTCACAGCAAACTTCTACTTCAAATGTAATCATTAGGCCTCTCTCAGACAACCTTTCTAAGGTTCAAAAGCTATCTATCCAATACGTATCTGTCAGTAAAATGGCACTCCACCTCTCTCTCTCCATACCTTCCAGTCACCACTGGTGTACCACAAGGTTCTGTCCTTGGTCCCCTCCTCTTCAACATCAACATTCTCATCAACATCCTCCACACATCAGGCCTCCCTAATACAATACTCAGATGACTCCACGCTCATTTGCGCATCTAACAAGATGTCACATCTCCAAAAAATTCTCAGAAAGCTTTAACAGCCACGGAGTTATGGCTTTGTAACTCACAGCGCATGCTCAGCCCTAAAGAAAAAAACTACTAATTTTCCCCCCAAATCCTTCTTATTAAAAAACAAAATTTAAAGTCTTTTCTCTTGATAATATAAGCAGTGATGTCACTTTTCATAGCAAATTATTAGAGACAATAACCTTACATTAAACCTACAGGTACTTTTCCATCGGGGCAACACTTGCAAAGGCACTCAAATGGCACAAAACAATCACGTTTTTCTAATTCAGGTATTCACATACTACAGAGTTCCGGCTGCTATGACCATGTCATGTCTCACACAACAATAGTTTGGTGGAGTTAATAACTATAAACATTTTGCAAAAATAAATAAATGTTTGGGAATACCCCGGGTGACTCAGTGTAACAACTGCAGAGGACTATCTTCTGGTCTTATCTTGGTGGAAACATCAGCCCCATGCAAGACTTGTGAGTTTCAGAGATGGAAAAAAAAACAGGAATCTGCAAATCTTTAGAGGTACTGACTCACCTTTTTTAAATGAAAATCTCCACCCTCATTTAAATTGCGTGTAATTGTCGATGGCAGACAAAATGTACAAAGATTTAAAAAGTCATTTCAAATTACTTGCATTATATTTAGTAATACCGTAGCGACGCGGTCTGTTGGTGGCATCGTATAACTGTCAATTGTCTCTGACTGACTCAAATGTTAGCTCTGCCCTCTGAATCCCTACTACCTAAAACTGGTGAGTTTTGTAGAAAAAGTGAATTACACTTAATACTTACTAATAATAATTTCAGTTACAGACATCTTTTACTTCAGAGAGTATATTTTGTCATTTATGTTTTCATGTACTAGAGAGTTGTGGCTACTATGACCAGGTAATGTCTCACACAGCAATACTTTTGTGGAGTTAGAACTGTAAACATTTTGGAAAAAGTAAGTAAATGTTTAGATTTTTATAGTTCTTCAATAAAAAAGCCAGCGAAATGAATGGGGAAGGGAGTAACAGAGGCCTGCAACGGAGATGTTGTGTCTCTAAGCCAATCAAGTCATAACTTGTGGACTACATGCCAGAGATGCACGATAAGACGCTATATAGGGATAATGTTGTACACAATTGCTGCATTCATTAATTTTCCATTTCTGTTTGTTACTTATCGGGGCAATATTTTCAATGCGATCATTCAGCTGAAATTCAGTACCTTCACACGTCTGTTTACCAGGTGTCTGTAAAATGTGTTCAGATACTGGATTTCAGCTGAACGATTGCGTTAAAAAAGTGTTGCCCCGATAACGGAAAAGTACCGACTTCATATACAAAATTGCATAAGAAAAATTAGGGATGCTTTACAGAGCCCAAAAAAGTTCTCAACAATGCAACTAAAACTACACTTGCCACTATTTATCTCCCCCCCCTCACTTCTTTATGGCGCTCCCTTCCTTATTATTAACTTCCAAGCGTCATAAAAATCACAACTTGAACAATGTTGCTAAATTTGCAGCTAATACTCCTTTCCGAACCTACCACTGTATAGCACTAAAAAGCCTTAATTGGTTAGAACTACCCCATCAACTAAAATATACAGAACTTCTTACCACCTATAAAATTATTCAGCATCCATTTAACTGTCCAGCACTAAATAACATTCTACACAGTTATGTTCCCAGTCAATCATTACTATCCAGTGACCAAAAACTCCTGTCTACAAGCCCATCAAATCTGCTGAGCATTGTCTATACTCATACCATGTTGCTAAACTCCTTACCTGTATCCATTAGGTCAATACCCTCCCTCCCACCTTTCAAAACCATTCTGAAAGACTTCCTATCAAAGGCTGGCTCTGTTCTTGCTCAACACCTGCATAAACTATATCCCTAAATGTGAACAAATATCTGTTTATATCTTACACCTTCTTACTCTCCATTCTTCACTTATTTCCTTACTTTTATCAATTTCTCTCTCACTTCATACTGCAATTCATGTTTGTATTATGCTAACTTACCTTACTTTTTCTATAAAGTGGTTACATTTCTCTAAATATTAAATCATTGGCATATAATGTGTATCTATCTGTAACCAAGGTTTTCATATTATGTCTTCTTCTTCTTTCGGCTTTTTCCGGTTAGGGGTCGCCACAGTTGATCACCTGTCCGCTCATGATTGGCAGTGGAGTTTTACGGTGTTGAGTTCCAGCCCGACGCCCAACCTTCCATGGAAGTCACACACATGCACGCACTCACACGTAGGGCCAATTTAGAGTGTCCAATCCACCTACAGCATGTCTTTGGGATGTGGGAGGAAACCGGAGCACCCAGAGGAAACCCACGTGACCACAGGGAGGACATGCAGACTCCGCACAGAAGGCACCCCAACTAAGGATCGAACCAGAGGACCTCTTGCTGTGAGGCAGCAACGCTAACCGCTGCACCACCGTGGCCACCCTTTTCATATTATCTCTAATTAGTATAATTATTTAAACTGTAGATGTTTTTTGTATTATTTTTGAAGATTATACAATTATTGTTCTTAAAATGTTTTGCAATACTTTGAAGTTTTTTCTCCTTGGGTGTCTCCTGAAAATGGGCTCCTAGATGTATTCCTGGGTAGGGTTTTTTGGAAAAGATAAAGTGTTGAATGATTCAGTGTAAGTGGCACAACAGGTAGCACACTCACCTTTGGTGCAGAGGACTTCCTACACCAGGTAGATCAATTACTGATTCTGTAGTGCTGCATAAGTGGGTACTGCACAAACAGTGTGTCATTCTTCACATGAGATGTTAAACTCAAGCCCGGTTTGCTTGAGTTGGTGGTAGCTCAGGTGGATGTAAAAGATTCCATAGCACCTATCCAAAAGAGTAATAAAAGCTTCCTGATGGCCTGGTCAAATTTCCACTACTAATATAAATACCACCTTGGGTCTCCCCTGGAAAGAGGCTAGTGGGACTATCCCAGTCAACAAAAGGATAAAATAAATAAGTTTGCTTGGTTGTGGAAATTCCTTTCTTTTGGCCTCCCAGCCAAGGGCAACCACAAGGCATTCTTTAGCTATGTCTGCAACCTCAAAGGCAATACACAGTTGTGTGCAGAGCTTATTGTAAATGGAGCCACCTATACTGAACCAGAAGATACAGCAAGTCTAGTGGCTGACAAATTGAGCTCCAACTTTACCCCTCTCTCCCCTTCAACCTTCACTCAGGAAATACTATGAAATATAACTCCCTTTGTTATCACTAAGGAACAGGTCCTTAATGCTATCTCTAAGATCAAGAACACTGCATCAGTGAGCCCAGACAATATTCCAGGATGCCTTCTAAATAGCAAGAAACATGATCTTTCAGGCCCCCTGGAATTGCTATTTAAAGGAAAACACCCTAGAACTAAAAAAAATGTTTCTTTCACTCTATCTTTTTTCCTGACCTATTTTAACACCTCAAAATCACGCTAAATGCTTTATTTGTAATTTTAGCCTGTTTCCCACAACATGGCTACCAATGAGGCTTCATGTATCAGCATAATCTTGTTCTCTCTTAACACTCTTTCCCATAATGCTGTGTATGACTCATGCCAGACATAAGGAAGTAACTGTGAATAGGGTTACCACCTGTCCCTCTTGGTGAGGGACAGTCCCACATTGGGCAGTTGTGTCCTGTGAAAAAAAATCTAAATAATGGCAAATGTCCTGAGATTTTAAGATAAAAAATATATTTCTTAAGTTTTCTTTAATGGTTGCATAAAAGCTATTTGTATGTGAAACACAAATATTTTATGAAATAGCATAAGCAACCCAAACACTACAAAAAAGCTTTTCTTTTGGGAAAGAAGGGAAGTTCTGTCCTTTGCACTGTCTGTAGGTATGTTTTCTCCTGCAAAATCTCACATTTCTACAAAATATGTCCCACTTTGGGCATATCAAAAGGTGGCAGCCCTAACTGTGAATTCCCATGCCATTGACATATAATGGGATTTTTGTGGGTCACTGTTCTCTTTTTACTTTCTGTAAAAGGACTACTTCTCTTCCGTTTCTAATCACCCTCATTTATGTTTGGCTCAGAGCTTGTTTTACACTATACTTAGAAGTTATCCAGCTGCAGCCAGAAAACTAGATAAATTGCTGGCCTTTGTTAAGGGTTTTCTTTTGTAGTCCAAGAGGAATTGACAGTCCCCTCCCCCCACACTACTGCAGAGGTGTTAAAACTGTCACTGGACTGAGACGATGCAAAATCAATTCCTCTTTGACTACAAAAGAAAACCATGGACAAAGGCCAACAATGTAGCTACGTTTCTGGCTGTAGCTGGATAACTTCTAAGTATAGTGTAAAACAAGCTCTGAGCCAAACATAAATGAGAGTGATTAGAAACAGAAAAAAAGCAGTCCTTTTACAGAAAGTAAAAAACATAACCGTGACCCACACAAATAGGTAGGTACTAAGCTATCGGCCCTAGGGTCTATACAAGCCCAGCCAAAAAGGTACCCTGGCTTTTGCCACCCAAGAAAATTATTTTCCTGTGCCACTGTCAAGCAGAGCCACAGAAGTGATCCCTGGGGTGAATTTCCTATTTCTCATCCAATCATTAAGATTTTTCTTGAAGAGTGCTTATGAGGAGCTTTGTTTGATATATATAGGTAGTTTATTCCAGAGTATGGGAAGTCTCTGGGACAGGAATCTATCCCTCTGGCATGTTCTGTTTATTGTGATGACAAGGTTTAGGTCCCTAGAGCATGTAGCGCAGAGGGGATTGGGATTTCTTTAAGTGGAGCATGTCCAACAGCTCTGGGTTTGACATAGCTTTGTCTGTTAGGCAGAGATCACCTCCAAATAGGCAATATGTGACGGAGTAAAGCTGGAGTTTTTTGAGACGGTCTGCATAGGGTATCTGAGGCTGGTAATCCTCTTTGTGAGTTATTTCTGCGACCTTTCCAGTTGTTGTAGATGTCTTGTGAGGTACATACCAAAAGGGGCGTTGTACTCTGTAATGGGTCTAATGAGTGATGAATACAGGGGAACAATGATCTCTTTTTTTTCTGGATGAGAAACCTTTTGTGATGAGGTGTGCCACATAGAAGGATTTCCTGACTACTGTGGTGATGTGATTATCAAAGGAGAGACTACTGTCCACCTGTGTCCCAAGGTCTCTTATAACACTTTCGGTGTTAAGTATACTACCGCCTATGTTGTAGTTCATGGGTACAGAGTTTTTACCAAAGGGGATGACAATGCATTTTTTGGCACTGAGCTTGAGGTCATGGCTTTGACACCAGACATCTGTCTCAGTGAGGCCCTTTTGTAGGATGTCCACATTGTTAGGAGTTTCGACTATGGCTCCTAGTTTGCAGTCATCTACGAACTTCGTTAGCCAAAGACCTTCTGTGTTAGCCTGTACTTCAGAGAAGTAGATACCAAATAGGAGAGGACCCAGGACTGAACCCTGTGGTACTCCACTTGTCACTGGTCTGAAGTCAGATTTGGAGTCTGCTACTTTCTCAGTGTGGGTTCTGTCAGTGAGCCAGCTGGCAACCCATCTTGTGACACAGGGATTTATACCTAGTTTAGTGAGTTTATCTATAATTCCAGAGTGGGGGATGGTGTTGAAAGCCTTGGCAAGATCTAGATAGGCTGCGTGTACCACCTTACCCTCGTCTATGGCTTTGGTGACTGCTTCAAAGAAGTCTGTCAGGTTTAGGAGACATGATCTGCCTTTTACAAACTCAAACTCATTTATAGGTCAATGGCATGGGAATTCACAGCTACTTCCTTATATCTGGCATAAGTCATACAAATTATTATGGGAAAGAGAAAGGGTTGATGGAGAACAAGATCATGTTGATACATCAAGCCCCATTTGTAGCCATGTTGTGGAAAACAGGCTAAAATTACAAATAAAGCACTTAGCATGATTTTGAGGTGTTAAAATAGGCCAAGAAACAAAGACAAGAGTGAAAAAACAGATTTTTTTCATTCTAGGGTGGAATTTTCCTTTAAGTGCAGCTTCCAAACAGGCTTTGTGTTTCATGAATGGGGAATAGCAACAGTCATCCCTCTGCACAAAGGTGGGCCATCTACAGACCCTGGAAACTACCAACCCATATGTCTCACTAGTCTTACATGCAAAACCATGGAACGAATTTTCATGGAAGTGCTCAATAATGATATAGTAAACCTCCAGACCCTGGACCCAACCCAGTTTGGTTTCATCAAGGGCAGGTCATGCCTACTCAACCTGGTGGACTTCTTTGAGAAGGTCACAAAAGTAATGGGTGAAGGCAAAATGGTTCACACTGCCTACCTTGACCTGGCCAAGGTATTTGACACAATACCCATTGGATATCCAAATGGCTCACAGACATGACCCAGGAAGTTAAAATTGGGGAACCCACCTCTACAAAAGAGGCCAGGCACAAATGGAGTCCCTCAGGGATCAGTCCTTGGACCACTCCTTTGTGGTATTTACTTCTCTGAAGTCAAGGCCAATGTCAATGGTCTCCAGCTGACTACATTTTCAGATGATTGCAAATTAGGAGCGGTCATTGAATCCCACACCAACAAAAATGTTCTCCAGGAAGGGCTGACAAAAACAACTGGTGTCAGAAACATGGACTAAAACTAAATTTCAAGACATGCATAATAGTATCCTTCAGGAAGTCAATATGATAGTTACAAGGTGTGGATGATGACAAACCCCTTAGAACTGACCGAGTAGTCAAGAACGTATGGACATACCTAGACAGTAATATAGCCTTTGACCATCACGTGTCTACAGTAATGAGGAAATCATTCTGTGTTATGCAACTTATAAACAAATGTATGACATCTAGGTCCAAGGAAGTCATTGTTCCTCTGTATTCAGCATTCATCAGACCTATCATTTAGTACAATCTCTCTCCTATCTCTTATTCCTCTACACTCCCTCTCGAACTCTATGCAGCTCTGATCAACACCTCTTCAATATTTATAAAAACAACAAAACACTTGTAAACTTTTATATAAAAGCACAGTACCTGGAACAATCTCCCACCAAATATTCGTAACATCAAATGTACGGGTACCTATTAACTTATCGAAAGATAATGTAATCGAATGTCCAAAACATCGAAACGGACGCATTTCGAAGTTTGCATTGTGGGATTGCAGTACAGTGAAGATTGGGATATTTGCCCTTTCCTCACTGTAGTGCGATCTCAGAGTTGAAATATATATTTAGTGGTGGGTTGTGGGGGGCACAGCCCCCCACAATAAAAGTTTCAAATTGCGGCCATTTCAATGTTTCGGCTGTTCGATTACGTTATCTTTCGATAACGTAATATGAACCCCAAATGTACAACCTGCTTCAAAATAGATCTTAAAAATAACCTCATGCCAGGACCTTTCTTAATCCCCCTCCATACCACTCTCTACTCAAAATGTTTCAGCCTTCTGTTTAATCCCACCCACTCTATACCCCTTTCTACTACAAAACTTTCAGCCTTCTACTACCTTTACTCTCCATCTATAGCAACATACTAATTTATCCGTTTTCTGTAATATTATGACCTACTAGCATGAACGCGTCTGACTTTTTTCATTTTACTTTCTTTTCTCTTAACTCTCTTATGATGTTTCAATCAGCATTATTTTTTATTTATTTTTTATTTATCTTTGTACATACCTTTTCATGCAACTTCTGTTATTGTAAATATGGGTAAAGATGTAACTTTGTAAGTTTTCCTGGTTTATGTATGTATGTATGTATGATATAACTAAGTCATTTTCTTCTTTTTTGAATTTTTGCATATTAATGTCCTGTAGTTTTTCTGTGCTTTTCTCGGGTTTCCACTGAAAATGGGCCTTGCGGCTCAGATGGACCAACCCGGTTAACAAATGACAAATAAATAAACAAACAATGCCCTATATGGTATGTACCTAACCAGGTCTATCCAAAAAATGGAACGTCCACACAGGTTCCTAAAGGAATACAGGGCATAAGTAAATGTCCTATGCAGACCACTTCAAGGCCTATCCCTGTATTCTGTCTTCTACGGGCTGTTGAGGGGAGATCTATGCCTGACATACAGGGAATTGCCAGACCCCTCTCTGATGGACCTTCTGCATATCAGCAAAACAAAGCACCAGAATTACCCATTCTAAAGACTTAAACCTTGCCTATGATATAAATAGGACCTTCTGGAGAGACAGGTATGTATCCCAGAGACTACCCCATCTGTGGAACAGGTTCCCTATCCATATAAAGCAGAGTTTTTCCTTAACCAAATTCAAGTGCAAAATGGAAAATTGGATAGGGAAAGGAAATTCATCCACTGGCTTTGCACTTATGTCTCCAATGGACACAGGCAACTTGCACATGGTTCATCTGCCAGGCCCCTGCTTGTACATGTTTCATCTCTCAAGCCCCTGTTTACACTTGTCAAGGGTACCAGAACTTGTCAGAGATTTGGGATGCATGGCTAGGCTTAAAAAGGCCTTTGTGGTCATTAGCCTAGTAAACACTTATGAACCTATGAACTATTAATGCTCTTTACTGATGACAGTGTTTGGACAAGAGGAGCAGCAACAGCTAAATAAATTACATGCATACAATGACTGCAAGACCAGGAAACAGAAGATACAGATGCTCAAGAGCCTGAAGGAGAAAAAAGAGAGGATAGAGGTCCTATTCCAAGTGGAATGCATCCAACAATTCTGACGAACAGCAAAGATATTAGCTACACAGCTATGATGACCCTTGCTGAAGAAGTAAACGCAGAGAGAACAGAATATAGCCTGAGTAGTCCACCTTAGAAGTTTAATTCCAAGCACATCAGCCCTTCAGGCTGTTGACTACATGTTCAGCAATGCAATTATACTGTGGATGATATTAAGAAAGAAGAGTCCATGTAGACAATGGCAGCACAACAAATTAATTCTAAATCGACTTTAGCAAGTTGGTGGAATGATGCAAGAAATGGCAGTGAGTACTTGATGCATCTTCCTGGAGTACTCCACTAGACTCTCCATTAGTGACATATGTACATATCCCATACCGCCATCCTCATTGTCAGAAAGGAAATGCATGAACGGCATTTCACCTTTTTACTTCTTTAGCTATTAGACAAGGCAAAAGATTCAAGAATGCCACAACTAAAGACAATGATACAGTGTGTGTGTGTGTGTGTGTGTGTGTGTGTGTGTGTGTGTGTGTGTGTGTGTGTTTCCATGTGCGAGACAGAGAGAAAAAGAGAGAGAGAAAGAGTGAGAGTGAAAGAAAGACAGAGAGAGAGAGAGAGTGAGAGTGCACATGTGCATGTGTGTCTGCATGTCTGTATATGTATGGATGGGACATAAACAGCAGAATAAATTATTAATGAGTATAAATGCATTGTACCAGTGTGAATGCACACTTATTCGACATGCTTTTATGTAATGTGAACCAATAATTCAATACGATAGTGTCTCAGTTTCTGATACTGCAATATCAAACTGTTTAATTTACCCGCATTCATTGCATCTTTTACTATATTGTATCAATGGAGCTGATCTCCATAGGCCTCCACTGAAAAGGGGTTCTACACCCAATTGGACTTTCCTAGTCATCAAATGAATAGATATAAATAATGCTAGATTTTAGCACTTGCAGAGAGGGCACCAAAACAGTATGGAAAATAAGACAGAATGTGTACTTTATAGCAGATGTATTAAAAAAAAAAAAAAGACACTTTCTGGTGAGATAAATGTGCTGCAAACTTCTACATGCAAAAGTTTTTTTCCAAGAATACGATTTAGCTTATAAGAAAGAGGCACAAAACAGGACTAGGACTCGGGTATTTCTACAAACTCTTTCAATAAGCCCTAATATGACAAGGGACAAATCTTTAAAAGACATAACCACAGAAAGGTTTTAACTTGATAAAGTACAATTCTTGTACAGGGCAAGTAAAGTACACTTGTACTCATGTGGAGAAAACTTCACACATATCCAAATTCACTCCCATTTCCCAAAATCCCCACTGCTGGGTACATCCGTAAATAGGTGGCAATGTCTGGCTCCATTTCTTTAGCAAGGTCAATACAGTTCTTACTCACACAGCCTTTGGTAGCTGTGTCATATGCTCCTTCCCGAGTGCTAGGTGAGTGACTGTCAGGAAAGGACATGACAAACTTTTCAGAGAACCAGCAAGCTGCTCAAATCTAAATGGTACTAGTCAGGTTAACCTCTGCCTCCTCCTTCTGATAACCACAGAGAAGCAACCTCTCTTAGTGCTCCAACAATTACCAAAATTAGGCCTCATCATAACCTGACATTACTACACAACCACACTCTACACTACTACATTACTACAAAGTCATGTCAACCTACAGCCTCTTCCATCGGGCAGGCTGCTGGTACGTTGAAGAAGCATTTCTCCCTCAGTCACTCAAGTTTGAACTTCAATACAAGAACAAAAAAAGGAAAAACAAACAAATAATACTTTAAAACATAAATGCATAACTTAACTATAAATATAACTGCAAGAAACAAGCCGGGTAACAGCAGGGAAAAAACATAAACAGACAGGAATGAATTTGGATACAGAGTGCTATACCCATATCTCATTTAGTAGGTAGTTCAGTAAGCCACAGATATATGGTCAGATAGGGGTATCTTACAGCACAACCTGAAGGACTGCCTTATTAAATCCTCACCAGCCTCTGAATGTCACTCTAACTTGTCCTAAGTGTAAGCTAGTAATGTTAACTTCACACTGCAGAAAGTACAATCCTGTTTAAGTAACTACTTCTTAAAACAGAACAGTTAACTACATGCTGCACTGCAGTATGCCCTTTTCTCAACTCCTACACTGTTCATCTTTCCTGCTTTTACCCCCCATTATCCATCCCTCATACTCTGGCCTAAACTACAATAATTTTCGATGCTCATTTAGTTTCATTATAATAGACATGTGAGCATGGTGGAATGCAGTGCACATCTACACCCCATTCTTTATCAGGCAGACCTACTTAGGCTTTGTCAAACTGCCTACTACAACCAAACCACTCTACTCTTTCAGTAACGCAATTATCTTTTCTTACAGCATTCTGTCTTACTCAAATGGGTGATGTTGTGCTTAACCCAGGCCCTTATTCACAGAACAGAATGCTCTTTAGGTGTCACAGAGAACTTTCCGTTGCCTATGTGAATGCCTGTAGCCTCAGTAACAAATGGAACAGCTTATAAGCATGGACCACTCTCCACAATCGAAATATAAGTGGAATCACAGAAACCTGGCTAAAGACCAACTCAGATATACCTAATATAGTACAAAACGATTTTCAATGACCATAGACTAGCCACTAGACAAGGTAGATTTTGCATGCTGATAAGCTTATTGCTAAGAGTAATTCCAATTCAGGTAGCAGCACCAACTGGGTACTAATCAAAATGTCTAGCAAAAATCATGATAAAGTTTGCATTGCTACCATTTATATTCCCCCACATTCAACCCGATCCTTAAAGTATGTTCTCAATAACATTACATACCTCATCAAACACAGGAAACTGGTCATCATGGGGGACTTCAACATGAACTGGAAAGGCAACTGCAAAGGTCAGTTATTCAAACTAGCATCATCCCTTAACCTGACACAACTAGTGAACAAGGGCACTAATTACCAAAAGACATACTAGCTTCATACTAGTTGTCCTCTTAACTAGTATTCCTGACAAACTACATACCCTGAATATTCTACCTATGTGTATGCGGTATCTGTCATCTAGAGCTTTCAAGCTTCCTTCACAGATCAGCATGAGAAATTTAATCTTACTGACGTAACTTAGAGCTGCATTGATTGGAGCATGTATTAACAGTGCACGGACCCAACCACTGTCCTAATCACATTCTAATGTCATATCCATCCAAGATAGGCAACACCTCTTGAAAAAATAAGATGTCAAGAAAGGCCTTCCCCATGACTCAGCAAAGAACTAAACAATCTTTTTTTCAAATATAATTTTTATTGATTTTTCAGAATTAAAGACAAAACAGACATATAACAAAACTGTCACAATATGTTTATAGAGAAAAAAAATTGCTATCCAAACAGATTATAAATGTGTTAAGCAAAAATAATCATCCATACTGAGGCAATAGCAAGTAGTTACCAATAAACATAGAAATGTAGAATGGATTAACTGCTATCCCAAATATGCAGGATTGTTCTATAAAAAACACATATCATACGAATAGATATTGATACAGATACCCCCTTATAACAACTGAAGTAAATGATAAGGTACAATTTACTTTGTTAATCACAAGGGTGAGTGATGATTCAAGAAACATATTTATGTCTGATTTATGATCGACATGAGGAGTATGTTCTTAGAAAGATGTTATTTACAATATATACAACTATTTACAACTTGGACACCTTTCCGTGTGGAATAAAGGGACATCAACCAACATGATTCACATTAATGTTTCATCAGTATTTATTGGGAAATCAGGCTAGACAGTATGCACACAATGGACTCCACAGGTTGTGATGATAGAGAATGGCCAGTGTATGACAATTAACTAGATTGAATTAAGTCAAATAGACTGCACCAATCCTTCTGGAAATAGTCTTTTTTTTTCTTTTTACTGCTTGAACAAAGTTTATGGGCAGAGATGTACTTAATTGCCATTTTTCTGAAGTTCTCCCAGGAGATTATATAGGGGTTTACCCAGTTCTTAGCTATAAAGTATTTTAGGAGAGCACACACAGTTACTAGAGTGTGTTTCTGGACTCCTGTTAATGATTTTGAATTATATTCAAGATTGTGATTTGCCAGCAGAAGGTGGTCTTCTCATAACCCATTTTTTCAAGTTGTGCTCTAAGGGAGCACCATAGTTTATATATTATTTTACAGCTCCACAAAATGTGGAGAACATCCACATGCTGGAGAGATCAAAAAGGACCACATTTTAATATAACTGCTGGAGTATAATATAAATTATTATTTATCATGAGCTGGGTATAAATTAAATTTTTGAAGGGGGTAAGATTAAGGGTGTTGCTAATTGCTCTATATTTGGACTCAGCTGGAATTTCTCCTTGTATTTCATTCCAGTATTTAGAGAATAGAAGTGACTGTTGACATTTAATGCTTATTAAAAGCTTGTACTGTATGGGATAGCATTTTATTTCTAAGGGAGAGGGATTTGACAATTAATTCAGTTAGACTTGCATCTTGCTCACTTACATTAGTGTTGGCAAATGTTTGTTTTATTAATGAATTAAGTTATCTTAACATGGGGTCATATCTATTTATGTTCTGAAGAGCCCTTTAACATCAGCAAAGTTCTTAGGATGGTAAAACTGCCATACCGTGGCTTTTTTAATTAAAAGGAAAACTAGATAGGTCTAACATGCTATAATCTTTACATTTGGATTTAGGTAAATTGGTTGAAGAAAAAGGAGAGCATCTTGTAAATTGATTGATCGCATCAATTCTTGAAAGATGTAAATTTTTTTAACATAAGTAGAACTTTTGATTTGTATTCATTATCTATCATTAAGAAATGGACAGAACTAGGGCTAACTTTGACTGAGTGAATATAGTTGCACCAGATTTTGACCCAAATTGGGGTCCACGAATCATTCAATGGATCATAATTCGTGATTTGGTTTAAACAGCTTGCATTTATTATATTATAATAGAGATTAAAGTCAGGAAGGCTCAGTCCACCTTTTTCTTTTGGAAGGATTAACTTTTTATACGAGATCCTAATTGATTTAGGGAACCAAATGAATTTTGAGATTGTGGTTTCCACTTTATTAAAGAATGTTTGAGGTATATTTAGATTAATGGAGTTTAGATGGAATAATATTCTGGGTAGAATGCTCATTTTTTATGATGGGAGATTTCGACAGTAAGGATAGATTAATATTTTTCCATCTAGGTAACTCATTGTTTATTTGTTCCCAGACTTTACTAAGGTTTGCTTTCATTAAATCCTGGTGTAAGCGCATAAAGTTTATTCCTAGATATTTGACTGAATTTTTGACAGGAATGTCAGATAGGGGGAAGTAGGATTCTAGATGTTTACGGGGATTTAGAGGAAAAATAGATGATTTTGTGGGATTTAGTTTATAATTAGCAGCATTGGAAAAAAGGGTTATTGAATTTCTAATTTTGTGAAGATCGCTATTCAGGAGCTTGAAGTAAATGCTTAAGTCATCTGCAAATGCTGAAAATTTTATTTCTGTGTTGAAAACTCTAGGTATATGGTGATAGGTTTTTTGGCTGATAAATAGTAGGAGAGGTTCAAGATATAAAAGAGCTAAACAAGCTTATAAAACTCAGACAGTCTGGAAAGAATGGGAAAACTGATTCTTTTAATAACCTTAAGCTCACAAAACTTCTTAGGCAATAGTCGGTTACTGCTATTATACAAGGACATTATTTAAGAAATCAATTGCTTACCTTTCTTAGGCAATAGTCGGTTATTGCTATTATACAAGGACATTATTTAAAAAAGAAATTGCTTACCATTCTTAAATAATGTCTGTGTAATAGCACTGTAGTGTTCCTCTACATTCCCATGCTTGCACAGTACGTTGGTGCTGTTCAATTGAAGCAATGGACAAAAAGAATCTCCACTGTTTTTTTTTGTTTTTTTTTTCCACTATTAAATCCTGGCAGTTTAGCTGTATAAGAGTCTGCTGAGACAGCACAGAAACACAAGGAAGATCTGGTACGTTTCTTTAGTTTTGCAGAATGTGCCCCATTTTTCTTGTATTTGGTCTGCCTATGCATACATACCTCTCAAACTCTTAGCTCAAGAAATGTGGAAAAAGCCTTAAATAATACAGGACAAAGATCCCCAAATAGGGACAGATTGTAAATGTTGCTCTTACAAACTTAGAAAGCTGCTACAGCAACAAGGTTTGTGCTAGTGTGCATTGCCTGAAAGATATGAAGTCTTAAACTGAAATGCATGCCATTATTTAGTGACTTCACTCCTCAGTGATTTGTCGGAAAACAAAAAAAAAATATGTGAGGAACAGAACCAAAATATGAAGCAAAAATCTGGAAATTCTGTGAAGATCTGGACACTTGAGAGGTATGCCTCTGTAGCATATATGGAGAAAAAAGTCTGAACGCTTAATGGTACTTCTATTGATATATGTTCGATTTGTAATGGGCACCCTGGTTGGTCTGTGCAATCAGCATGCTCATTTTTAAATAACAATGACCAGTCACTGGATAATAATTGCTAAACAACAAGACTTCCATTCCAGTTACAGTACTTTAACAGTACTATATGTGCACACTGATAAAATTTATCAAAATCTGATGACTGCTGCAATATTTTTTTTATCTCAAAACAGCTAAAGAAACAGTCAGTCACAAGCAATTACTAAACATACAGACTGTGGCTTCTATTTACAGTTTCAGCAATGCCTTTACAGCTACCTATCTAATCAACACTATACTATATACAGAGATAGCGATTCCTCAGTAAACAGAAAAATCCCATAAAGGTTCTGTAGATCAGTACGTTATGTACTTCTATTCACAGTTTCAGCAATGCCTTTACAGCTACCTATCTAATCAACACTATACTATATACAGAGATAGCGATTCCTCAGTAAACAGAAAAATCCCATAAAGGTTCTGTAGATCAGTATGTTATGTATACCTTTAAGAAGCTTTTCATGGGCTTGCACATGTGTATAAATACTGAGCACGTGCGAGCCAGACTGACATTTTGTAGAGAGCTGTTGAGATGTAAGCATGCATGTATGTATGTAATGGTCTGTCAGTTAATCAGTTTGTTTATATTTTAAGTTGCTGCTATCCATCCTGATGCGTTTCTATATAATGCAACATGTAAATGAACTACCCTGCCTGTTTGTCTTGAATCATAACATATGACGAGCGACATGGTGTCAGAATGGGATCCAGAATCAAGACCAAGAGGCACTCAGTTAATGCTGGAGGAATATACAAGAATGGATCATCCCTACAGCATGTACAGCTCACAAAGCAGGTTAAAAATGAATTCCAGGTACTAAAACTTAGCTAAATGATTTCTTACTCGAGGAATATAAAACAAAGCACTCAGAACACTCAACACAAATTTTTAGTTAAACAAAATGTCCGAGACTGCGACATACTGATAAAAAATTTGAAATAGTTACGAAATGTTTGAAATAATGTCCAAATCATGTAAAATGTATAAAATAAAGTGACCGCATTTTTTCACTATGTTCTACTTTTTCACATTAATTAAAGCTATTTGAGATATCTGAACTACACAGAGTGGTTGCAAGTTTGTGAAGTACTACACTGCAGTTATTTCACAAATGTACAGCTATTTCAAAGCATATTTCCCACAGTACAGTATTTTGAAGAGTTTATTGTGCATTTGAATGTTATTACAAGTACCTGGTGTGTGTGCATGTTCGTGCGCATAATTACAAGGGCCATATTTGCAATGTTTTAAGCATACTTTGCTGGCATGCAGAAGGCTTTCATAGACCAGCTCCACTTGTATTTGATAATAATACTGCAGAGAACTGGAGAGTGTTTGAGCAAGAGTATGACATTTTCATACAAGCTGCATTTTCTGATAAGGATGACAGTATGAAGGCATTTATTCTGCTTAATTTAGCTGGTTCAGAAGCCATAGAAAGAGAGCGCTCATTTGTGTATACATCTACTGTGTTTACAGGAGAGGGGTAAGACCATCATATAGTGGTACCGTCTGAAACAAGGGAAGACAATGAGAGCTTAAAACATAAATTTAGAGAAATGTGCAACCCCCAAACGAATATTACAATGGAAAAGGCTCTTATTTTACACAAGGGATCAAAAAGCCTGGTGAAACTTTTGCAGTATATATAACTGACTTGAGAAACAAAGCTAAAACGTTCCAGAGTTGGTGATATATGAGATGAGTTAATAAAAGACAGACTTGTATGTGGTATTAAAGATGATGCTGTGAGAAAGATTTTGTTCATGACAATGATTTAACTTTTCAATAAGGCCACTGAGATTTATCAGACATACGAGCTTACAGGAAAAGCACACAAATATGCTTACAAATGAGAAATGCATGCTTCCAGTGTCTTCTAGTGCTAATGTTGATAGTATGCAGCACGTGGTTAAAAGAAATAGGCCCAAGCACATGGCAGCAGCAGTGAACCCTGTGACACTCCCGGGCAAACCATGTAGTTTTCTAACAAATTCCAAAGCACGCACAGTCTCAGTGAAGCATAAGAGTGACTCAGCAAAATCAAAGTGTGTGTCTTTACCTGGCTTCATGCCCAATTGTTGTAACTGTGCTAGAAATCTCAAGCCCAAAAGAAAAAAACTGCTTAGCTTTTCGTCAGCAATGACACAAATGCAATAAGTGGAATAAATCAAAAGGTTTTGTAAATCAAGCAAGGCAGATTCTTTTATTAAAAGAGAACATTCAAAGAGACAACTTGATCAATTAGAAAGCTGTGACCCTACTTTTTATGTTGATGGTGTGCCTGTGCTTTATAAAAACAGTCAATACAGTAGATTTGTGAACAAAGAATTAAGTATTTTGTAATGTTCGGATAAATGGAAGACCCACAGAGCTCAAAGTTGACACAGGTTCAAAGTGCAATGTTATGTCAGCAGAAACATTTGCTAGAGTATGTGCTGGTAAGAAGCTTGATTTGGCAAAGTGTGCCAAGCTTGTTGCTTATGGTGGTGAAGAAATTCAAATCAAAGGTTAAGTATTGCTTTCTTGTTACTCTGCTTGGAACAGCTATGACTTGAAATTTTACATAGTGAAAAGGCATACACAGTCATTGTTAGGCCTCAGAGACAATTTGAAAATGAGACTACTTTCATTTAATAAAGAAGTCCACCACGTAAGCTTGAAAGACTACTGTTCTAATTTCTCCCAGTCTATTTTCTCTACCTATGCTGATCCTTTCAAAGACAAACTAGGCAAACTCTCAGTTGTGTACTCCATGAAGTTAGACCCTGAAGTCGACCCTGAAGTCAGCCCAGTTGTCAGACCAGCCCGGAAAGTTCCAGTAGCTATACAGAACAGAGTCAAAACTGAGCTAGATAAAATGGTGCAGCAAGGTGTGATTTATCCAGTTGATGAGCCAACTGAATGGGTATCTTCCATGGTAGTAGCTCATAAGAAAAGCTCAGCTGATATCAGAATATGTAGTGATTCAAGAGATTTGAACAAAGCACTGAAAAGATCTCATCTTCCAATGTGTACAGTAGAAGAAGTCGCTGCTGTTATGCCAAATGCCACTGTTTTTTTTTCTGTTTTGGATGCAAAGAGTTCATTTTGGCAAATTTTGCTTGACTGAAAATCTTCACTGCTAACCACTTTCAGTACTCCTTTTTGCAGGTACAGATTTTTGAGAATGCCATTTGGGATAAATTTTGCCAGTGAATTCTTCCAGCATGTCACGGAACAATTTTTTCTAGATATGTGTGTGCTATTATAGTAGATGATATTCCAGTAGGAGGTAATGGTGAAGCAGAGTATGACAGAAACCTCAAGAAAGTTCTGGAAAGAGCACATGAAGCGAATCCTCAGCTGAATCCTCAAAAGTGCAAGTTCAGGCTACGAGATGTTACTTATGTTGGTCATTTGTTTACCAGTTCAGGCTTATGACCAGATCCTTCAAGCAGATAGCAATTCTTGACATGCCAGCTCCAGACAATGTTCAAGCCCTACAACATTTTCCTGGCATGGTTAACTACCTAGGTAAGTTCATTCCACACTTAAGGCAACATTCAGCACCGCTCAGAGTTGACATGAAAAGATGTATCTTGGTCCTGGTTAGAACACCCCCAAAGAGCATTTAATGTCCTGAAACAGAGAATTGCCAGTCTACCAACTCTCAGATACTCTTAAGTTCACAAACCAGTAACTCTTTCTTGTGATGCTTTGAAATTTGGTCTTGGTGCAGTCATTCTTCAAGAGGGTAGATCAGTTGCATATGCGTCCAGAACTCTAACCCAAACCGAGATACAGTATATGCAAATAGAGAAAGAACTCTTGGCAATTGTGTTTGCATGTTTGAAGTTCCAAGATTATATTTATGGTACGCCTACCATTTGAATCGAAACAGATCATCGACCTTTAGTCACTATTTTGAAAAAGCCTTTGCATACAGCTCCTGCCAGATTGCAACGCATGATGTTGAAAGTAGAAAAGTATAGTTTCAGTCTTGTCTACACAAAAGGCAAACTTCTTTATCTTGCTGATACTTTGTCCAAATCACATAGAAATACCACTGAACAGCATGAAAATGAGCAACTTGATTTTGAAGTCATGGAAGTGAGAAATCTGCCTTCCACACCTCTTGATGAGCTTAGACAGCACACAGCCTCAGATCAAATACTTCAGAAGCTCAACCACTTTATCAGTCGAGGATGGCCATCAAAGCAATCTTGTTTACCTCATGACCTGCAACGTTATTTTCCTTAAAGAGATGAGATTTTGTTTGACAATGGTATCATCATGAAAGTTCCAAAAGTGTCTGTTCCAAAATCCTTGCCACAACAGTATATTGCCATCTTGCAGCATGGCTAGCCAGGAACTGATTCTACTAAAAGAAGGGTGAGAGAATTAGTACTTTGGCCTTCTATGCCAAAGGATATTGAGAGAGCACTTTCATCTTGTTCTGTATGTAATAGTACTAAGCCACATCAACAGAAGGAACCACTTCAGCTAAACCAGATTCCTGAACTACCTTGGTCGACAGTAGCTACAGACATTTTCAAATGGAATGGTCAACATTACTTGGTGTTAGTAGACTCTTATTCAAATTGGCTTGAAATTTACCTACTTCCTAATCTAGCATCCAGTACTGTCATTACTAAGTTGAAGTGTCACTTTGCAGTCCATGGTAGTCCGCACAAAGTTATTTCTGACAATGTTACACAGTTTACAAGCCAGCAGTTCAAGAGATTTGCTGAAGAGGTGGGACTTATTCCATGTTACAAATAGCCCTGAGTACCCACAGTCAAATGGTTTCGCAGAATGTGCAGTTCAAAGTGCGAAACAGTTATTACAGAAGTCAAAATGAGACAATTGTGATATTTTTCTGATTCTCCTGTATCTCAGAAATACTCCTTGTGATAAACATCTTGGTTCACCTGCACAAAGGCTTTTGTTGAGACAAACCAGATCCACATTACCATTCAGTAGCAATCTGTTGGTTCCCTATGCTAAGAACAGCAAAGCAGTGAGAGCTCAACTTTTGAAAAGGCGTTTATCCCAGAAGTCTTATTACAAGTCCAGCAAACTGCTCAATCCACTATGAGAAGGGGAGATAGTGACGATGCAGATATCCAAAGGTTTTGATAAGACTGGAGTCGTGAAAAGTGCACATTCAGAGCAGAGATCGTACACTGCAGAATCACAAGGAGTTGAATTTAGGTGGAATCGGAAACATTTGGTAGTGGTGTCTGAGCCTGTATTGCAGCATCTTGCCTATGAAAAAGACTCTAGATCGCAGAGTGAGTTATCCAGTGTTCCAGTTCCAGAGGACATTCCAGCAAATATCCCTCTTCCTGAGAAGATTCCCAAAACTCCTGAAAACAGACTGTTCATCAATGACTATCCCTGTTGCTAAACCCAGTCCTTATTGCTATATCACTAGATCAGGTCGCATTTCCAGACCATGTTCCCGATACACAGCAACTTGGACATGAATATTGTGTTTATTTCTCTGTGTCTGTATAATTGCATGTCTTTTTCAGATGTCATTTTATTGAGGACAATTCACTAAAGAGGAAGATGTAGATCAGTATGTATTCATACCTTTAAGAAGCTTTTCATGGGCTTGCACGTGTATAAATACTGAGCATGTGCGAGCCAGGCTGCCATTTTGTAGAGAGCTGTCGAAATGTAAGCATTCAAGTAAGTAATGGTCTGTCAGTTAATCAGTTTGTTTATAGTTTATGTTGCTGCTATCCATCCTGATGTGTTTCTATATAATAAAGCATGTAAACAAACTACCCCGCCTGTTCGTTTTGAATCATAACATAGGAAGGGCGACAGGGTCCATTCTTGGATCACTTCTATTCTCATTATTTACCAACGTTAGGACCGCCAAACACTTAACTGTATAATGTATGCAGATGATATAGTGTTTGCTAGGCATGAGAAATCAACTCTTGAAATCTCTGTAAAGCTGAAGTTTGATTTTGAAGTACTCTGGAACTGGTTAGCTAAGGAACATATTGTTAATGGTGTTTGGCATAGCTCAAAAGATTAAACATGCCCCATCCCTGTTATCACTGATTCCTCTTAATGTTTTGCATACAACCACCTTTCTGAGATACTTAATTGTGTTGCATTCTTCTCTCTCTTTTACTCTTTATGTAGAGACCCAAGTCAATGAAGTACTTGGACAACTTTAAGCAGCCTGTTTAAAACCCTAGTTCCTCACTCCAGAAGCTAAATTATCCACAACCACCAATGTGCTCACCCCTAGAATCCGATAGGGACTGCATCTTTTTGATGAAAATTCAGTTGTTAATGCCACATTATTACAGGCTGCAGATAATACAATGCAATGCTTCATCAGCCTAGCTAACAATAGAAAACCACTGCAATAAAAAATGATACATGGTTTACAGTTTTAGCAAGAAATTACCTACTGCTTCATATCCTTATTTATAAGCTCCTTAGTACTGGATACTGTCCACCTTTAAAGATGAGATTCTTTAATAGGGATTGTAAATATAGTCTTAGAAATACAGAGGGCACTCAGTAAGGCTCCTTTACAAATTAGCCACTACTGAAAAAGCCTTCTCTAAAAATAGACCTTGTAGTTGGAACAACCTCCCAAAAAATAAGAAAATTCAACAAGCTTACTAGCTTCAAATCACAACAAAAGCCTATCCAATAAAACACTATGTCTGTAAGCATTTCAAAGACGTGGGCTAGAAGACACCTATAAGGTTAGGAACAATTCTGTATTTCATCTACTGGTTTAATACTAATTTAAATCTTATCATAGTCATTAAAATGCTCCTTTGGACCTGAACTGTAAGCAGATTTGCTCTGTCAGTAATGAATTGTACCTACCTGAAAATTTGGTACTGTGCTATATCTACAGCAATGTTATTACCAATGCCAGTATAAATTTCTATCTAAATATTTCTACCTTCTATTGTAAGTTTAGCTGTATTGTTTGTCCTCTCTGGCCTTTGTCATGTTGAAAAGGGTACAAGGACCAGTTCACCTACCCAATTAACTAATGTTAAATAACTTAACTATGTCAGAAAAATAAAGTTAAGAGGACCCCATACATGACTCACAACTCTCACCTGCTGAAGCTCCTCTAAAGAGCACTGCCAAAGCTGCAGCTTGGCTTAGAGGGTCCTGAAAAGGCCTGGCATCTCATTGCAGCAGAAACCAATACTACCAGTTAGGTATTATGATAGAAAAACTCTTACCACATGGCTAACCTGTATTGGGTAAAACAAACAGCTGATTGTCAGTCATCTCAATAAAAATCTCATGCTGCCTTTTGAAATACATACAGTTGCACGGCCACTTCCCAAAATTCTGGGGCTAACCATAACAGGACAGAAGCTAAATCTTCGGACATAGAAGAAGAAGAAGAATGGATTATGCAACTCCATAACTTTACGGCTGATGTAACAGCCACTAAAAATACAAATCTCCTGGTCAAAAATGCAAAACTACCTGACTGTGGGGTTCAAAATGAGATTTGGTAAACCTTTCCAAAACAAGCTGACATTGTAGTCTGGTACCAGCAATCCTATGAGAGGTTTAAAATGCATAAGAAAAACCCAAATGTTGGAAGAGAGGTGAAATCTCCAAGGACAAACATGTCGCTGCCCAATACACATTGAAGTAGGAATAAGAAAAGTATTGACCCAGAAACGGAGTCAAACATGTTAATACTGTCGAGAAATCCACATGACGTTCCACCAGTTGCGGCACCAATGAAGAAAACTTCCTCTACTAAGATAAGTCAGTCTTTCTAATATTAGGCTTACTGCAATTTTTTTATTATTACTTCTCAAAAAAGGTCAGTGTAAAAGAGATGAGGGAGTAGAACTTCAGCAGTCATATTGTCAAATGCAGGCAGTGAAACGTGGATGCAGGATCTTGCTTCCTTGTTGACTCAGCAGAGCTTCCCTCATAGGTAATAGGAGACAGCCCTCTGAAATGTGAACCAGATGGATCAAGCATAGCAGCTTGAGTCATCTTGACATTATCAAAATCAAGCAAACTCTTACTTCTTTTACACTTCGTAGAACCCTTTGAATGACAGAAAAAGTAATGAACACGTATTGGCCCTGATTTCCCATTTGCTTAATAAAATGCCATAGCTGTATAATCTAGTACAATTAATGCAAACACCTACTAGAGTGAATCCACACACAGGATACAGTTTTGCATTTAATCTCATAATAACCAACATGCAACACAGTGTCTATTTTTAGAGGTCCTTCCTAACAACCTAACAGAATAATGCCCTGTTGCTCACACTTGTTCTTTCAGGACAATTAAAGGTACACCGCGGGTGTTGGAACACCATTCCCTGAAGATAGACTTCCTAGTCTTAATGCATTCCTTATACTCTGAATGACTTTACTCTGAATGACCTTACTCCTGCACTGGAACACTTTACATCCATGCTCACCTCTGTCTGGGATAAGCTTTATCCACTTACACAATGTAACTTAAGGGATCAGAGATGCTGGCAGCCAACTGCTGTTATTAAAAACAAAATAAGAGCTAGACATAATGTCTAGAAGGCCTGGGAAAAGGACTGAGCTAACATACAGATGAATCAAGATTTCTTAAACCACAGAAAAACAACCAGGACAGCTACAAATAGTGCAAAAGCTATGTTCCTTACACTGAAACAGGAAGCCTATTTGTCTGGAAAAAAAGAATAAGACAGTTGACAGGTACAAGAGCTAGTATAGAATAATAATAAACTTACATCTTGCAGCCTGCCCAGAAGACCTAACAAACAGCTTCCTGTGACAAAATCCACCTGGTCATGAATAAAATGTTCCTTCCCCTCCTTAGCTTTACTGTTTGGCATCTTTTGCAGCTACATTCACTTCTTCTAAAATTCTTTCAAAACTTCACTCTGGTACAAATTTCAGAAAGCCAAACCCTACTTTTGTTAGTCTGGCTGCTGGAGAAAAAAAAATCATTAAACTCTCATCCATATCTTCACCCTCTCTCTCTCCCTTTAGTATTGTTCCTCCTCCCTTCAAACATGCTTTCAAAAATCATTTTACAAGTCAGTTCACTTCAGAGACGTAAAAGATTATAGACCAATATCAACTCTTTGCCCTCTCACTAAAATATATAAATAGCCACTGAACCATAAACGACGCTCTGCCCTTTTTTAATTTCAAGTCTTTTGGATTTCTAATACCATGACGAAAATGAACCCCATTCAAAAGTCAAAGTACGATTAAAGTTCAAGAAATTAGTATTGTTTCAATCTTTGATGTCAGACAAAAGTGCTCTTCGCAGTACCCTCAATGTGCCGAATAATGGCTCCTGCAATTTGCATGGGATTACATGGATTGGTAACATACCTAAATACGATTGCAGATTCTTTTTTATAAGACCCGTTGGTCCTACTACTATTGGGACTGCCTGGGTAGCTTTCTTCCACATGCCTGCAGATCCTGATATTTTATGACTGTGTCTCTCTGTACACAAGACACTGTAGTCACTAGGTGTGGTGATTTCAATGATCAATGTTACTTTTGTCTTCTTTTCTTGGACCACTATATCCAGTTTTCTAGTATCTATCTTTTGAACTGTTGGTAATGGGTTATCCCATGTGATATAAACTTCATCATTTTCTATGATACATGTTTTCAGTGTTTTTCAGACACTTCACTACCATAATGTTTGCACAGTCCCAAGTGCAACAGTCTTGCCACATTATTATGCCTTTCAGTATACAGTCCTTCTGCTATTAGTATTTCACAACCAGCAACAAGGTGTGCGACTGTTTCCAATTCGGTTTTACAAAACCTATATTTGTCTGTTTCTCCCACATGTCCAGTGGATTTTGTAAACAAACATGTACAAAGTCCACAATTTTGGGCTGCCAATATTAACCTTTCATCTCTTGGTTTGAATTTGCCTGTCCTTAACCATTCCTGCGTTTGTTCCTGATCAACATGACTTACAATTATATTTATGCTTTTTCCACATTCTTACATTCTCATCTGGTCCTTCACCTTATATTCTCTCTTGTTTTTTGGCACATTCAGTTGCTGCCTGATTTTTATCAACTTCTGGTTTGGATTTCCATTCCTACTTGATGCCGATATGCTTCGTCTAAATTAAGCAGAAGTCATCTTAGATTTATTCTCCTCATGTTTCAGAACTTTCACTACATTTGGGTTTTGTGAGATCAGCAGATGTGTGTAGAGTCCCAAGATTGCAGATCTATACATGTAATCAATTTCTAGGAGGCCCATCCCTCCTTCAGAATGGAGGCTATATAATCTTGGTATACACCGATTTTTATAGATCATTTGGTGAGCATGAAGCATCCTTTTTGTTTTAAAATCTAATCTATCCAACACATTTTGGGACCAATCAATCACTCCAAATCTGTAAGTTAGGACAGGAAGGGCAAACTGGTTTATAGCTTGGATTTTGTTCCAAGATGTCAACACTGTTTTCAGGATTAATTTGTCTTCTAAAGTATTCCTTAAGTTTTATTTGCATTTGTTCATGTTTTATTGCTGATCCTTCATCAATTCCCAAATATTTATACACTCCCGCTTGCTCAAGTTCTTTTATATCACATTCAAACTGATGTTTTCCTGGTGCTGCAGTTTTCCTGTTTTAAAAGTTGCTTTTGCACATTTATCAAGACCAAATGACATTCTAATACCATCTGAAAAAGTTTTGACAACTTGCAGCTGTGCTTTCAGTTCCTCATCTGATGAGCTATACAGTTTTAAACCAATCATCGACAAAGAGAAGATGAGCTGTACAGTTTTAAATCATCAACAAAAAGAAGATGAGAAGTCTTTAGACTTTGTTGTTTTCTAGGAGCCAAATTGTAGCCATGGCCTACACTGTTAAGTAGACAACTTAATGGGTTAAGGGCAAGGCAGAACAACAACGGTGACAGAGAGTTACCCTGGAATCATGGGCGCCCGCAGGCAGGTGCAAGGGGGTGCACTTGCACCCCCCTGGAAATGGATGGCCAGGAGATTAATTTTCTTTTAATTAAAAAAAAAAAAAACAAAAAAAAAAAAACTGTTTTCGTCTTCTTTGTCTGTGCCAGTGGTGTAGCTGGGAGGGAATAGGGTGGTTCGCCCACCCTGGGAGGCCCTTTTGGGAATGTCACAACATTTACTTTAGTTTAATTTAAATTTTTTAAGGGCCTTCGTCTTTAAGAATGGCCTGTAACATCACCGTTCTTCCGATCTGGTCGCCCGCGCAATTTTAAATACAGTACAGCGGTTTTACTGCCAAACAAGTGTTCAATTCGTTCATGGGAAGTTGTCTGTGTATGTGCGCGCTTGCAAGACATGAGGATGAAGTCTGATGTGGCCCAAAGACGGCACTGCAATCTTTGTTTTTTTAAGGGATCCCAAATGAAGATGAGCCCAGAAATTAAAAAAACAAGGTTAGATTTTTTTTTTTTTACTTCTTTTGATGCAGCAGAAAACATTACTGGAGGCGGGTAGGCATGAGTAAATTAGACAGAAATAGGGATAATGTCTGAAAATGTTTATTTTTATTTGCGTGGTTCTTAGCTGTATATTTTCTGCTTAGATCAGTAAAAAATTTCTACAAATTGAATCTTTAGATAGTCTTTTGGTATCATATCTCAGAAGCCCTTTATAGTTTAAAGTGCCTTCTTGATTATGTGATTCTGACAGGAATGTATTATATGACATGCATGCCATTGAGGGAAAGGTAGGGAAGATATTAGGTCCACTCAGTGTGTTTAATTAATGGTGATACTTTTATTCCTTTTATTTGTAAGCTTTGCCCCAAGGATCACCTATGACATTCCAGGTGATCCATACTTGTACACCAAGATTATTCTATTTCTCTTTTTGTGGTGTTGGAGATGAGTGGTTTCTCATTAATACAATTAATGGTTGATTATCTTAGCTAACTTTATCCATGTGTGAAGTTGGGACATTTTGAAGGTAAGCACATAATTTAGCACTTGGAAGTTACACACTTGTTCTCCATTGTGGATAAAAGATATGCTAGCTTATGGATTTCATTTTAGCCAGCAATTCATCACTACTATATTTTAACTATATTTAACAGTAATGTGTGAACTGATCATATATAAGACTGACTGATACCTGTCCTGAGTTTCTAACTTGTTTTGAAGTTAAGTGAAGAGCAGTAAAGTGGCATGGGATAATGCTTATTTTTTAAATTGCAATTTGATGGGTTATTTTTCTCTTGCTGCCTGTACAAAGGGGTTTAATTAACCATTACTTTCTATTTGCCCTAATTAGGTACAAGGTAGGACAGAGGTATAACAGTTGGAACCTTTTTATAACAGCTTCCATAGTATAACGTACCAAATCACATGCTCTAAAACCATCTGTTTCTGTGAGCAGTGAGGCAGCATGACAGTTTTTTTTTTAAATCTAAGCATTTCTTTTATTTATTTCATTTTGTTGACTGGGTAGATATCATTAAGCCTAAGGCATTTTCACAGGGGATAATGAAGGTGCATTTAAAAACAGTGGACAACTTGCACTCACTGTTATTTGATTATAGACAATAATAATAATGAAAAAGATAGTGCTGTATTTTCTGGAATTCTGATGAATGTTGCAGTGCATTTTAATATTTGATGATAATGAATTCAGTGCTGGACTTGCTTGGCTTGGCATATCACTTGGTTGTCTGCTTTCTCTCCCCTTATTTTGAAAGTTAATTTCATACATTTTCTTTGTAACATTTTTAAAAAGTGTATTTTTGATGTGATGCAACCTCATTCGAACACTTTTTACAGCATTTTGTAGATGGAACTTTTTTCTGGGCTTAGTGGGCATTCATTCTTCCTGTTAAATTAGTTCATAGGTTAGTACTAGGCTAACTGCCCTTGCGAGCCATTGTAAGCCTAGCTAATTATCCATTGTGAGACTCAAACCCTGCACCTTGTGTTTGTAAGGCTAAGACCTTAACCATTAGGCCACCCTCCCAACCCAACCCAACCCACTATGAACCTATGTAGTAAGATGCCAGAGCCAAGAAGGGCACTGGTGCAGGTTCTTATAAACAGGAAGAATAGCTGAAAAACATACAGTAGGTAGGGCAGCAGCGATCCCTGATGTATATCTTGGGAACAGATTATCTATCTCCAAGTCACTGCAGTCTCCATTTCTCTGACTACAAGGTAGCCATCTTAAATTCATCCTTGTCCACCTGATCAAATTTGTATGGCTCTGCCCTCGTCAAATCTGATTTCTTTTAGAACCAAAATAACATTTTAAGAGAACTGAACAAGCCGAAAGGACCTTTATTCAGCCGTGCGTGTGTGTAAGAAGTAGGTGTGTGTGTGTGTGTGTGTGTGTGTGTGTGTGTGTGTGTGTGTGTGTGTGTAAGAGGGAGGTGGGGAGTGTGTGTAGGGGGGTTCATACCTCACAATAATCCAGATTTTTGCCTCATATTTTCGTTTCTCATAAAATTGTGTTCTTCTGGCAAATCATTGAGGACTTAAGTCAGAAAATAATGGCAGACATTTGAGCTTTAGACTTCATATCCTTCAGAAAATGCATACTAATGCAAAACTTGTTGTTCTGTCCATTTTCCAAAGACGTAGGGGGATGTATGTGTCATACCTCTCAACTGTACAGATTTTCACAGAATGTCCAGATTTTAGCCTTATATTTTTGGTCTGTTCCTCATAAAAATTTTGTTTTTGTTTTTTGACAAACCACTGGGATGAACTCTGGATTAAAGTTACTAAATAACGACATCCATTTGAGTTAAAGACTTCTTATCATTCAGAAAATGCATTCTGACACAAATCCTGTTTTTCTAGCAACTTTTTAAATGTGTCCATAGTTTTGGTCCTTTGTCTCCAACATTATAACAGGCTTTGTCCAGATTTCTTGTGTTAAGAGATTGAGAGGTATGGTGGTTTGGTTATGTGTGTATGTATAAGAGGGAGGTAGCATACCCCTCAGCTGTCCAGGTTTTTGCAGAATGTCCAGATTTTTGCCCCATACTCCTCCTAAAAAGGATTGAAGTTGCTAAATAGTTTTAGACATCATATCCTTTAGAAAAATGCATACCAACACAAATCCTGTTATTCTAGCAATTTTATAAGTTCATGAAAGCAATATTTATAACCTCCCCCTGTTTATTTTAGGCTTTGTCCAGATTTCTTGCACCAAGAAGTTGAGGTGTGTGTGTGTGTGAGACAGAGACAGAGTCAGAGAGAGACAGAGAGGGAGAGAGAATGCCCTAGTTAGATCTAGCAGGTGGACGTTATTTTCAAGTGCATTTTCAAGGAATTGTGAGCTTCAAGGGAAGCAAAGGTTACTGCTGCTCATGCTAAGTCTGCTTAAAATATGCAACTGTGTTTTTTTAGCAAATGGTATAATTATTGTGGTATAGAATTTTAAAGCAGTGTTAGCACAGCAGGTAGCATACTTGCATCTTAATGCAAAGGGCTGTAGGTTCTATTCCTACGGCATGTACATTTGTATTTTAAGGGGGTATGGTACTGCAGTCCTTAGTATGTCCTCCTTTGGATGAGACACCTAATAACTATGAACCTGTTTTTCAGCTTGCCACCCATTCCCTATTGCAATACACCAGGTTACCATTTTTTTAATGTAACATAGGCAATTTATTCTTCAAGGGCAACAGGCACTGAATTTGTAAATGAAAACTGAAATATAAAGTTTTTTTTCTAGCAACAACCTCTTCATTGGTTCCAAATCTCTTTAATGTGGAATTATTCAGATGACTTTTACTTCTGCAGAGATTCTGCATATTGATGGATATTGGGGGATTGTATGAAAGAAGTTTGACTGGCCCTTTATGGTTGAAATGTTCTAAATTGGGCAGGTTGTCATTACTGGTTCATATAATTTGTTTCATTGCTTAAAGGAAAATGTTCATAACTATAAATTTAAAACACACACTAACAAGTGGTGCTGTATTATGCAAGGGATACAATTCAGTTATTATATAGTATAATTAATACAGTCAGGAAGGTGAATCAAAGAACTTTTGCATGGTTCTAAAAATGCGTGCAAGGAGCCTATGATTTGAAAACAGCCCAAAGGTAAACTTACCCTGCCACTGGCCAGATGCATTTTCTTTGAATGTGGATTTTAATGCTGTTTCAGTGAATGTGGGTTTCAAAGGTAGAGAAGTTTTAATGCTAAGTCTGTTTTCATTGTAAGACCGTTACTTTGTTTAGGTTTAGTAAATGTCTATCAGTGTTTGTGCTATAACATTTGAAATAAAAGTTGTAAATGAAATCCAAATATCTGTAATCATTGTAGAAGTAAAGCATAAAACAGTATGCATACTGAGAGATTTGAATAGTGTCTATGACAAATGGGGAGAAATATCCAAGTAATTGGACAGTGGAATGGCTGCGGGGGGTGGGTGCATGGGCGGAGGGGGTGGGGCTGCGTGGGCAGGGCTCTGGGTTTGCACCCCCCTGCAAAAAGTCCTGCGGGCTCCCTTGCCTGGAATATCTCCCTTTGAATTTTTATCCCTGGGATAATAATTTGTCCTTTTATCATGGCTTAATTGCAAATTGGTCTGGCACTGTTTCATGGTCACTGTAATGTAGTCGATCAGTGTAGGGTGTGTGAAACATTTTAATCAAGTTTTTATCCATGAATGTGGGATACTATCAAATACTATTTTGTAGTCAATCCATGCCATACTTAGATTCTTCTCCTATTTTACAGTTTTCCATTATGAATTTAACAACAAATGACACTTTGTTCCATATGACTTTCTTATATTGCCCTTTTGTTCTACTGTCATAATTGAGTTTTCTTCTAAATGACTATAAACTCTGTCGGCATCAATTCCTGTGTATAGTTTATACATCTTCAAAAGGCAAGTTATTGGTCTATAATTTTTAGGATAGCTTGCAGGTTCACTCTTAAGTAGGAGCAGTGTTTTACCTGTTGTTAGCCAGGTTGGTGTCTGTTTGAGGTGCGCATATAAGTAGTTCTTACTCATGGCTAAATTTTCGTACAAAGATGTTAATACTTTTAACCAAAAATTAGGTACTGCATCTAGGTCTGGGGTTTTCCAATTAAAGGCTTTTCTTAACTTTGTTTCAATCTCTTTGGCTGTTACTTCATCCCATTTTGTATCCTGTACCTTTAAACTTCTCATTCTTTTTTTACTTCTTGTATCCATTCAGCATCTTTGTTATGTTCCACAGGATCTGCTATGTGACAAACAGCATGGCTTTCAAAATGCATTCGCACATCCGGAGCACTTATCACGGCCAAAGATTCCATTTACTGCAACACAAGTCTCTTTGTAAACATGACAAGGGCTTCTGAAACTGTTAAAAGATGATTTTCCATAAACTTCAAAAATGAAACTCTAGAACCACTTGATTGTGTTATCACCAAAGCTACACGAGACAGAACCTTTCAAGTTTATAGTAAAAACTTTATTTTGATTCTTGGAGTTCTTAATACTGGTGTTTCCCCAAGGATCTTGATTAGGTCCCCTTCTTTTTCTCTCTTTTTTAATGATCTTCCTTTTGAACTCCCAAACATCAACCTTGTGATATGTGCTAACAATTTTCTCCTTCAAAAATCTAGTAAAACCCACAATGATTTGCAAGTTAAGCTGCAAACATATTTTACACAGCTGAGCAAATGGGAGTGTTTATTTTGAATTTGTTACCCGGGATACAGTAGTGATCACAAACGATTTCCGTGTAACATCACTGAACAAAAATACCTAGCACTTACACTTGAATTGTAATGTTCCTTAAGTATACCTACAGAAAATATATTACTCAAAGTCATGACTCAATTAAAACTTTGTTAAAGGATTACTCAGACATTTTTCATCTGCCTTCTCAACCACTGTTAGGAATGCACTACTGCCCAAGCTTAAATACAGTCTTTCTTGGATTGGTTTACATCCGTCTTGAAATACTAAAGAGAGTACAGGCAGAAAAAAAACACAAAATCTGTGCATTTATTGCCTTAGCTGATCTGCTTGTACATCAATGCACTTTATTTCAAGATACCAAGTGGTTGCATGAAACTGACTGGACTACCACATTGCTGATCACCTGCTTTTCAAAATGTTAAGGCAGAGTTACTGCCACTCTCCAAAAGTGAAAATACCTTTTAAAGAGCACTTTTTTGCTCCAAGAAGCCATCAAAATGACAACCTTTCTCTGGTATGCCCACACTTTAAAACTGCTACAGGAGAAACAGACTGTTATTTGGGAATTTCTATTTAGCGAGACCTTCAAAGAAGTCCTTAAAAAAACACTTCCTTTCTGAATCTTTCTGCACCTGCTATTGTGACAATGGTTAAATTTCGAAGAATACTCTATTCTACACTGATCTTAACTGAACATCTGAAAGTATCCTTTGGTTTCTCCTCTAATTGAAACATACGTATCCGACATATCATGCTTGAAAATGTAATTATAATTTTTTTTCTGGCTGTACTAAATCCCTACTTAGCAGTATTTCTTCTCCATTCGCTGAAGTTTTAATGTCATTCAAATGCTCTTCTGCTCCCTGAGCATGGGTCACAGCTGAAAAGGGTCAGCAGACCAGCCCACCTTGCCCAGTTAATAAATAGTAATAAATACAATGGATATATGCATGCAATCAGTTGCCCTGAGCATGGTCTGGCCACAGCATCCTGATGTCTTGTCCACACATGTGCATTTTTCCTGCTACAGAAAAGTCCTTGTTATTCATCAACACTGATCCAATGTGTCTGACAAAAGTCTCAGGACAATACATTTCTCTTGTTTAGTAATTGTGCTGCCATTAACTTTATGCCAGCACAAGCATGTCTTCCTAAAGAGACAATTTCATCCTGCACAGCTGGCAACAGCATATGACTTCCATTTTGTTCCCTCTACAAACAGACAGGGTACTGCTTCATATCACTTGGAAAACCAAATGTAATGCTCTCTGGGAAGTTCTGCATGCCAGAGATAAGCACCAACTCCTTCAGATTTATGTGCAGCTGTGACTACAGTGGGGGAACAAACTCAACATATCAAAAATAACTCCAGATGAGTTCCTCAGTCCCAGGTCTGATGTATCTGCAGTCTGTATCTGGGAAGGAGGAGAATTCCTGAGAATATTGCCTGAATTCTTTTAAATGGCAGCAATCCACCACTGCACCACCCTGACCAAAGGAGGCAAAGGGACAGCTTTATCTAAGGGTTCCCTTGTTAATCCTTTGGACTCCGCAGACACCAGTGTAATTTTTCTTCAAATGAACTCTGTCATCCTATATCAGAATGATGCTCACTCATATATAGCCAAAATTCCTTGGGTAACCAATCACAGAAGGTACAACATATTCTGAATTCTGTTGTCTGTAAGGTACAGCCTTCTCTGTGAAATCAGACTACCCTCACAAAAATGCTTTCCTCGTGAATATCATATCTGACTTTCAGAGAAGAGATAACTATCCTTAGGGGTGCTACTAAAGACAGTCTATCACTACAAGACAATAATCAAGCTGAGGGAAAATGTGCACATCCGTCAACTTCAGCATTAACAGTGGGAAACGTCATCTGGTAAATACCCCAAATCACCATCAAGTTCAAAGGGAGGCACCCTGAAACAAAGCTCTGGTTCCCCAGCAGAGCACCAGTAAAATGAGTCTTGAATAATGGTACACACCAGTTACTGTCTGAAGAATCAATCCATGCCCTTTGAGAAGCAAGGGGAGGAACTGTAAAGTTACTATTGCAAATGTCTCTTCCCTGAAAAACTTCAAACAGTTGTGGTAAACTGCCATTCGTCGTTTTTGTGCATCAGGAAAAAATGTTTAGTTCTCAGTTCTTTAGAAGGATGAGAAATCTTTTGTGTGTGTCTCTTAATAATTTACAGCATCTTTCATTAATAACAATTTAACAAGGATTGTGCTACCCCTCTCACAACAGCCAGGGTTACAGACCCCCCTTGGCATAAGAATATAAATTAGCCTTAAGTAAACTCGTTATGTATCCCATTTTCAAAAATTCTCAGCATCCAAAAATCTGCCAGAAAAACACATTACCTTTGGAACTTGTTGAGTCACCAGCCTCTCAATTTATTATGGGCAACATCAGCCTCCAGTGTACTATCAATTCTAGAGGCATACTTAATGTGGAGGAGGCTTAGGAATAGAGGCATTCCCTGTAACACCAGAAAAGTGTTACCCAGCAAGCCACTTACTAGAGAGCTCCTTCACTGCAGGGGAAGGGGTTACAGATGTAAAAAAAACTACAGTCAAGCCTTTTCCCCTGTCCCCTAAGAGTTTGTTTTTTCTTAAAAGTATAGAAATGTAACACCCCCAAAAATGTTTACTTCTGCCTCTGACAAAGTCTGTTAAAGAAAGGAAGCCTCTTACCAGGCATACCCTGGGTCAGAACTTATTTGTACCATACTAGACAGAGATTATTCTTCACCTTTTCCTGTCTTCATGACCAAAGCATTAGCTGCTTCCTCAAACATGACCCCTGTGTAAATAGCAAGTTCCTGACTGGGTAATCACCATCTTCAAATAAAGTAATCTCCTAAGCTAAGCATGTCTCCTGGATATAAACCAAACACAATAAGCAACATGGCATATACATTTATAAATAATTGAAACATGTTACAAATCACACCTAACAAATCCAAATCGGCCAAGGACTACTCCTGTAGCAGGGACATCATTTGAAGGAGAACACATTTTTAAAATCTGACCCTATATAACAAAAGACTTGAGGTTTGAATGTCCATACTTACTACAGAATGAATCTTTTTACTCGCAGTGCCACAATTTGTGCCTTTATCTAACAGAAAGACATATCAAAATGCTCTTACTACAAAACGGTTCTGTGGTGGAGCAGGATGGAGCCCTGGATGTCACCCAGATAGCCCAAATTCAGTCAGTGGTTTGGGCAATGCAGGAGCTGAGCATGGACAGACAGCAGTGAGTGGCTTGTGTCAGCTTGCCCATTATGGAAATATGGACTGGAGTGGGGTACTTGCCCAGGCATATCTCCCCAGCTAAACCACTGGTGGAGACCAGGGTCATGCTGGTGTGTTGGGGGGGGGGGGGGCAGTGAATTCACTGAATTTCAAAGAACCAACTACATTCTTCTCTTGGAGACTAAAGGCATGCATTGGGATAGGGAAATGAGGGTTATACATAAAAAAAAGCCCTGATAGATGCCTAAATAACTGCCTCAATATCATCTCCCACCAAATAGAATGAATGAGGACTTCTGGTACGATGCTAAGAGATTGAGCAACATACTGTGAGCACTTCTCCAGGAAATGGATCAATTCTCCCTGAATTACACATTTAGTGGACAACAGTGGTGATAAGAATAGTTTGTGAACAGCTAAATGCATTTCTAATGGGAAGAAAAAGTCAACTGGTGGCAGAATTTTGAAAAAGAGGGTAGTGATAAGATGAAATATCAAAAGGTAAACCACATGAAGCCAGAGGGACTGCATTACTCATAGAAGAATGAAGATATGACAAGTCTGGGTGCAAAAATTGACAAGATGTACACTGAAATGGTGTGACTTTGCAATTTGCTTTTAGACTATTTCTTCCAATCTTTTGTCTGTTTTCTTAACATAGAGTAGACCCTTTCCAGACAGTCAGATTTGCTGGTAGACTTTATTTGTCCTCTGAGTTGTTTCTGTTTAGTTTGATGATAGTGATTTTATCCTGCTGGGTGCTGCACCTCCTAATTTTTGCCATAATTTTCTTTCTTCTGTTAGACAGACTACTGATTTTGTGAAGCCACTCAGGTTGCTTGTTTTTTTACTTAGTTCTGTACTTCTTCCCTGTGGGTACAGGTCCCTCTATGCAGCTATAACATGCTTGTATAGTGTTTCTCTGAACAGTTCTGCATAGGCAGCAGTGTTCTGAGGGTTTATGGGGGCTTGAAATTTTACCAGGTTATCACTTTAAATGCAGGAAGTTAGCCTTAGAGTACCTCCTGAATACTCCAGGGTTAGCCGGGGGTCCAGGTTTTATTTTTACTTCAGGAGGAGACCATTTTGTGGTCTGACCTTACCAGGGAAGACGTTACACTAGGGGGTTGAAGCACTCTCCCAGTATCCCAGATCCAGTATAGTTACACCCCTGGTTGGTGTACTGACTATCTAGTCCAGGGAGTTTGTGTTCACAAAATCCAGGAATCTCTGTGCCTGTATGTCTGATGTCATTAATGATTCCCTGTTAACTGTGGGGTAATTAAAGTTGCCTAAGAATATGGTGAGCATTTCCAATAAGTTTAAATACATGGTATGGATTTCCTGGGTCATAGAGGGGGACCTATAGATTGTAAGGAAGAACTATTGGCTTTTGCCTACGGTGATTTGAACATGGAGAAACTCAAGTGCATTGTCCTGTTTGACCAGCCTTGAGGTATATTTACCTTTGATGTAAACAGAGACATGTCCACCTTTCATCCCTGTCTGTGTAATAGCTGTTCTAAATATGTGGAAAGCATTATATCCTTGCACTCCTAGTGTGCTCTCTGCGGCTTTAAACATGTCTCAGTAACCACACAGACATCAGCATTCTCTAAGGTGAAGGAGTTTCTAGGAAGTGTAGATTTTTGTTTAGATTCCTAGCAATGAGCAGCAATGCCTTTAGATTTTCTTGGTTTTGATTTGCTATGTCAGACATACTATCAGTTTAGCATTGCCTAAAAAAGGCACTGTGGGGGAAGATAATGTTTTAGCTAATATTCAAAAGCCTAGAGGGGACATGTATAGACAGTCCCTGACAAAGTAACATGGTCTGTTGACCATCTCCTTCCATGCTGACAAATATTGCACCCCCTTAGAATGACACCAAAAACTAAGCGAATTATTAAAGTCAGTCATCTCCCTAAATTTTTTTACATGGAAGCAAAACCTCCACACCACCCTTTTTTTGGGGTGGGGGCATACCTACTTAACTAATACTAAATTATTACAGCTAATTCCGAGGTTGCAAAACCTAAGGTTAGTTTATAAAAGAAACTTTCAGTAAATGCCACCTTAATTCAGTTCATCCTGTCAAGTTTTGCTGAAACACAACTTGAATGGATAACCAACTACTCTTAAATTTTACTTCAGAGATAAATCCACTGTACTAAGTTACCCAAGTATGACAGGTATCACCTGCTAATAAGCTACTGTATCCCACAGTCCTGGGTTTGATTCCCTTGCTCTCTATTTGCCTACAGTGTGACACTGAACACGTCACTAAGTGCTCTTTGATTGCCTTTGAAAAGAGGCACTTGTGTTTGGTAAGTTTATACAGTAAAAAGAATCCGTCTGCTTTCGGGACCATAATTCTATCAATGGACTAAATCAGAACATTTAACTGCTTAGTTTAGGTATCTCCCTTTAAATCTTTTGTGAAAAAATAAGTAGTACATCTACCTTTTTAACAGCATCATCCCCACAGTTTGCTTTGTCTTTATTAAACAGTATCACATGTTGCATTTACCCCTTAACATAAACGTAAAATCAGTTAACTGTTTTATATTCCAGATTGCCTAAGGGCAAACAGAGAAATAATCAACACCTATTCAGTTAAGTCCATCCTAAGTTGTTTTTTTACAGAAACCCTTTATGTTACAAAAATCAGCTTAGTCCCATTTTGCTGTTTACATATGTACTCATTTCAGCTTCCCGTGTTCTATCAAGTCTCATCTCACTGAAGCTTCAACCCATGAAATAAATCAACTGAAGCTTCATCTCAATGAAATATACAAAAAAAAATGTGCAACAGGGAAAGACACACCCAATCCCCTTACTTAAAGAAAACTCCATTGAAGCACAACTGCAGAGAAAAAAAGACAAACCTTAACTGCCTAAATCACTGTGGTACAAGAAAAGAAATGGCACTGGCAGTATCTTCTATGGAAAGTGTGACTGGGGAGTTTGAAATTGGGGAAAACAAATCAACAAGTTTAAACTTGCCCAGTTTAGTCTCAACTAAGAGTAGGAAAAATGAGCTTGGACACAGGATCTGAATTGCCTAGACATAGTACAGCCTTAAGTTTAAATTATTTTGGCTGCCAAAAAGCAATTACTAAAAAAAAGAAAATCAAAATCTAAACCAAATGAAGTAATGAATGTTGTAAAATAAAGATACAAGAACTGGAAGCAGATTCATTAGAAAAGGGAATGAGCAAATTCATAGGAATAAATGGAAATTGGGGAACAATGCATGCAGAATAATGTTTTGGAGAAGGAGCGAGGTTTAAGGGAAAGCAGGAATAGAGCAATTCATGTAATGTTGGACTGATGGCAGTTGTAATAAAAAGAAAATACATAATGTATATAAATGGAAAAAAAATGTTAATATAGTTTATTTTCTTCTCTGTTGATGTATGTATCCCTATATCTTGAGTAATAATTTAAGAAATGTGTTAAAAATAAGTGTAGGGAAACCATATTTTCATTGTTTAACTTAATACATAATTTACTACTTCTCTATTGCTGCAATACAAATCAAGGAAATAAAATGCTTACTAGGTTGGGTACATCATAAGCAACTCCCTTTCCAAACACCGGTGTTGTCAGCTTTGAATAGACTTCCTCTGCATTCAGATCTTCATTTTTGCTGTTAAAGAGTAATGCTGCAGCATCGCTGCCAAGAAGGTACGTGAACGTCTTTCCCACCATGTTGAAACTAAACACAGGGCCATACTATAAAAGCAAAGGATCGAACACAGTTAGAAATCAGGAATAGCCATGCTGGATAAGTTCTTACTTTATATGTTTTGTTGGTGTAGGGTATGAGAATATAAAACTGAAATTTTCTAAGAATGCTATATAACACCCTGACCTACAAATGGCATCAAATCCTTTTTCAGTTGAAATGACAGAATAAACCAAAGATGCTGTATATTTTGTTATAAGAGGTTAATCAAACAAAGGCACCAAATACATTTCAAATGGCATTCTGGTAGTCTACTGAGACTACATGTGCATTACAATAAAGAATCTTTTCTGGTTCTTTAGGTATTATTCAGTTTAAGAAAATACAAAGCGAACTGGACGACCAGTAAAAGTAAAATTTTATTGAGCGCTTTCGTCAATTTTTAACTATGACTTCTTCAGAATAAAATCAAGTTACACACTGAGTCTTATATAACCAGTGCAATAAATCAATTAAAAAAACTGTAAAAAGTACATCCACTTTTAAAGGTACAGGCTCCCTTAATGCATTTTACTACTAAGTCATGTAAATTGTGACCATAGGTGTTATATCTCTGTATAACTATATTTTCATAACCAAGAACAAATAAAATCAGTAACATTCTTGTCATGGTTGTAATTATTACTACTGAATTTCATCACATTACAATGATGGTTGAAGGAACCAGACCAAGGGTGAATTTACCATTTCCCACCAATCCCAGGTTGCACTTGAAGAGGGTCTGGTAGAATCCTTACTTCTCAGACAAGACTATTCCATAAAAGGGATTCATTGAAAGAGAAATATCTTTTTCATCAGCAAGTGCTACTTACGATGCAGTGGGGGTTGACTTCCTGAGAGAATGTGTTTAGGGCATTGTTGTCTTGCATATGTGAAGGATGTTGAACAGGACTGGATCCTTCAAGGCTTTGCAGACAAGACAGAGGTCAACTTAAAAAGTATGTATGAAACAGAGAACTAATAGAAAAGAAAGATACAGAAATTGCTTTAAAGCTGTCTGGGTAACACAAGGAAGACATGTCCTTGACCTCTCACATACTGGCGGATATTCCTGATAATACCAAATATTTCCAGGAGCTGCTGTAGCTCATATCATACTTGCGTGTGCAGTGACATTACAAAAGAGCCCATGTATGGTTCGGTGTTTATTCCCCTGCACAGATATCTATAAGCAATGAATGCACTGATGCCTGTATACACTATGTTAACCCCAGCCTCCACCAGAAAGAAAAATAATCTCAGTGTTCTGGATTCTCACAGGTTTATAGGCAAGTACTACGCTAACTGCCCGTGTGGGGCATTTTAAGCCCGGCCAGTTTCCCTTTTTGTGCTTGAAATAACCTGTCCCAAAAGTTTACTGACTGGATTACTCATCTTATGGTTGGTAATTGTAATTATATATTACCCCTAATCAAAATAACTGGGATCATAGCACAGCTATTTGCATGGGATAAAGCATTTAGGAGCTGCATCTGTGCATTAGTAGTAAGGGGGGCAATCCTGTAATAAATTGTCCGTTTCCCCTCCATAAATCCAAGTTGTGCTTGAAAATGGACAGGGATGAACTTTGTTTTAAGTGGATGGGGAGTCTGTACCCTAGCAGCAGTATCTCCTGTGAAATATACCTATTCCCTCCAAACTCTTCTGTTGATGTTGCAGAAGAGGTTTAGATCCCTAGACTAAGTATTTCTAATGACATTTCAGCTGCTAATGAGCATTAAATCCATCAGCAATGGGTCACAGGATGCCTTGGATTACAGACACAGGTAACCTCTTAGCAGTCTGTAAAATACAGAGTATAGTGACAGGGCTTTGAGTCAGTCCATGTAGGACATCTTGCTCAAGCCTTGTATCCTCATAGCAAGGCACCTCTGTGGCTGCTCTTGTTGTTGCATTTGTCTGCAGAGATACATCCTCTTACACCCCCCCCCCTACAGGATAGTAAGTCCTCAATCACTCAGCTGCTCCCCTTCCACTTTAACTCTTCAGCACCAAGGTCAGTAGTTAAACTTGGCCTGTTAATGATACAGGCAAAAATCTTACCCATAAACCAATAGCTGAACCTTTCAGACTTAGTTATTTAATATATATATTTTTTTATTTTATAATCCGTTACCAGGCAATTGACTCTTTTCAGTCATAACCTGGGCGTAATGCATAACATAATAAGGGATAAACAAAAAAAATGTGCGCAGAACATATGCACACAATGAAACAGCAATGTTTAAAGAGTGTAAGATACACACACACACACACACACACACACACACACACACACACACACACACACACACAGTCAAACCAGTGAATACATTTATAAGGAGATGCCCTGCAGTACACCATGGAAGTGTAATACTAGTGAAGGAGAAGCCATCATCTTGTACCCCAGAAGCAGTGGCATTTGGAATCCTTATAAAGGAATTCTCTACGATATTTCTTAAATTTACTCAGGGTTGTATTGGGTTTTACTTCATTAAGCAGGGGGTGGACCTATTCTGGAAAATGCTTTCTCACCAAATACTTTTTTAAATATTGATCTGGAGAGTATGAGGTAAGTAAAAGTTTTTACTATGTATATACCACCCCCTGTCTCTCACACACACACACACACACACACACACACACACACACACACACACACACACACACACACACACACACACACACACACACACACACTTTCCAGCAAACACTAAAATGGTAAAAATGGAAAAAGACAAACTCCCTGTTAGGTTGTCTGTTTAAAAAATGGTTATACAGGTAAGTTCAAAATGAGAAGAACATACTTCTGCTATCTTCCAGTTGAGTATGCCAGAGCCCTAAATTACATGCATAGCATAAAATAATTACACAAAGTAAGCAGATCTCAATGATATAAACATATTCATACAATGACCAATGTAAACCATAAGAACTCTAGGAAAATAAACATTAACAACTGTTCTTTAGTTTTCTAGCTATTGGCAAGTCATGTAATCAACCACTGCTTAGAATCCTTTTAGTTTTACTCATCCAAACACTGATTAGTTCTAATACACTCCATTGCATTAAAAAAGGAAAAGGCACAGTTATAAAGCAATCATAAAAAGTCTGACAGCACCCTGGAGGGTGAACTAATACATTTTTTAAAATAAAAGTTATTTAGATTTGTTATGTAGCACTGATTCAGGTGTAAAAACTCAATACAAGAAAGAACAGAAAAGTATTTACAATTGCAATTTTGTACCACACACTGAGCTTTAAAAATACAACTGCAAAAAATACATAAAGACGTTTTGTTAGACTGAACGCAAAATGATAACAGCATGTTTGTTTACATTGAACAAAATCGTCCAATATGCCTTATATTTCTGTCATGAAAAGACTCAAAATTAAAACAGTTCCAGAACACTACTACTTAAATGACCACACATGCTGATCAGCAGTTTCCATTTGTTAAACACCTTGTTGAAATTATACAATACAATATATAGTTTACCTGCAAAGTTATTTTCATTTATATAGAGAGAAATGGAATGTTACACAAAACAGTGACAACACAACAGGAACTGTAGTGAAACATAACTGGTACAACTCCAATTTTTGCACCTGCTAGCTAGTATGACTATGAGATACAGTAAACTCTCAGTTAACTGGAACTCAAGCAACCAGAGGAGGAAAAAAAATTGAAGAAATACAGTACAATTTTCATGTGTTGCACTTTCAGAAACATACCTTACGTTTTTAGAGTTTTAAAAAGGAAGATAGGAATACATTTCCTCTTTCCCCAACCTAAGAACAAGTCAAACCAAACAAATAATATAAGGTACAGTATTAGTCAGGCCTATTTTTAATAGTAACTCTCAAGCAACCAGAAATTTACCCATTCACCAGTCCTAACCAAGTAAGTTAAAATCATTCTGTTCTTTATTTAAACTTACATAGCAGTAATGATCTGTGTGGGTTAAATAAGAATTTATTCACTACTGGCTTGAATGTTTGACTACCTGCGCACTGATCTTGTGATCAAAGCTTGTCTATCATAAGTAAATCAAACCATAACAAACTTAAGTGTTTGGATTACTGCTTAAATATGCTTGGCCATTATAATCAGTCCACATACAGCAATATTAATAGCAAAGCTTTAACAAAAAAAGACATGTGGCTCAATTTGATTTAAATAATTTTGTCATACTGTACCTTGTCATAAGCATTTTCCAAAAATGTTATTGGACTTTTTCCAAATGCTACTGCATGTCCAAGGAAGGGTATGCTAGAAGGAATGTAAGGTGGGAATTTCTAGGGTGAGAAAAAAATCAGTTTAAGTGAACAAAGTGGCTTTAAAATAAAACAGATTCCTATGTAAACAATGCTGCTAACTCTTATTGCTTTTGCATTCATAAAAACCCAATAAAGCATACTATGAAAAAAAAACATTGCTTATATCGATAATAACTGTAACCATCACAACACTCCTTTATTGTTTATATGATGCTCCCAGCCACAATGCAGGTTCAGAATTATTTATCCTTTGTTCACTGGGTTAGTCCCACTAAGCTAGTAGCCTCCTTTTTTAAGGAAGGCCTGAGGTGGGATGTATACTACTAGAGGAAAATTGGCCAGGATATTAGGAAACCTCCCCTATTCTATTTGACAGGTGCAGTGGAACCTCCTACACCCACCTGAGCTAACAGCAACTCAAGCAGATGGGGCCTTGGCTTTAACAGCTGATCTTAAGGAGTGCAGTACTACCCTTATGCTGTATAGCAGTGTGAGCAATCAATTTACCTAGTGTGGGAATAGAACCCACAGCCTTCTGAACCAAAGGCAAGTGTACTACCTGTTGTGCCACTGACACTGTGATACCATGCTTGTTTTGCATCATTTATGATTGCTTTGGAGGCTCCCTTGTGATTTACCTGCAACCCCATGAAATAGTGCAACCCCCATGACAAATGTTCTGCCGCCCCAATAATTAAAGTGCAATTGAACTATGTACTAGTGACATACCTCTCAACCTCATGCAAAAAAATCTGGACAAATCCTAAAATAATGGGGGGGGGGGGGGGTCAAAAAGTCTTAAAAACATGGACAGATTTTTAAATACTGTTCTTATAAACTGAAAGCTGTTGTAATAACAAGATTAGTATTAGCATGCATTTTCCGAAGAATGTGAAGTCTGAAACTCAAATGAGTGTGTTTCATTACTTAGTGACTTGCCAGAAGACAGCACATTTCATGAGGGACAGACCAAAATCTGGACAGTATACAGTTTGTGCACAATGCTTTGACATCAGAAGTTTTATATACATAAAGCCATTTCCAGTATTAACATATTTTACTCACCACATCCTTATCGTGCTGTACTTCCTTGAATAGCTGTTTTGATATATAAGCTATGCTTAGAATAAATGCAGTGGTACCCAGTAACATTGACACTAAATTGTTCCCAACATTTTCCACTGCGTTTTCTATTAAATTGCTACCAGCCTCCAACAGAGTAACGAGCATATTTGCTAAGAATTTAAATATTTCCCCAACCACTGCACTGGTCTTCGGCTTGCTTCACAACAGTGCCAGCAAATGCAGTTCAACGTCCTCTAATTAAAAATGCATATATGTAAATATTACATATAATCCGCTGGCTGACCCTTGAGGTCCCGTTAGACAGTTTCCTAGGACAACTGCAGTTTGCTCTGTTCTACTCCTTTAAACCAAGTGCGTCTCTGTACTCTGAATAAAAGTGATTCCCTAGACCGCCTATTTACCAGAGTATCATTTAATTAAATAAATAATGAATATTTGAAAGACCGTCGCTCCTGTCTTCAGGCGCACTGACGGTACACTCGGGATTCCCATTGGTTAAAACTGACTGAACTGATATCTGACTATATGACGTCAGGACACAGCTGCCAGGGGAGAAGGGTAACTGTGGAAGTCTTTAACAAGGGATAAGGGGGTGTGACAAATGTAGGCTATGTTGAATAAGTATCTAAACCCTTTGTGCTGTTTCTAGTCTTTCGATGAATTTGACGCCCAAATTTGATTGTCCAGATTTTTGCAGAATGTCCATATTTTTGGATCGCTGCTCATAAATTATGTAGTTTTCTGGCAAATCATTGAGGATCGAAATCAATAACTAATGCTGAATAATGACAGACTTTTGAGTTCAGACTTCATATCCTTCAGAAAATATATGATGGTGCAAAACCTGCCAGTCTAACAAATTTCTAAGTTTATAAGAGCAATATTTAAAATCTGTCCCTATTTTTGGGCCTTTGTACTCCCATTATTTCTGACTTTGTCCAGATTTCTTGCTCAGAGAGGTATGAGCGTGCGGCTACCTGTAAACTAAATCAGGAAGTTGTATTCGGAGAAATTGATATCCCCGATAGCTTTCCTTTCGTCATCAATCCTTTTTTAACCCAAATTCTAACTTGCTGTCCTCAGAAGTTTTCATTAAGTGTAACACCAAGGGCAAAATGTGGGACAGGTACTGACGGCTTACTAACATCTGCATCTAGGAAGCTCACATGATAGTTAAATTTGGTTATATTATATTCACAAAAAACCTTTCAGTTATTTTTCGTGGATGTAAATAAAATAAAAAAACACTGAATGTGTAACAGGCCCTTTCAACGAGAAACTGCGAGGAACATAAGACTCACAATAAGGAACATTCTTCATAATTAGGAGGTAACGTTGACAGGTAAGCTGCCTGTTACCGTTTTTTTTTTTTTTATTCTTGAATACTAAGAAAGCCGCAGAGGCTGAGCTGAAGAACGAATGCCATGTCTGCAACGAACAGGAAACATTACCTAAAGAAAAATGCAAAGCTGCTGTCATTGAAACTAAATAAATAAAAAGTGTTGTGTAAGTGCAACTACAGGTATGCAAAATGTGCTTTTCCATCAATAAACCACGCACAAATACACAAGCACGCACGTGCAGATTAGCTAGGCAGTGGTCAAGGAAGCGTATTCTAGGGCATTTGTGGAACATGTATTTTGCAGGTAAAGAGACCGAAGTCAGGGCCTGGTTATTGTGGGACTGTAATTATTAGTAATTTACCAGACAATCAAACATTTCATGAGGGACGAGGTAAAATTATGGAATAAAATCAGGGCTGTTATGCAAAATGAAAAGTATGTCCAGTATTACGAGACATAAATACGCAAAACAACTAAATATATCCGAAGTTGAGCTCCAAAAACCCATCACTGTATTTTACTAAAACCTTTACAGTGGCCTTCCTTTAAAAACAAACTGCATTGCTACTTGTTACGCAATGCCTTCAAATTCCTCCACTTCGACCAAACACAGAATGATCTTCACATCCCAAAATGTATTTATTTGAAGTTTGTTAACCGGGAAAGGCCACTGGGCCGTGCAGAGCCCGTTTTCAGTGGAGGCCCGGGGAGAAAAGGTCTATCAAATCTAAAATTATATACATTAGTAGTATCGCCTTAATTAACAATATTGGATAACAAAGTTGAAAATCACGTTCAGTACAGATACAATCATTATCTAATAATATTGGATTACAAACTGAATCCACATTTAGCTATACTCCATGAACCTTTGACTAGATCCTGACAGAAACTTCAAATACAAACTGTCAAATCAAAGAATTCTTCTGGTGATGCTGTTTATAAAATAAAAATCTATATAAAAACTTCTGAAACAAATTGTTTTCTTCTGTCACTAGCATTATCAGCATTAACTCCTTCAGTTAAACGGACATCTTACTGACCTCCTAATCTATACCTTCTGAAACTCCTATGTGACATTAAATCACCATCTGCTACTTTTGTGGAGTTAACCATATTACTATGGACTATTGTGCAAGCTGTAAATCATGTAAGTATGTCAATTTTGACCCCCTTCAGACTGCCATTATTCCCTTTAATAGCTTACTTGGTCACCCCTACTGTTTGCCACTTCTTTACAGCTCGTCATATTGCAAACAGTGCTTTATCTTCTTGCTTTTCATTACATTTGATTGCAGCTTATTATAAAATTCTTCTGTGAGTTTTGTTTTTGTGTGAATTTGTTTGTATGTCTGTCTGACTGTGTGTGCATTTGCATAGGAGTCTTTAATTGAGCAATGATAGATGACAATGCATTTGTGTAGTCTGCCTAGGGATAAAGAAAGGAGGATTAAAAAGCAAAGTGGACATGGCATACTGGAGTGTTGCCTTCCTCACTCTCTCTTTCTCTGGCAGCCTGGGTTAGAATGGGGATTTTCATTTTATTTAACATTTGTTAACTAGTGTAAACAACTAATCACATCTGACCAATTTCAGTCATAGCCCAGAAAGTTTGAATGAACTGATATGTACAGATGGACATATAATATCTGGTATTGGCACTAGAATCTCTCTGTTATTTTTCGACATTATTTTTGCCTTTACAGGCTGACTACAAGCACCATCTAGTGACACATAATTCCTGTTGTTCCTTAATCCTGTTCAGCGGAGAATTATCATATCACCAGAAGGCTGTGATCCTGATAGGCTGAGGTGATTTTTACATGCCCTTCTTCCCTTCCACTGGTTGCACCGCTGAAAGAGGATCTGAAATACAGGACCTACTGTGTGTGCCGCTCCTCAATAATTTCAAGCTACTGTTCTTTCATATGGTGTACGCCCTAGGAGGGTGCTAAAGTTCTGCCTTTTTAGAACAGTCTAATTAGATCCCTGTAGAGGCACTTCAACTGACTTTAAGAGTCTGTATTTTTATTTTTAGTTTATTAGTTTTTAGTTTAGCAGTTTATGTTTTAATATTTAATTACTTGTGCGTCTTGTAGTCTTAAACTGAATTTACCTCCTCTTGTCCTGTTGTATTATATTTTTTATTATTTTTGTATGATGCTAAGGATTTAGGCATCAAAATACTTCTGTTAAATAATATATACATAAATGGCTTGAGAGGTCATAGCATCCATCATGGTAACGTACCAGCCAACATTGTCTAGATAACAATCACACAGTGTGCCTAACAGCCATCTTCCTCCTTGGATTGGTGAGTTGACATCAGCCACTCTTTCCCATACTCCATGTAAATTCGCCAGGACCTGGACACATTACTCAAAAAACCTTAGTCACTGGGGCTGAAGTCAGGGTTCTGCAACTCCAAAGTTTCTATCAAGCAATCCTTTTGCATAATTATCATTATTGTTTAATGCATATCATGCCATTTAACTGTTGTGGCCTGTCACACATTTCAGAAAATATATACTTTTGACTCATGAAGGGCTCATTTCCAGGAAAGTGAACATCTCGGCAATCTTTATTGAAACAGTTTCTATTTGTCACTGACTACTGCATCAGAGCAAGATTAAAATTGTTACAGAAGACATTCTTGCAAATGAACAGTTGAGGTGTTCAGTAGCAATTTAAATGAAGTAGAAAAGCAACAAATTGCTGTCAGCTGAACTTGCTCTGGTTTATCACCTCATGGAATTTCTGGGTCTTATTGAAGTAGGAAGTTCAGATACCACAAGAGCCATCTGAGTGTTTCCAGCTGTAGCTATCAAGTCAACAGTTAAAGTCATGTTTGCTCTATTTTGTGGTGCAGAACAAAAGATCCCTGAGAGTATCTCCATCAGACAGGGCTTAAATGGGGTAAGTTGGGGTACTGGAGATAGATGCAGGCTGAGGAGTTTCACAGTAAGCAGTCGATACTGACCCACCCATATGAGGTGGAGGGAAAGGTTAAGTATGTACTCTCTACTTCTTCCAGAAAGATTAATTTAGGACTGTCTCACGAGCACCCCCCCCCCAAGAGATAAATAAGGTCTTAGAGGGTGATACAGATGGATGGCCAGGGGGCATGGAGTGATGAGCAGCACTTTGGAGGGCATGAAACAAATTCAAAGCATTCCTACATTTAACAACACACCACAGAGTAGTTTCTCACCTTGCAGTATAGAAATTGTTGCAGTTTCTGTCTGACACTAAGAGTTTATCCCTTTTCACTTCATTTTGTATAGTGTTATCCTTCTGCGTTGGTTTTTCTGAAAGACAGTACTCAACAACAGCTGAGGTATCACAGATTGTCAGTATTAAGATGGTACACTTTTATAAGTGATGCTGCAGAAGGTTTGGAAAAATGCTTGCTTGTCTGCTAATGGCACAACTTTATGCAAGGAGTCTAAATTATAGAACAAGAATTTTGACGAGTGCCTGAATTGTCTAATATATGCCAACTGCAATACAGTGCAAAAAAATTACATCCAGCAAAGCAAAAAGCTGTGAAGAGTGCTCAGATGGGCAGGAAACAGTAACAGCAAAAGAGGAAAGGGGCTAAGACAATCATATCTGATAAACTAATCAAACTGAAAGAGCAAAAACAAAGGCTGGTATAATACTGGGATGCATGAAAAAATGTATCACAAGTACAAAAGAAGAAGCAATTATTCATCTATCTCAAAGCATGTAAGACATCTAATTGGAATATTGTATGGAGATCTGAGATCCCATCATCATAAGAACACATGTACGACAAAGACATTTCAGATAACTGCAACATACATCTGTATAAAAACATAGAAAATTGCTTTTTTTTTTCTTATATTATGTTTTGTGTGGTTTCTCTTTATTGTTAGCATCACCATCTTAAACACTATTTCTTGTTGATTCTTAATCATGTACTTCTCTGATTTATCTTACTCCCCAGAATTGCTGCTATTAACTTGTAGTTCATGTGGAACAGCTTTGGGATATTGTTTTCCCTCCATTTGGTATGAACATCTTTCTGATTACCTACTAACCCATTATTTTCTCCCTCCACAAACCAATGGGAGCTGTTTCTTTCTTTCCAGGATGAACTAACCTGTGTCTAATCAAATGTTACGCCATCTAGTAAGAGGTGACAACTGGGTGCTACCAAGCCATCTTACAGAGCTGACATGGATTTTTTTCGCTAACTGTTCTTTCCCCTGAGCAGCTTTGAGTATAATATGCAGTGCTTCAAAGATGGCAGCACATTGAGTAAGAGCTTACCACTAGCTCTCCCAGTGTGAAAAGAGAAACTTAGCAGAGAAAGCCAGTGGATTTATATTTCTGTTTAAATTTCAGTAAGTGGCTAGAAAGTGCCACAAAAAAAATGCAGAGGATCTAAAAGAAAATCAACCACAAAAGGTGAGGAAAAAACACTGACTGGAAAAAGTATTGCAGCTGTTCAGCAAAAAGCAGTGCAAGCGCCAGACCTGACTTCCAGTAACCTAGAGGAAAGTATAAGACAACTGCACACAGACCTGATTAAAATAAACAAAACACTGATGGAGTATACCAATTCAAAAAATAAAACCCTAGAAGAAATGGAAGGAGCTTTAAACAGATATTCAGACGAGGTGACAAAACTGCAAAAATCAGAGGTCAAAATGAAGAAAAGGCTGGTTGAATATGAGACTGCTCAAGAAGAGATGTTTCAAAAATAATAGAATTAGAGGACAGAGCACATAGGGAAAACCTGAAATTTTCTGCTGTAACAGGGAAACCGGAAGGAACAAACTGAATTAATTTTATGAAAGTACAAATTAAGCAACTGGACTTGTATTCCACAGCAGGAGTTGTCAATTGAAAGGGCACATAGTTTGTATGCTCCAAACCTGGCTATGAGAAAGCAACCTAGACCATTAATATTAAAGATGCTATCCTACCAGCAGAAGGAGCTGAAAAGTACTAAAAGTGGGAGACAGCAGAGTGTTTGTGGAGAATGACTACTCATACACCAATCAGAAGAGTATCAAATTTATTCCATTATTAAGGGAATGTTGAGAAGCAGCCATGAGATGCAAAATGCCATACCCATATATCTTCAAAATATTCTTCCCTGGAGGGACAAAATGATTTTTTGATGAAGTACATGTTAAGGAGGAAATACAAAAGCGTGTCCAACAAAAAGTGAACTGTGAAACAGAAGGAGATTCTGCTTATTGTTCTTCTAGTAATAAAGACCACAGAGAGACTGTGCTAGTGAAACTTTTTTTTCCATTGTTTCAATGTAAAATGCTTGAGACAGGGAAAAAAAAGCACAGAAGTTGACTAGAAGAATTGAGAGTACATTAGAAATGAAGCAGAGACAGGATTTGGTAGATGGAGATGAACAGGAATAAAATCAGTAACTTGGAAATTGACAAATGTCAGATTATATATTAGTGGCACAGCATGATACCTCCGAGATCATCCATGTGCAACTAACATCAGGCAAATCTGCAATGCAAATTGTGGCCTGCTACAGATCACCATCCATGACCCAGGACCACCACTCCGCCTTTCTGGAGACACTGGAAAACATGAAGGTCCTACCGAACACCCTGATATTGGGCGATTTTAATTACCCTACCACTAACTGGGAAAACTATTCAAGTACAAACTCCCAGGTCCAGCGCGTCCTGGAATTTATCAACTCAAATTCCCTTGATCAGCTGGTAAACTCCCCTACCAGAGGTGAAAACATATTGGACCTGGTCATCACCAATATGGGCGACAGGTGTTCAACACCAGAGGTCAACCCATCACTGGTTAGATCAGACTATAAACTAATCACTCTGGATGTCCACACCCCACCACCACCCCAACTAAGGAAACCACAGTAAAAAAAGTTTCTAAAGCAAACTTCATCTTACTTAACACAGAGGTGGTAAGTTTCACAGCCCCCACGCTAATGGATAACGCTGCCCAAGATGCAGAAACCTTTACAAATGCACTCTATGAGCACCTACAAGGATGCATAGATCGTGCCATCCCTAGCAAAACCAAGACTGACTCCCCTAAGAGAAGGAAACCAGTCTGGTGGACCCTTGCCATAAACAGGCTATGCAATAGAAGGAGGAAACTAGTTCAGAAAAAAAGCAAATCCCAAGAAGGAAAGACATCCCTGATCAGTATCAGTAAGAAACTAAGGTCCCTCATAAAATCCTCCAAGGCTAACTTCGAAAAAAAATAGCCAAGGATTCGAAAGCTAACGACAAAGCCTTCTTTAGCTATGTCAAGAATCTAAGTGGCAACTCGCAGATATGCTCTGAGCTAGTGCAAAATAGCACAAAATATACTGAACCCACTGATATTGCCAACATCATTGCAGATAGATTCCGTGCAAACTTCACCCCCCTCTCACCCCCAAAAGGACCCACAACAATACCGGAAAAGTGTAGTGTTCCAGAAATCACAGACGCACAGTTGAAAACAGCCCTTTCAAAAGCCAAAAGCACAGCGTCAATGGGGCCAGATGGTGTCCCAGGCTGCGTCTTGCATGAACTACAGAACAAACTAACCCCCCCCACCTAAACACACTGTTCAACCTCAACCTCTCCACAGGCTATGTGCCCATAGAATGGCACACAGCAACAGTTATTCCACTTTATAAAAGAGGGGCCACAACTGACCCTGGTAACTATCGCCCCATAAGCCTGACTAACCTGGTCTACAAGGCTATGGAGCGCATCATCATGGAACTCATTAACAAAGACATTGGGAACCTTCACACACTTGACCCGACCCATTTCGGCTTTGTTAAAGGCAGATCATGCCTACTAAACCTGGTTGGCTTCTTCGAGACAGTCACCAAGGCCATAGATGAGGGGAAGGTAGTTCACACAGCCTACCTTGACCTCGCCAAGGCTTTTGACACCATTCACCACTCGGAAATTATAGAAAAACTCACCAGCCTGAACATAAACCCCTATGTCACGAGATGGGTTGCCAACTGGCTTACAGACAGAACTCACACGGTAAGAATAGTGGGTTCCAGGTCCGACTCTAAACCAATCACAAGTGGTGTCCCACAAGGCTCAGTCCTGGGACCCCTGCTGTTCAGGAGGACTATGGCTAACCAAGTTCGCCCATGACTGCAAACTGGGAGCCATAATTGACTCACCGGCTGACACAGACATTCTCCAAAAGGGCCTTACTGAGACGGACACCTGGTGTCAAAGTCATGGTATCAAGCTAAATGCCACAAAATGCATAGCCATCCCGTTTGGGAAAAACAAAACACCCATGAATTACCACATAGGTGGCAGCCCCCTTAATACAGAAGAGGTAATAAGAGATCTAGGGACCCAGGTAGATAGTAATCTCTCCTTTGACAATCATATTGCCAAAGTAGTTAGGAAATCCTTCTATGTAGCCCGACTAATTATTAAAGGGTTCGCATCTAGAAATAAAGAGGTTATAGTGCCCCTCTACTCGTCACTCATTAGACCCATCATAGAGTACAATGCCCCGTTTTTGGATGTACCTCACAAGACACTTCCAACAGCTGGAAAGACCACAAAAGTACCTCACCAAGAGGATTACTGGTCTCAAACATATGTGCTATGCAGCCCAACTGGAAAAACTCCAGCTGTACTCAGTGGCATATCACTTGCTCGGAGGTGATCTCTGCCTGGCTTACAAAGCCATGTCCAACTCAGAATTGATAGACATGCGCCACCTAAAGAAATCCAAGTCACTGCAAGCCACTCACTCTAGTGAGCTAAACCTCGCCACAACAATAAATAGAACATGCTGGAGGGATAGATTCCTGCCACAGAGACTCCCCATGCTTTGGAACAAAATTCCTAACTACATAAGGCAGAGCCCCTCACTAACATTCTTCAAGAGAAACCTTGATGAGTGGATGGGTAACAGAAAATACACCCCTGGGATCACTTCATTGGCTCTTCTTGACAGAGGCTCAGTTAATTAATCAATGGGGCAGAGAAAGCTGACACACTCTGGCTAGGCTTATAAATGCACTCGGGCAGATAGCCTAGTACCTACCTATGAACCTATATTAGTGAAACATGACAGAACAAGGAATTCTAGAAATATTGGACTATTTTTGGACTTTGTTAAATTTGTAGAGGACTCCAAAGCATATGCCCTACTTCAAAAGATTAATATTTGTAAAAATACTTAGGAGAGGGGAAGAGGAGGGAGAAAGTAAACTGTAAGTAAAACATTTTTTTCTCAATTATACTATTTTTATAGTACATGATTTTATTTGCATGCTATAAAGTAAAGTTTTCTCAGTTATTTTTAAGTTGTAATGGGAATTCTAATATAAACAGGTGCTCCTGTTTTTTTTTCCTGTTCTTCTTTCTCCCTACTTCTCTCTTTCTCCTTGTTTAAGAAATGTAGGCACTGCAGTTTAAAACAAAAGAACAAAAAGTCTGGTTAAATGAGCATGACAAAAGAAAACTTAGTGTGTTTCTTTCTCATTTTTGCATAGGGGAATGACTGGATTAAGACCCTTAGCTTGCTCTAGTTGTGAGATCCCTCCTATGAGCCAGCAATCATGGACCCTCAATCCTCCCCACTGACATTGGTGGGTGAAGTTCACTTAGAACAAAAATGGATGCACACAGTATTTTCAGATGTAGCTCTCTGAACCAAGCACACTTCCCTTAAGAGCACACAGAGACCACACTCCAGACCTGGGGCTGGACTACCTCTCTAGGCCCCAAATAAGACTCTACCTTTCTCTCTGCAGAAACCAATGCTCTGTGTCCCTGTTCCAAGTTGCTGACACACCCACAGAAACACACACACACACACACACACACACACACACACACACACACACACACACACACACACACACACACACACACACACACACACACACACACACACCTGGGAATGGCTGGCACAGATTTAACAGGTCTGCCTTATCCACCAACCTATAAGGTAGATTCACTACCACTAGGTAAAATTAATACTATACAAATGGTAATGTTTGTCCAAACAGCAAGACTTTCAGGAGCATGAAGCCACAGTGTTGCCAAATAAATGCTATTATTCTCAAGGGTTAAAATATTTTCTAAAAGGGTAGACACAATGAAAGGCTTAGATATATTTAACAATAAGTAATGAAATAGAAAACACAAAAATACTGAATATCTATTTAAAATGTACACTAGAGTTTCAATTCACATGAAATATAAAAACAAAACAGATGGAAAGAATCAGACAGATACAGAAAAACAATATTTAGCTAGTCTCACTGAATTTCCCTAGCTGACTGAAGAATTACTATTCCCTACTTACTTGCTAGAGCAAGGCAAGATGAAATGGACAAGTGTCTTTGTTGTCAGTTCGACTAACAGAGTGTTGAGTGTCAGTATCACATCTCACACTAGTATCTGAATACAGTTTCAGTGCTGGCTGCAGAATGATATCATATCTGGTCATCTGATTCTGTGGTTCCCACACTACGCCCCCCCCCCCACTAGAAACTTGAGCCAGGATTTGGAACAGATGTGTCACAATACACATGTAGAACTTTGCTAAGGCATTTGAAGACTGTAAAACAATTCACATACTTTCATCCTTTTGCAGAGACTAATCAGCAGATCTCTTGCACCCCAGGGTAGCAATTAGTTCACCACTAAGGACAATAAGAGCAGGATCCCAGACCAGACATTGTGTCTCTGGCTGCATTTAGGCCTTTGAGATAAAATATGTATGGCCTATACCAAGTCATTTCATTTTATTTATTTATTTTATTTAAATTTGTTGACCGGGAGTGTCCGACTGGACGTGGGTCCATTTTCAGCGGAGGCCCGGGGAGAAAAGCTCCACAGTAAAATAAACAGACAGTAGTTACATTGGATTACACAGTGATCAACAATTTAACATAGAAATTACTTACAACATATTTACAGATGAAGAACATAGTACATCAGTAGACAACTAGAATCTTTATCTGTGAAGTGCATAACAGGCATTAACAAATGTAACAATGAGAAGTTCCTGCTGTATAATAAGTACTAGGCTTATGAGCATCTGAGCTTGCTATCATCAAGGTAGTTAGTGGAGGTGAAAGAAAGGTAGTAGTTGGATGGGGTGGATGATATTAGAGTGGGAGTTGCAAGGGCATAGCCAGCATGTTTTTAGGTGCGCTTTTAATAAAGTTTTGAAGTTGGTGCATGATGGTACGGAGGTAATTGTGGGTGGGAGTGAGTTCCATAATTTGGCTATGGCGCAAGAGAATAGTGCTTCACCAGCAGAGTTATTGACTTTAGTGATCTGCAAGTGATTTTTGTTGCTGGATCTTAGTGGTCTGGTGGTGCGATAGGGTTGGAGTAGATTCTGGAGGGACGGGACATTTAGTGGATGGTTTACTAGTTTGTGGGTGAGTGAGAGTTGATACCACTGAAGGAGGTGAGGGAGTTCAAGCCAGCCCAGTTCAGCAAGTGAGAGACAGTGGTGACTACGGTAGGATGCCCCTGCGGCGAATTTTGCAATTTTGTTGTAGCAGGTCTCTAGCTTGTTTAGATCACATTGCCTTAGGTTGGTATATACTGGAGAGGCATAAAGTAGGGTGGAGATAAGGTGGGAATTTGCTATTGAAATCTTTGCTGCTTTGGTGAGAAATTGTTTATTTCTGTATAATGCTCCTAGTTTTTTGTGGACTTTTTTATGGTCATGGATATGTGAATGTCAAATTTTAGTTTATTGTCTATTTCCACTCCTAGCAATTTGGTGTGTTCAGTTGGGTATATAGGGGTGTTGTCTTTTGCTATTTCAAGCTGTTTTTTTCTTAAGGTAAGTTAGGCTGAGCTTAAACTCTTCCCTTTCCTTCCAGCATCCTCTGTTAACATATATACATTTCAACAGTTAACAACAATACAGTCTGACATACAGGACCCACTGTTGATATATTTTTAACACAAGCAACTTTACAAATACATTTTAACACAAGCATCTGTACTAATCAGTTTGATATTCAAATTACATAAAATTCTTTACAAAACTCCAGCATGTTATGCTGGCACATGTTACACATGCACTTCCCTACTCTCTCTGGCATACCTGGTACTATCTTACATCAACACACTAGCAATATGTTATAAGAGAAAGCAAGTAAATGAAAAAAGAATATTGAATATTATAAGTCTTTTTAACAAGTAAATGTATACTTAGGACTTCCAAGACGGCTGCACACTAAGTAACAGCTTGTTTCTAGCTCTCTCAGTGTGACAGAAGATCTGGAAAAAATCAACTACAAAAAGGGAGGAAGAAACACTGACTGGAGAAGGTTCTGCAGCTATTCAGCAAAAAGCAATGCAATTTTCAGACACGATTTCCAATAACCTACATGATGATATAAGACAACCGCATACAGTCCTGGTTAAACTAAACAAAACACTGATGGTGTATATCAACATAAGCAGCAAAAGGCAGGAAAAATGGAATAAGCTTTAAACAGATATTTAGATGATAAAGCTGCAAAAATCAGAGGTCGAAATAAAAACAAGGCTGGCTTAATATGAGACTGTTCAATAAGAAATGTTTCAAAAAATAGCAGTATTAGAGGACAGAGCACATAGAGAAAATCTGAGATTTTCAGCTATGTCAGAGAATCTGGAAGGAACAGACTGTATGAAAGCACAAATAAGCAACTGGACTGGTATTCCACAGCAGGAGTTGTTAGTTGAAAGGGCACATTGTATGTATGCTGTAAGAAAGCAACCTAGACCTTTAATAGTAAAGATGCATTCCTACCTGCAGAATGAGTTGATTTGGACAAAACTGTGGCATAAGGACAAAATACTAAAAGTGAGAGACAGCAGAGTTTGGTGAGAATGGTTACTCACTGTACACCAGACAGAAGAGTAATAAATTCATTCTACTATTAAGGGAATGTTGAGACACGGGTATGAGATTCAAACTGCTGTATCCAGCTGTCTTTAAAGTATTCTTCCCTGGAGGGACAAAATCATTTTTTGATGAAGGGCATGCTAAGGAAGAAATACAAAAGTTTGTCCATCAAAAAAATGAGCTGTGAAACAGAAGAATACCCTGCTTCTTGTTCTTCTGGTAAGAAATACCACAGAGAGACTGTACCTGTGAAACCTTTTCCAGTATTTCAATGGAAAATGTTGGAGAGAAGGAAGGGAGCATGAAAGTTGACTAGAAGAATCAAGAGTACTTTGGAAATGAAGCACAGACAGGGTTTGGGTGATGGGGAAGAACAGTAATAAAACATGTAACTCAATGTTGGATTACAATGCAATAATTATATTTGTGAAATTTGACAGAATAAGAAAATATAGAAATATTGGACTTTTCAAAATTTATTGGATTTGTGAGGGCCTGTAAAATATATGCCCTACTTCATGTCATATGCTGTACGTGATGTCATTAATGTTCGTAAAATGCTTTGGGGAGGGGAAGAGAGAGGAGAAAACTAACTGTACATAAAGAAAACATTTTCCCTTCTTAATAGTACCATATTTGTGGTGTATGGTTTGCTTTACATGCTATTTTAAGTGTAATGGGGATTGTAAACAGGTGCTGTTGTTTTTCTTTTCTCCCCTCTTCTCACTTTCTTTTTCTAAAGTTTTGAGAAATATAGGCAATGCAATGTAAAACAAAGTATGGTTAAAAAGCATGACAAAGTTAAAATGAATGTGCTTTTTCATTCTTACATGGGAAAATGACTGTATTAAGGACCTTAGAGTGATTATTTTAAGAGAAAGCAAAGAGTAAATGAAAAAGAATATTGAATATTATGAGGCTTTTTTCCTAGAAAATGCATGTATACTTAGTAGCAATTCTGCAGCTGGTCTTCATGTTTCCATGGAACCAATCTGATAAAGAGAAGCTGGCTGTCTGGTTCTCATGTCTGACATGGAAACAATCTGATAAAGACAAACTGGAGACAGTCTGGTGGAAGGGGATTGGCTGAGGGAAAATAAAAAAAAATAAAAGAAAAGAGAAATTGGCTAGAACATAATGTTCTCTGAAAGCAATCAGGGGTTTTCCCAGCTGGAAGTGCTTTACAGATAAGACAAAACCAATCAGACTTGAAGTAAAGTTTTCTCAGTTTTTGTGAAATGCAATGGGGATACTAATATAAACAGGTGCTTTTGTTTTTTTTTTCTTTTCCTCCCTACTTCTTTCTTTTTGTTTGTTCATTTTTTTTAAGAAATGTAGACACTGCAATGTAAAAAAAAGGGGGAAAGAAGAAAGATCTGGTTAAGAGAGCATGACAAAAGAAAACTCAGTGTGCTTTTTCCCATGCTTGCATAGGGAAATGACTGGGTTACGACCCTAGGCATTATCCAGTAACAAGTTTATTACAAAGCATGTAAATGAAAACAAATATTGAATATTATAAAGGCTTTTCCTGGTAAACAAGGTAGTCTTAGCAGTATTGTGTCTAGTTTGCATGTCACTAGAAGACAATTGGATAAAGAGAAATGGCTTGGTGAAAGTGTTTACTGAAAGCATTCAAGTGTTTTCTCAGGTGAGAGAGCTATAGAGATAGACAAAATCAAATAGCACTTACTATTAGCACAGGCTGTACCATGCATCTTAGCATGACTAACCTTTCTTTTTGGTTAACCCTAGCCTGTCTGTGTGGCTATCAACTTACAACTCTTGTTCTTATTAGGAAGCAAAAATTTCAATATTTGAAGATGTACATAGTTTTGTGTGTTATTATTATGTTAATTGGTTTTAAGGGGGTTCTGAGGGTGTTTGTTCTGTTTGATCACTTAAAAAAAAAAACAAAATGTTATGTAAGATGTGGGATAGGCTCAAATGGATATGACAAAAAGCAACTGTATAAAACACCAACCTGCTGAATAGTATATGCATGTAACAAAAGTTGGAACTAGACATTTAACAAGAAAGCAGTTGTACATAAAAGGTTGTAATAAAGACTATATAAGAAAATGATGCTTTCTGTAATGTCTTTCAATCTGAATGGTCTTACAGATAAATATAAAACAAGAGTAGTAAACTATATTAAAAAATATAGAGTCCAAATAGCTATGCTACCTGAAAAGAACTGAACATGTGAATTTGATAAAGAAGGGTTTTCAGGATGGTTATTCAGAGGAATATCTGGGGCAAAGGAAAAGATGATTACTTATATTAATTGCAAGAGGAGCTCCAATAGTGATAGAAGAGGGGAAAAAGATAATAATGGAAGATATATATAGTACTAAAAGGTTACTGGCAAGGGAGGAGGATTACACTGGCATGCATTTACATTTCACTTAAAACTGCTGTAATGGAGCTTAAGAAAATTCTGGGAGAAATAATTAGCTTTCAGCAATGAATATTACTTATAGGTGGAGACTAGAATTTGGTTTTCAACAGTAAAGATGTGTCTAGGTGGTCTAGAAGAGAGAATATAACAAAGGAGGGTAGATTTGTGAAGAATTTTATGAAAATGTTTGGCATGGAAGATGTGAATTCAGTAGTAGGAGTTCAGAGTGAATGTACATATTATTCCGCAAGATACAAAAACTGGGCTAGGCCAGATAGAATTCATATCTCAAAGGAACATGTGCATTTTAATTGAAGGTCTTGAAATGCATCCAATAACTATTTCAGATCATGAGCCAATAATAACTAAAATAAAAATGCAAGGTAATGAAATAAAAATGAGATACTGGTGCTTTCCCACCTATCAGCTGAAAAGAGAGGAATTTAAGAAATGGGTTTTGGAATTAACTCAGGAGTTACTAGAGAAGACAGAAATGTCTTCTGAAAATATAGCTAGGGAGTGGAAAATTAAAGTGGAGTTTAAAAATAGGGTGGAAATGAAAGAAAGAGCCCCTCACTGGTTAGATCTGACCATAAACTAATCACTCTGGATATCCACATTCTGCCCCCACCCCCAGTCAAAGAAACCACCGTGAAAAACTTTTCAAAAGCAAACTTTACGTTACTTAAGTCTGAGGTGGAAAGTTTCAAATCCACCATACTAGAGGATAATGCTGACCAAGCTGCAAAATCCTTTGCTAATGCACTCTATGGGCACCTACAAGAATGTATGGATTGTGCTATCCGAAGCAAAACCAAGACTCACTCCTCCAAGAAAAGGAAACCAGTCTGGTGGACCCCTGCCATAAACAAGCTATACAATAGAAGGAGGAAACTAGTACAGAAAAGAGTAAAATCCCAAGAGGAGAAGACATCCCTGATCAATATCAGCAAGAGACTATGATCCCTCATAAAAATCATCCAAGGCTAGCTTTGAAAGAGAAATTGCCAAGGACTCAAAAGATAACCACAAGGCATTCTTTAGCTATGTCAAGAATCTAAGTGGCAATTACCAGATCTGCGTGGAGTTAGTGCAGAATGGCACAAAATACAGTGAACCGACCGATATCCCCAACATCCTGGCAGACAGGTTCGGTACAAACTTCACCCCCCTCTCACCCCCAAAAGGGCCCATAACCATACCAGAAGAATGTAGTGCCCCTGAAACCACAGACACTCAGGTTAAAACAGCCCTCTCCAAGGCCAAAAGCACAGCATCAATGGGACTGGACAGTGTCCCAGGCTGCATCCTACATGAGCTCAAAGATGAACTACCCCCTCACCTAAACACACTGTTCAAACTCAGCCTCTCCACAGGCTACATGCCCATAGAGTGGCGCACAGCAACAGTTATTCCACTCCACAAAATTGGAGCCACAACAGACCCCGGGAACTATCGCCCTATAAGCCTGACTAGCTTGGTTTGCAAAGCTATGGAGCGCATCATCATGGATCTCATTAACAGAGACATTGGGAGCCTCCAAACACTGGACCCTACCCAGTTCAGCTTTGTTAAGGGCAGATCATGTCTCCTAAAACTGGTAGACTTCTTTGAGACAGTTACCAAGGCTATAGATGAGGGAAAGCTGGTTCACACAGCCTACCTAGGCCTCACAAAGGCCTTCGACCCCATTCTCTATTCTGGTATTATAGACAAGCTCACCAGCCTGAACGTAAACCTCTATGTCATGAGATGGGTTGCCAACTGGCTCATGGACAGAACCCACATGGTAAGAGTTTCGGGAGCTAGGTCTGACTCTAAACTGGTTATAAGTGGCATTCCCCATGGCTCAGTCCTAGGACCCCTCCTGTTTGGCATATACTTCTCAGAGGTACAGGCAAGCACAGGAAGACTATGGCAAGTTCTCAGACAACTGCAAACTAGGGGCTATAATTGACTCTCCAGCTGACACAGACATCCTCCAAAAGAGTCTCACTGAGACAGATACCTGGTGTCAAAGCCATGGCCTCAAGCTAAATGCCAAAAAGTGCATAGTCCCCTAAATACGGAAGATGAAATAAGGGATCTGGGGGCCCAAGTAGATAGTAATCTCTTCTTTGATAATCACATTGCCAGAAAATCCTTCTATGTGGCCCACCTAATCACAAAAGGGTGTGCATCCAGATCAAAAGAGGTCATTGTGCCCCTCTACACATCACTCATCAGACCCATCATAGAGTACAGCGCTCCATTTGGGATGTACCTTACAAGACACCTGCAACAGCTGGAAAGACCACAGAAGTACCTCACTAAGAGGATCACTGGCCTCAAACAGATGCCCTATGCAGCTCAACTGGAGAAACTCCAGCTGTACTCGGTTGCATACCGCCTACTCAGAGGTCATCTCTGCCTGACATACAAGGCCATGGCCAACCCAGAATTGATGGACATGCTCAACCTAAAGAAAACCATATCCCCTTGAGCCACACGCTCTATGGATCTAAACCTCACCACAACAATAAATAGGACATGCTAGAGGGATAGATTCCTGTCCCAGAGACTTCCTATGCTCTGGAACAAGATTCCAATCTACATTAGGCAGAGCTCCTCACTAACACTGTTCAAGAGAAACCTTGACAAGTGGATGGGAAACAGGAATTTTACCCCAGGGATCACTTCAGTGGCTCTGCTGGACAGAGGCACATGGAACTAATCTAAGGGGGCGGCAAAAGCCAACACATTCTGGCTAGGCTTATAAATGTCTTTGGGCAGATAACCTAATACCTACCTATGAACCTATGAAAGGGAAATATGGTTAAGAAGTAACAAGAATTATTTAGAGGGAAATACAAATAGTAAAGTACTGCAAAGTAGGGGGAATCTCTCAGAACACGAACAAGAAAAAGAGCAACTGCAGAATGCTAAACAGAAGATAAGGGATTGCTTTGATAATATACATGAGTTTAGAAAGATTGCTGTTAAGCAAATGGTTTTTGATAATAACTCTAGAGCACAAAAACTGTTAGCACAATGACTCAGGCAACCAAAAGTAGGAAGAGCTGTCACAAAGCTTATGGAGCCTGTAACAAGGAAGATAAGAAGAGATCTTGTAGAAGTATTAGAAATATTTCAGAAATTCTATGAAAGTCTGTATAAATCAAAGAAATATGGAAATCAAGAAAAGGTACAAATGGAAACATTTATGGAAGAATTAAATATTCCAAGGTTAGTGGCAGATGAGGCTCAATTACTACAGGATAGGAAGAGATGAGATAAAGATGGCTATGTATAACCAATCTACAGGAAAGTCCCCAGGAATAGATGGAATTCCTGTAGAAGTTTGGAGGCTAGAAGGGAAACACTGATAAAGATCTGGAAGGTTTTGTTTAACAGTTTTTTAAGAGTATTTTAAGAGGAAGAGAAGTACTAACATTCTGAAAGAAAGCCGTGGTAGATGTAATACCTAAGTAGGGTAAAGATACATCAGATCTAGCTTCATACAGACCTATTTCAATACTAAATCATGATTATAAAGTGTTTATGTCTATAATGGCTAAAAGAATGGCAAAAGTGATACCAAAATTGATAGATATGGATCAATGTGGTGTTATGGAGGGAAGGCAAACATTCAACAACATTAACAAAACATTCATGATCCAGAGGGAAGCAGAATGTAAAAAAATGCCAGTGTTGTTGGTGGGTCTTGATGCAGAGAAAGCATTCAACAGAGTAAGCTGGGACTTTGTGAGCAGGGCAATGGAAGCATTTGCATTCCCTGATAAATTATAAATTAAAAAAATAAAGATTATTTAATTATAAATATTTATATATAATTATAAATTATAAGGTTGATTAGGAGAATTTATAAGGGATTGGAGGTGAAAATTAAAGTGGCTGGGTTCCTCTCTGACAATTTTTGCTTGAAGATAGGAAACAGGCAGGGGTGTCCTCTTTCCCCTTTGTTATTTGCATTGTATTTAGAACCATTGGCAAAGTAAATAAGAGACTCTGCAATTCAATTATATAATTGATATGGTAGTCAAGAAAAGCTGCTCTATTTGTATATGATATTATTTTATACCTGAGAAAACCAGAAAAGGAAATTACAGTGTTGCAGACCATTTTGAGACAGTTTCAAATCTTTTTGGGATACAAAGTTAATAATGCTAAAACAATGGCAATAGTGGTACATTATGTAGCCACACAAAATGCAATAGCAGTAAATTTTGTGTCCACACATAAATTGGTTCAGCAATATCCATATTTATGGGGACATGATAAATGAAGTGCTTGGGAGTATGGATTAAAAATGATTATGGTGTGGCAGCTGAGGATATGTGGAAAGAGACAAATAAAAGATAGTACAAAAAATGAGAAATTGGAAGCTCTGTTATATGGATATGGATAGTAAGATACAAGTAGCTAAAATGTTTTTAGTACCTTTAATCGTATACACAGGTCAGGCATATTTTTATCAACCAGAGGAGAAGTTGTGGATAACCTCTCTTTTGATCACATCACTGCCACTGTGGTCAGAAAGTCCTTCATTGTGGCACATCTCATTACTAAGGGTTTTGCATCCAGGAAGAAAGAGGTCATTGTCGCCCTCTATTCTTCCCTCATTAGGCCAGTCATCGAGTACAATGCCCCATTTGGCATGTACCTCACTAGACACCTGCAACAACTGGAGAGGCTGCAAAAGTACCTCACAAAGAGGATCCTAGGCCTCAAACAGTTGTCCTATATGGACAGACTCAAAAAACTCCAACTATTCTCTGTCTCATTCTGCCTAATAGAGGCGATCTCTGCTTGACTTACAAAGCCATGTCTGACCCAGCTCTGTTAGAAATGCTACATCTAAAGAAATCCAATCCCTCCACACCACACGCTCCAGAGACCTCAACCTCATTACCACAATCAACAGAATGTGCTGGAGGGACAGGTTCATAACCCAGAGATTGCTCATGCTATGGAATAGACTTCCCATACATGTCAAACAGAGCACCTCAATGGCCCTCTTCAAGAGAAATCATGATGAGTGGATGGGAAATAGAAAATTCACCCCGGGGAAGACTCCAGTGGCTCTACTCAACAGAGGCACTAGGAACTAAGGTCAGGTGGCATGATGCCAGGGTAATCCTATGGGCTAGGCTTGTAAAGGCTACAGGGCTATTAGCCTAGTACACACCTATGAACCTGTAATACAATGGTAATATGCCAAGAATTATTTGGAATGCAGGTTAGAGATTGCCTTCCCAATCAAGGATTGATATCAGAGTATAGGTAAAGAGAAATAAATAGTAGATTCCTAAACAAAAGGACATCACTGGTAGAGTTATTAATAGAATCTGGAACAGAAACTGCTGTTAAAAGAGGAATAATTGGTAGAGCGTATAAAATATTGCATGGTAACTATAAGAACAAATCAGAGGAGGTTAGAAAGGATTGGGAAGAGAGATTTGATAAGCAATTTACAAAGAAGCAATGGGAGATATATGCTTGTCTCCCAAATATGCAGCAAAATCTACAAGATTAAGTATTTTTGCTTGGAATTGTTTGTATAGATATTTTTATACCCCAAGTAGACTTTAGAGAATTTTTCCTCAGGTAGACAGTACATGATGGAGGCATTATGTGGAAGAAAGAGGTAATTGGGAACATATTTTCTGGGAGTGTAATAAATTGGCAGACTACTCTATCAGAGATACTGGGTAAGCAAATTGTTGTAACTAGGGAAATTATTTTTCTGAGCTATGATACAGAATTGGAATTGCCTAGACATAGTAAGGCCTTGCTGAATCTAATTATGTTAGTTGACAAAAAAGCAATTACTAAAAAATGGAAATCAAAGCCTAAACCAACTGTACTAGAAATAGTGAATATAGTAACCGAGCTAAAACAACTGAAATTGGGATCTGTAGAAAGGGGTAGGGGCAAATTATATAAGAAAAAATGGGAATTGTGGGAACAATACATACAGCGGTGGAATGAGGTTTAAAAGAAGGCAGGATTTGAATGAGTTATGTAATGTTTGACCGACAGTGATTGGGTAGATTATAAGTGATGCATAATATTTGCAACATGGGTTCATAGGTTTATAGGTGTGTACTAGGCTAATGGCTCTGGAGCCTCTACAAGCCTAGCCCATAGGATTACCCTGGCATCAGGCCACCCGACTTTAGTTCCCAGTGCCTCTGTCAAGTAAAGCCACTGGAGTGATCTCTGGGCTGAATTTTCTATTTCTCATCCACTCATCAAGATTTCTCTTGAAGAGGGCTAGTGAGGTGCTCTGCTTGACATGTATGGGACGTCTATTCCATAGCATGGGCACTAATACTGCCTACCTACATATTAATGCCCTAAGCCATGCCCTTTGTCACTAATGCTACACATAACTTAACCTTCCCTTCTCAGTCGTCCACTTCTAGACATTTCCTCTGACTCCCTCCAACTTTAAATCATGACTCATCAAAAACAATTCCTTATTCCAACTACTGTATACCTATGGTCATACCTCTCAACCTATTAGTGCAAAAATATGGACAAAACCTGGCAGAATGGGGGGAAGAGGCACAAAAATAGGGACAGATTTTATATATTGCTCTTATAAACTTAGAAAGTTGCTAGCATAACAGGATTTCTTTTAGCATGCATTTTTCTGAAGGATATAAAACCTGAAACATAAATCCAAATCATTATTTAGTGACTTCAATCCTCAGATCATCCTAAAGATTTGCCAGAAAATCAAACATTTTATGAGGAACAGACCACAAATATGAGGCAAAAATCTGGACATTCTGCAAAAATCTGGACAGTTGAGAGGTATGTATAGCTATGTTGTATCATTTTCTAAATAGTTGCTGTGTGTACCATATCACTTTTGTTTGTACCTTAATGAAATACATTGGGCCGGATTCATGAAGGCTTGCACGGAGTCTAAGAGTAGTGTAAGACTTCAGACAGGCAATATGTCTGCCAAGCGATTCAGCAATAGCCGGCAGGGGCGTGCATGAGAGTTCCTAAAACTACTCTTGCACGGACAGTGTTATGATATGCAAATTACCTCATTTGCTGCTGAAAGCTATGCAAATGAGGTAAATTTGTGATCCAGGAAACACTAACCTATCCGTGGAAGAGTAGAGTTATTTGCAGAAATGTACTCTGTTGGTAATGGAGTACCATTCTGCAAATAGCAAAACGGAGCTATGACATCTCCAAATAAAGGATGCATCCAGTTGAGGAAGCATGCCAATGGCCAAATATAAGGCCATTGGCATTTTTATAGGTTGAAAATGAATAAAAATCTATTTTTTCCCCGATCTCTGATGTTTAAGCATAGAGCAGGGCCGCGCAAATGTGCAGCACTTTAAAAACCAGAAAATAATTAAAAAATAGCCAAAACTAGGCATGTTTAATAAAAAGATTATTCTGCCATGCAGGTGAATGGCAGGCTGAAGACAACATCGCTACTGAGTAGTGGTTGCTAAGGGGGGAAGCTTAGTTTGAGAGATGTAACCAAGCATTAGTAGGCAATCCTATGCAAATGATGATAAGGATAGTGAATCCCAATTTTCCCTTGCATGTGTGCCATGACCCTAGAGTGTAAGTGTAGGAGTAGGGGAGTAGTAGAGTAGAAGATAGGTGACATCATGAGGGGATATGTCCGAAAGACTGTAAGCTTATTGGAACAGAGTGGCTTGTGTTTGACATGAGTTGCTCAGGATTGCAAAAGACATGTCTACAGTTGTCCAAGCTGAAACCCAGAAACTGAAGTTGTACGCCATGGATATAGCTGAAATTTCTTGCAAACGTGCTTACACCGTGTGCGTGCGTGTGCGAACCTGTAAGCCTATGTGCGCGTATGCACCCGTCTAAGCCTGTGTAAGCCTGTGTGCGTGCGTGTGCACCCGTATAAGCCTGTGTAAGCCTGTGTGCGCGTGTGTGCACTCGTGTGTGTGTGTGTGTGTGTGTGTGTGTGTGTGTCTGCACTTGTTTGCGCGGTGCTGCCCCTTGTGGAAACAGAAAGGGAACAGGAAGGAAAAGAAGTAGTAGGAAGTTAACCAAGGAGAACTAGCAGAGCTGCCAGGTGAAATAAATCAGAATCAGACAATTACACAGGCAGTAGACTAGCCCAGCCCAGCCCAGCACTTAAAACTCTGCAAACAACATTCCCCCATGTTTTTCTCAAAAACACTGCAACACTGCAGTATACAAAGAGTGAAAACTTAAAAAGCTTAACTCAGACAAAAAAATGTTAGGGGCTGCCATTGCTATTATAAAAAAAATGTTAGGGGCTGCCATTGCTATTATAAGCCAACATGTGCAAGATGCTGAGGGTGGTGCATTGCGAATGCTGCTGAGCAACCCACAGTGAGGAGACGGAGAAGAGTGTACAGACTCAGGGTAACCTACCAGGTGCTACATGAGCTGGAGATAGTGGAGCGCTATAGACTGGACAGAGACCTCCTGCAGCAAATTGTTGAGCTGTGCAGGCCACGCCTCACACACAGAACCAACAGAGGGGAACCCATCCTAGTGAAAACCAAGGTATGTGTTTACCTAAGAATACAGACCAACTGGTGATATGATGGGGATTTCACAGGCATCAGCATCCAGGGTACTGCACCAGTTCCTGAATGCCATGTCAGCACATGTCGGTGATCATGTATATTTCCCCAATTCCCGTGAGGCACTGGCCAGCAATATGCGTCTTTTCCAGCAAATAGCGGAATACCCTGAGGTAGTGGGTGCAATTGACTGCACGCACATACACATCAAAGCACCAGCCGGTGAGCGGGGTAGGGCCTACATCAACCGCAAGGGCTTCCCCTCCATCAACTGCCAGGTGATGTGTGATGCCCAGGGCATAATACTGAACGTGTGTGCTGGCTGCCCTGGAAGCTACCACGATTCCCATATCTGGCATCTGATGCAGCTGTACCAGACATTTGCCAATGGGGACATCCCTGACGGTCAACTAGTGGGGGATGCTGGATACGCACTGGAGCCATGGCTGATGACACCCATCAGAAATGCACACACACCTGAACAAAAACTCCATAATGAGGCACATGCACAAACACGAAATGTAATCGAGCGTGTATTTGGGATGCTCAAGTCATGGTTCCGGTGCCTGGACACATCTGGTGGAGCCTTGCAGTACTCACCAACTACATGTACCCAAATTGTCATGGTATGTGCCATGCTACACAATATGATCCTGCAAAAACAGCTGCAGCAGGAACAGCATGGGGCAGGGCCAGACAGCCCCCCACCATTGCCAAGCCCATCACAGGCAAAGCGTGACTCGGAGGAGGAACAACCTGAGCCTGCCCCAGTAGGCAGAAGGAGGCGTGCTCGGTATGCCTTGGCCTTTGCAAAGAGGCAACACATAGCACATACACTGGCTCAGTAGGAACCCTGGAAATGATACATTTCTCTGACTCGCACATAAAATAAAAGGGATGCTTTACTGTTCCTTAAGCAGTCTGGTCTGCTCAGCATGAAAATAAAAAGCAGTGACAGGGCTCGAACCCAGGATACTGTGCACTATAGTTACAGTACTGAACCACTAAGCCATGACAGCATTTCACTGGCACAGACACAGCAGGACAATTGTACACTAATGCAAACACAAAGAAATGCTGTATCATGCCTCTAAAGAGGCATATAGGTAACCTCCCCCACAGGCCTATGCAGACAGAGAACAACAGGCCAGGCGGTGTGATGTGGGTTGGGTAGGCTATGAAGTCGCAATCTAATATACGTGACATTGGACGCTAAAATCTGTAGTACAGTAGAATGCCTCAAGCCAGTACGATTGGCAACAGTACAGACTGAAATGGTGTACCTTACATAGCAGTGCAGGCCTAGCAAATGTGTATAAGTGTCAGGTGAACCCCTCATCCTATGTACACCCACAGTAACAATCAGGTGTGCCCCTGGGTAGAAATGTACAAAGAATAGCTGTCCCCCCTGTATGTAGAAATGTTGATAAGTCTATGCAAAGTGTCTCACCGAAGCCCTGCAGGCACAGCATGATCCCTGTTGATTTATGACACAAAGGTGAGCCCTGCAGTAAAAATACAACTTGATTTTCCACACACATATAGTATAAATGTCTATAGTGGGCGTGTTCACACACTTCAACAAATGTAGTGGATTTCAGTCAGCAACATACTGAAAGGTCATACTGGGCATGCTCACACACTTAAATAAACGAAGCAAATGTCAGGCAACAACATACTGAAAGGTCATACTGGGCATGTTCACACATTTAGGCCATGTCTGAGTACAGCAGTGGACCACACATATCTGGCAGTTGCATGTTTTACCCCAGGAACCTGTCTCTATTCACCAATCCTGCCTTGTGCACACAGTTATATGAAAACAGACACATATAATATATTGGAACCCTGTCATAATCAAACTATGTACCACAAGTACTTAAGTTGTTTACAGAAAGTGAAAAAGCAAAGAAGATCAATAAACCTGCAATCGGTATCATCAATAAACAATGTGCACTCCAAACATTATCCAGTCCATGTTCTGGCAAAAGAATCTGTGAAGGAGTCCATAGAGAACCCATGATGCTTCCTTCTGCTATGGCATAAATAGCAATGTACACTGATATATGTCCTAAGTCAGTGCAAACTGTAAATGACTGACATTGCCAACATCCTGTCAGACAGGCTCATACATACATACCCCCCTCTCACTGACAAAAGGCCCTATCATCATACCTGGAGATTGTGAAAGCACAGATATCACATATAGAATGGGTAAACAGCTCCTTCCAAACCTGAAAACATGGCGTCTATGGGATTACATTGTTTCCCTAACTGTGTCATAAGTGAACTCCAGAACAAACAGACCCTGCACCTGAACAGTCTGTTGAGCCTCACCCTCTGTACAGGATATGAAACTGTTGAATGTGTTACAGCAATGTTTGGCACACTCCACAAGTGTTGGTGCACAACAGACCATGGGAACTATTGTCTTATAAGCCTATTAAGCCTGATCTGCAAGGCCGTGGAGTCCATGATGATGGAACTCATAAACAGAGCTATTGGGAGCTTACAAACACCCAACCCTACCAATTTCGGTTTGGTCATGGGCAGATCATGGTTCCCAGACCTGCTAGACTGTCTTCAAGACAGTCACCCAGGACATACATCAATGAAATGAGCTACACACATCCCACATAGACCTTGAAAAGCCCTTTGCCAACATCCCAGGCACATGTTGTATCCACAAAATCAACAACCTGTGCATGAATATGTCTGTCATCTGATGGATTGCCAACTGGGGCACAGATAGATCACACAAGGTAAGAAGTGTGGTCTCCTGTACAAGCTGGTAACAACTGCTGTCCCCCATGGCTCAGTCCTGGGACCCCTCCTGTCTGGTGTATACTTTTCAGAAATACAGTCAAACACACGAGGGCTATGTTTAGCAAAGTTTGTGGATGACTGCCAAAAAGTTGTCATAATCAATGTTTGGGACAACAGAGACATCCTTAAAAAGGGTCTCAGTCAGACAGATGTGGTGTCAAAATTATGGCCTTGAGCTACAGTCATACAAATACCACATAGGTGCCAACACCCTAAATATGGAGGTGATAATAAGGGATCTATGGACACATGCGGATAGTCATCTCTACTTCCAGAAACACATTCACAAAGTGGTCAGACAATCATGCTATGTGTTCCCACAAACTGCCAAGGTCTTTACATGTAGGTCAAAGGAGGTTCCCTCTACTCATCAGTCATCAGACCCATCAGAGAGTACTACAACACACTTGCGATGAATCTGACCAGGCACCTTCAGCAGCTGGAAAGACCACTGAAGTACCTCAATAAGAGGATTACTGGCCTCAAACAGTTGCCCCATGCAACAAGACTGAATTTAACTCAATCTGTACTCTGTTGCATACTGTCTACTCAGGAGATCTCTGCCCAACAGACAGGTCCATGTCATGGCAACACTCAGATCTGCTCTGAGTTACAGCTCAATGGCACTAAATATACAGACCCAACTGATATTGCCAACATCCTGGCAGGTAGGATCAGTGCTAACTTTACCCCCCTCTCACCCATGAAAGAGCACATCTCTATAATGGAAGACTGCAAAGTTGCTGTCATCACAGCTGCACAGGTAAAAAAACACTCTCCAAAGTCAGTATCACAGCATCCATGGGACCAGACAACTTCCCAGGCTGTGCTCTACACAAACTACAGAATGAACAGGCACCACACCGACGTACCATGTTCAGTCATAGCCTCACCCCAGGCTTTCTGCCTGCTGAATGGTGCACAGCGACGGTTATCCCACTACACAAGGGTGGAGACACCATGGACCCCAGGAACTAGCGCCTCATCAGCCTGATGAGCCTGCTCTGCAAGGCCATGGAATGTATCATCATACAACTTATAAAAAAAGACATTGGTAATCTCCAAACTCTGGACCACAGCCATGTTGGGTTCGTAAAATGCAGATCATGTCTCCTAAACCTGATAGATGACATTGAAGCAGTCACCAGAACTGTAGACAAGGGTAAGGTGGTTCGCACAGCCTATGTAGATCTTGCCACAGCTTTCAACACCATCCCACACTCTGGAATTATAGATAAACCCACTAAACTAGGTATAAATTGCTATGTCACAAGATGGGTTGCCAACTGGCGTACTGACAGAACACACACTGTGAAAGTAGCAGACTCCAAGTATGACTTTGGACCAGTGACGAGTGCAGTACCACAGGGTCCACTCCTGTGTCTTGTCCTGTTTAGTATCTACTTCCCTGAAGTAAACTTTAACATTGAAGGTCTGTGGCTACTGAAGTTTCCAGATGACTGCAAACTAGGAGCCACAATTGTAAATTCTAAAGATGTGGGCATCCTACAAAAGGGCCTCACTGAGACAGATGGCTGGTGTCAAAGCCATGGCCTCAAGCTCAATGCCAAAAAGTGCATTGTCATCCCCTTTGGTAAAAACTCTGTGGCCATGGACTACAACATAGGCGGTAGTATACTTAACACTGAAAGTGTGATAAGAGACCTTGGGTCACAGGTGGACAGTGGACACACCTGTGATAATCACATCCCCACAGTATTCAGGAAATCCTTCTATGTGGCACACCTCATCAGAAAAGGTGTCTCATGCAGAATAGAAGAGGACATTGTTCCCCTGTACTCATCACTCACTAGATCCATAATAGAGTACAACACCCCTTTTGCTATGTACCGCACATCTACAACAACTGGAAAGCCTGCAGCAATACCTCACAAAGGGCATTAGTAGCCTGAAATACATGCCATACACAGACCATCTCAAAATGCTCCAGCTGTACTCTCTCGCATATCGCTTACTCAGAGGTGGTCTCTGCCTAACATACAAAGATATGTCAAACACAGAGCTGTTGGACATGCTCCACATAAAACACTCACAATCCCTCTGATCTTCGGCCCCAAAACCATCATGAGTGAAATGCAAAAAGAAGGGGTGTATCCATTTGCCTTATGGATACCCACACCTTCAGGTTAGTGGCACAGCATGAGGCCTTGGAGACCATGCAAGTGCAACTAACATTGGGCAAAGCTGCTTATCAGATTGTAACCTGCTACAGATCACCTACCTTGTCTCAGGAACCTCACTCAGTATTCCTGAGAACAGTGGAAAACATAAAGGTCCTATCAAACACCATTATATGAGTAGATTACAACTACCCAAACATTGAGTGGGAGAATTACTTGTGTACAATGTCCTTTGCCCAATGTTTCCTAGAGTTTAAAAACTTAAACGCCCTGGAACAGCTGGTCACCACGCCCACTAGAGGTGACAACATACTGGACCTGATCATCACCAACATGGGGTACCAGTGTTCCACAACAGAGATAAACCCCTCGCTGGTAATATCAGATCATTAAGTAATCACACTGGACATCCACATCCCGCCCCCCCCCCCCAGTCAAGGAAACCACTGTGAATACATTTTCAAAAGCAAACTGCACACTTCCCAAGACCAAAGTGGAAAGTTCCAAAGCCCCCTTGCTATAGGATAATGCTATACAATCTGCCGAATCATTTACAAGTGCATTCTATGAGCATCTACAGGGATGCATGGATCGAGACATCCCAAATAAAACCAAGATGCACTCATCCAAAAATAAGAAACCAATCTGGTGGTCGTCACCCATAAATAAGCTATACAACAGAAGGAGGAAATGAACACATGATAGAGCAAACTTCACAAAAGGAAAGGCATCACTGATCATTATTAGGAAGACACAATGATCGCTCATAAAATAATCCAAGGCCAGTTCCTAAAGACAAATTGCCAAGGAATGTAAGAATAACAGCCACAAAGCCTTCGTTAGCTATACCAAACATTTAGGTGGCAACTTCCAAATATGCTGTCAGCTACTGCAAAACGGCAAGAAATACACTCGACCAACTTACATTGCCCACATCCTGGGGGACAAGTTCAGTGCAAACTCCCCCCATCACCCCCAAAAGGGCCTGTGTCCATCCCAGAAGAATGCAGAGCCCCAGACTTCATGGACATGCAGGTAAAAACAGCCCTCTCCAAAGCTAAGAACACAGCATGAATGAGACTGGATGGTATCCCAGGCTGCGTCTTACACCAGCCCCAAAAGGAACTACACCCTCACCTACATTTACTGTCCAGACTCAACCTTACCACAGGCTATGTACCCAAAGAATGGCATACAGCAACAGTCATCCAGCTCCTCAAAGGGGGTGCAACAAGAGGACCTGGAAACCATTGCCCTATACGCCTACTCAGCCTGGTCTGCAAAGCTATGGAGCAAATTATCATGGAACCCATAAACAGAGACATTGGGGACCTCCAGACACTGGACTCTACCCAACTTGGCTTTGTTAAAGGCAGATCCTGCCTCCTAAACCTAGTTGGGACTCTACCCAACTTGGCTTTGTTAAAGGTAGATCCTGCCTCCTAAACCTAGTTGACTTATTTGAAACAGTTACCAGCGACATAGATGGAGGTGAAAGTAGCCCACACAGCCCACCTGGACCTCACTAAGGCCTTTTGACACCATTCTCCACTCTGTCATCATGGAAAAGCTTACCAGCTTGAACATTAACAGTTATGTCACAGGATGGGTGGCCAACTGGCTCACAGATCAAACACACATGTTCAGAGTTGTGGGTGCCATGTCTGACTCTAAACCAGTCACAAATGGCATCCCACAGGTCTTGGTCCTGGGACCCCACCTGTTCAGTAGGTACTGCTCAGAGGTACAGGCAAGCATGGGAGGAGTATGGCTGAACAAGTTTGCAGATGACTGCTAACTGTAGTCCTTAATCGACTCTACGGCTGACACAGACATCCTCCAGAAGGGTCTTACAGAGACAGATAGCTGGTGTCAAAACAGTGCCCTCAAGCAGAATGCCAAAGAATGCATAGTCATCCCCTTTGGATAAAACAAAGTGCACACAAATTACCACATAGGTGGTAATCTAGAATGTACGGAGAAAGTAATTATGGCCCTGGGGACCCAGGTAGATCGTAAACTCTCCTTTGATGATCACATGGCCAAAGTGTTTAGAAATTCCTTCTATGTATCCCACTTAATGTCACCTAATGTAACCCACTTTGTTTAGTCTGATGATGTCACCATCCTACAAATATACCTGTGGAAAGGAGAACTCACAGTAATGTGTATAGCGTGTCACGTAAATGTGTACTTTTCTACTATCATAAAGTAGTTAGGTAGGGGCTTTAATCCTGCACTTGACAAGTTTGTGTGTATCTCCTTGGAGAGGAGCAACCTTTTTGGAGACTACTAAAACACCTTAAAAGTGGTACAATTATTTTTGTCAAGTCTGATGATGTCACCATCTTACAGATATACCTGTGGAAAAGAGAACTCCCAGTAATGTGCATAGTGCATCATGTTGATGCATACTCCTCTAGTATCATAAAGTAATTAGGTAGGAGTTTGAATCCTACACTTGACAACTGTGTGTTTGTGTGTGATCTTTTTGGAGAGGGGCAACCTTTTTGGAGACTACTAAAACACCTTAAAAGTGGTATACTTATTTTTGTCAAGTCTGATGATGTCACCATCCTACAAATATGCCTGTGGAAAAGAGAGCTCCCAGTAATGTGTATAGCGTGTCGTGTTAATGGGTGCTCCTCTAGTATCATAAAGTAGCTAGGTAGGGGTTGTAATCCTGCACTTGACAAGTGTGTGTTTGTGTGTATCTCCTTGGAGAGGAGTAACCTTTTTGGAGACTACTAAAACACCTAAAAAGTGATATACTTATCTTTGTCAAGTCTGATGATGTCACCATCCTAAAGATATACCTGTGGATAGGAAATCTTCCAATAATATGTATAGCACGACGTGTTAATGTGTATTTCTCTATTATCATAAAGTAGTTAGGTAGGGGTTTGAATCCTGCACTTGGTGAGTGTGTGTGTGTGTGACACTGTTGGTCAATGTGTTGTGGGTTTTGCTTTTACTACTGTATGACATATCACTATGACAACAGTATGTGCATTGCACATGTCAGGTAGCTGTGTGGCAAATACATATACATACATGTGACCTCAATTATTTCATAGGTGGGAACCCTGCTTTCTCTATGAACACATCTGTTATCTTTGCCAGAGTGTACTGCCGCTTTCCAGACCTTAGGTCACATCTGTATGCTTGTGACAAGCCCAGCCACTGCAGTGATCCCTGGCCTAGGTAATCCGTGTCACACACACTCAATACGGTTTCTATTGAATAGTGTGAGTGACGGTTTATGCCTGAGGTATATTTCAGGCCTGTTCAAATGCAGCAAAGTCTGTCAATGATGGCTATTCATTACAGGTGTACAACAACCTTTGTGAATATGCATGCAGACCCCTTATTGCTTATGTGATCCACCGAGGGATTTCAAAATACCTTTGGAAATGTGATTACCAAAGGAGAGATGACGTAACACTTGGCTGTATGTACACATTGGTACCTGTTCAACATGTTGGGGGCTACTACCTATGTGGTATTGTGGGGATACTATGTTTTGTAAAAGTGTATGGCTATGCTTTAGTTGGCTTATAGCTTTACAGCATGGGTTTGACAACAGGTATCTGTCTGTATGATACCCTTGTGGAGGATGTGTGTGTCATCTGGAGAATGCATTATAGGCCACAGTATGCATTTCCAGACGTGGACGGACATATCCATACTGTGTTTGCTTGTACCTAAGAGAGCTATATGCCAAACAGGAGTGGTCCCAGGAATGGGTGCAGGTGAATACCACTGGTTATTGGCATAGTATAGTACCTGAAGGATCCAAATGTTACTGTGTGTCCTACATCTGTGTGTCAGTTGTCAAGACATCATCTAACAATTGTTTATGGTCAGGCTGTTGAGGTTATGTATACTACCAGAATATAAACCAATGACAGATAGTAACAGTATCATCCACAGCACAGTGTCAAACCATGTCATACACACATGTGTACCCAAGTTCCAAAATGTGTGTAGTACAATACATACTGGCCACCAATAGAAACTATGGAGTGTTAACACTGTGTAATACAGGGCATGTCACCCTGCCCATATGTCCACTATGCACGTACATGCAGACAGTGCACCTCCACCATGTTCACAAATGTACACCTGCAAGTCTGTGCTGCACAGATCCCACACGTACTGTCCACTCTCTAACACATGCTGCCAATACTACACACATTAGCCAAGTGGCACGTGGCCAGACAATACACTATTGGAATTAACACTGGTGTAAACAATACTATATTGACAATCATAGCTTTACTGCATCATGCCTGCTCAGCTACACCTTCAAGGATATCATTACACTTTACTGCTGACAACATGCTAACATTGCTATACTGCTATAAAGTCACCCTGTGCATCAGCACCACGTTAGCCTGTTCCTGCATCAATGTTATAGATGACAGGAGGTGGCACAGGTTTCATCATATGCACAGGGTGTGTTGTTGGTTTGCCAGAGGCCTACATTGAGCCATACAATCAACGTGTGTGTGTGTGTGTGTGTGTGTGTGTGTGTGTGTGTGTGTGTGTGTGTGTGTGTGTGTGTGTGTGTGTGAGGGCCAAGAGTACTGCTATCGGCCAATGTTGATGTAATGTGTGTGGGTATGTGGTAGCCCTAGGTGTCTGGTTTATGTGTGTGTGTGTCTAAATGCACACAGTTCCACCACGTGGCTGCCATATATGGGGATTTGTGGGATAGCCACAGACTGTACCTGCTAGGCATTACAGATCACCATCTCTGGCCACAGATACAGTACCTGTGTCTGGCATGGGTGCTACTGACAGTATCAGGTACTAAGCCAGACTGGGTACTATCCTCAGAGGTAGACATATGTACACTGGACCCAGGTCCCTGCTGGGACTGGCCAGAGCTACGTGCACATGGTCTTCTAGGATGGTCTATGGACAGCCCACCCCCAACATTGCTGGGGCTGGTACTGGCACTACGGGAGCGGCTGTGACTTGAGGGACATCCACGGTGACTGCCAGCTGCTGATGTTGCTGGCATACGTCCACGTCGATGTCTCAACCATCCCGCACTGTCCTGACACATGGACATGACATTGCGGAGGACATCTAATGTCTCACCCCAACGTCTATCAGTGACCACAGTGTAATTACGGATGGCACCTGCTAGGTCACGGATACTGGCATTTAAAGCGGTGTTATGTGCCCTCTGTGCCATTAGTCCCTGTCTGGTGTACAGTTCCATATGTGCCTGTGCCTCCATGACAGCCTGGAACATGCGTGAGGTTGTAAGACTTGTGACATGTCTGCCAGGGGCATGATGACCAGCAGTGCTCCGATGAGAACCTCTGGACATCTGCCAATGTGGTACCATTCCAGACATCTGGGTATGGCTGCTGTGTCGGGATGCATGTGCCATAGATACCACACTGTCCTGGCCAATGCCGACTGTACACTGTCCCTCAGCTAAGGGCATTGGTGATGGATGTATTGCCAGTATGACTGTGTGCATGGATGGGGTGGACACTTGTGTACTGTCAATTGGTGGCCCAACGACAGACCCTGGCAAACATGCCTGTGCCTCAACACACCTATCCTCATTATCACTATTTGTGTCAGTGACATCAGGTTCCCTGCTGCAGTGAACCAGCCCAACCTCAGCACCTGTGAGAGGAAGACAGGAAACACACTTTACGACCTGTACATGATGTCAGAACACATGCACACATGCACACATGAACACATGCACACACAAACACATGCACACATGCACACATGCTCACAAATACACTCCTCACTAAAGCAGACACACACACACACACACACACACACACACACACACACACACACACACACACACACACACACCACCACCTGCAATCCGGAACATACTCAATAGCGGTTGATGGTGGGGTACAGTATCACAAGCCAAACATTCATATCACACGTGTCAGCATGCAGGACGTGTGTTGTTCAACAGCATGCAGTGCGAGTGTAGACAGTCCAGTGCAAGTATTATAATCTCTTCAATGTCCTGTGCACCATCACTCACAGGTATATATACCATGGCTGGATGTATATCTGTGTGTCACATAGATATCCATGTCTGATTAGAGCATCTTTGTCTTTAGCGGATAATTGTGGACACAGGTTTAGCTCATGCATGCTATGTATACACACAGGATGAGTGGTGCATGTATACCTGATGGAATACCATTGCTCAACATAGCCATTGTACACTGGTTATGGTGAGTGTAGAACATATTGTGGACATGCCAGTGCCAGCCATGACATGGCATGCTACAACACAACTGCAACATTAAACATCACACATACCCAATGGGTGTCATGTGATCTGTACACTCAATAGCATTACAAGACATATGTGTCACTTTGTGCAAATAATGATTGCTATGCATATTGTGTATAGGTGCATATGTTTGCACACACACAACATTGAGGTGTATAGCAATGAATGCTATGTGTAGTACTGTGGTTACTGTAACTGGATGGGGTGTAGTACCATGAGCCATCATCATGCAACATCATGTGGTCACTCAAGGCTACTAATGTGTGCCAGACCGGCAAATATCATGCTGTACCTGAACTGCAGTACCGTGGCTACATTCACCATTTCACAGTCAGTTATTACATGGGTTTGTAAGGTGCCCAATAGGGAGCATTGCCTAACATGAATGTGCTGTGTGTTGAAGAGTGTCGCACCGCCCCATGATAGGCCTCTATCTCTCAGGTATATTATGTGTGCTGTGTGGATGACATTTGGGATACTGGAGTGTGACCTTACAGCAGGTGTCTGAATACGCCATGTGTAGCATATTAACGTGTACTGCTTATGACAAAGTTGTGTATGTTGTGTGCATGTGTATCGACTCTGCCTATCCAATGTCCACTACAGTGTAGCCACAATTGTTTGGGATGCTCTGTGTATTGCATGTGTTTGAGGCAGCTATTCACATTACTGAGATGTGCATAGTCTCACAGCAAACATGCACAGCATGCATTATGTGTAGGTGTGTTACATGTGTACATGGCCTACACCTCACCTATGACATGCACATTTTATTTGCAATATTAAATGTAGAACACACTAACCAGCATGGGTCTGCTGCCTTGCTGTCACACCAGAAGGACCTACAAGGATATGAGACAGTTTGTCAGTGGCAACAGCTGTGGCATTGCTACTGTGGGTTTTCAATCTTACAGTAGTACAACGGTTGACAGTCATAGGCCTACAGATTATGTTCCAAATTATCAGTATTGCACAACACCAGGCTCCACATCTTCTAACTACACAGTACACATCTCACATATGCATGATCTACCAATCGAGGTAACAGTAGTCTACAGATATGCCATGTTACCTGCACGCTTCGTGTGAACTTGCTGGGTGGCTCTGGCCTCCATGATGATATATGTGTGCTGTTGTTGTTGTTGGCCAGGAGCCACCAGGCTCAGGAGCAGCTCCTCCACTCTGGTGAGGGGGGGATGGAAGGTTACCCCACCACCTGTGGCAAGCTGTTGTCTACGGACATCAGACGCATGCTGCCGGACATGTCTTAGTAAATCACTGCAGTGATGGCGTACCTGCTCATATGTCTGGTTATGCATGCCTATGTCATTTACCCTATGGACAACATCTTGCCACAGTGCAGTCCGCTCATGCTGGTCCTGGCTGGTTCCTGAGAAAAGCAGGGTGTAGTGCTGAACCAGACTGGTTGTTATTACTTCATCCTTAGCTGGACTATAGGTAGGGTTGCAATGGTGGGCCATGACCCTGGAAGACAATGAAACAATATGTGTGAGCAAGTCATGTGGCACACAACATTCTAAAGTACAGATATCACTGAACTGCCATATATAGCAACCTATTGGCTGTCAGAGGATACACACTTTCAATACCACATATCAGTGCTCAACCCACAACTGCCTGACAGTGCCTTGCACACTCTATATATTAAACCATGTTCTGCACAGCACCAAAGAGAAACCAGTATGTAAGACTATACAACAGTACATGGCACACTGTATGCGACACAATGCACCACCTAGCTACAGGAGGTATATATCAAGCTAATGCATAAAGAAATATGTCATACATTGCAATGATTGTAAAGTCCAGTTACAGTATTACCAGTATATGACACTAGTTGTTGATGGCAAACCCCTGCCTAACATATATGCACATTCGTGAATATAGGTGGCATACTGCTGTACTAGACTATACATGTTGCTAGATACGCACTTATATCCTGTAACACACATATGACCATGGGCATGTTACAGGCATACCCACACACACATCAGACATACATACAAGACACAAAGGTATGGCAACCCAGATGATCTTTACCTGTGTACCATACAGTACTGTGTGTCAGTACTTACAAAACCTTATGCCTGAGGTATGTAATCTGTGAGGACTACAGGGAACACACAAAACAGTGGTTCCAAGCAATGTGGACATACACCATACTGTGCTGTTTAGGCCTACAGCTTCAGGTAGTACTACAGTTCATATGGGATTTAGATTCACCAGCAGTACCAATCAATAAGCATACATGTACTGCTTTAGCCTACAATGGCACACCCCAGTCAACACCAAGGGACTACGTCAGACCATATGCCATACTGCGTTTTCTGCCTAGTAATAGCATACACATCTTTTGCTGGGATCAGAGCTAGGACACAAAATACCATGACAGAAACAGTTTCCCACTAAGCTATCACACATATACACAACTTTGACACATTCAACAACACATTCACCATCACACTCAGTCAACCTCACATAGCAATTATTGCAACAAGTACATGTGGGTGTATATCGGTTCATAGGTAGGTAATAGGCTATTGGCCCTAGGGCCTATAGAAGCCTAGCCATACGGTACACTGGCCTTTGACACCCATGTAATTTAATTTCATGTGTCCCTGTCAAGCAGAGCCACAGAGGTGATTCCCGGAGTGTATTTCCTATCTCCCATCCAATCATCAGGATTATTCATGATGACTGCTAATGAGGAGCTTTGTTTGCTATTTATAAGTAGTTTGTTCCAGAGTATGGGATGTCGCTGAGATAGGAATCTATTCCTCCAGCATGTTCTGTTTATTGAGGTGACAAGGTTTAGTGATCTGTTTACGTGGAGCATGTCCAACAACTCTGGGTTTGACATAGCTTTGTATGTTAGGCAGAGGTCACCTCTGGGTAGGTGGTAGGCGACACAGTCTAGCTGTGGTTTTGTGAGACGGTCTGCATAGGGCATCTGTTTGAGGCCGGTAATACTCTTTGTGAGGTATGTCTGTGGCCTTTCCAGTTGCTGTAGATGTCTTGTGAGATACATACCAAAAGGGCCATTGTACTCTATAATGGGGTTTATGAGTGATGAGTAGAGGGGAACATTGACCTCTTTTTCCCTGGATGACACACCTTTTGTGATGAGGTGTGCCACATAGACAGATTACATGACTAGTGTGGCACTGTGATTATCAAAGGGGAGACTACTGTCCACCTGTGTCCCATGGTCTCTTATCACACTTTCAGTGTTAAGTAGACTACCACCTATGTGGTAGTTCATGGGTAAAGAGTTTTTACCAAAAGGGATGCCAATGCATTTTCGACATTGAGCTTGAGGCCATGGCTTTGTCACCAGGCATCTGTCGCAGTAAATATGACCCTGTCTCTCTCTCTCTCTCTCTGTATATATATATATATATATATATATATATATATATATATATATATATATATATATACACATACATATAAACATCCATTGGTGTACATATAGATATACATATAGGCACATATACAGTCCACCTTTCATGGTGGGAATATCAATTATGCGAAGGTCGTGAGGTATACAGTTATGTAATAATATTGCAAAGTCTTGTGCGGAATGCATTGAAGGTGTTCTCAGCCCATGTAGCTTTAGCAGGTCTCACTGGCTGCAACACTGCAAACCTAACAAATCATACCCACAGAGTTTAACCACCACATGTCATATACCAGCACTTTATGCTGTCTTGTTTGCCACACACTACAACCTACATAGAAATATGCACATAACAACCTTCACCAACATATACATGTCCACCCTTCACAAACAGTAGCAGTATGTCCCTTGCTCTATGCACATGTACAGATGCTAATATATCTGACACAAAAATATCTCTCCATATGTGTGTGCCATACACACACAAGGACCACACTGTTGTAAGTCCCTGGACCTCATGGCTGACCTGTTGGGCCTTGCTGCAACATGAACAGGTGTCACATTTGAGCACACAGTAATATTAGAGGGTGTATATATAGCTGCAAATGCTAGATTAGCATACTAGCCTGGTACAGCAATTGCCAGTGTTAAGCTACACATTAATATGACTATCATGCATGTGTTACTCTGTCACATCCATGTTTATATAGCTGTATGCATTACTCCCCCAAACAGCCATTGTACACACTACTGTACAGAACACAGATAACATGGATCAGATGTTTGACATTTAATGCTGGGCTACATATGTCACAGTTATGTCCCACTGCACACAGCTACACACTGATTTGTCAATGGCAGTAGATATGGAGGGCATCTGTGCATAGATACGTACTGCTGCCACATATGGATGTTTCAAAGTATGTAGAGTACTCTTCAAAAACATCTACTACATGCCAGTAAATACATATCTGTTACATACCTTTCCTTTGTATGTGCTTGTAGTTTTCAATTCCGTGTGTGTGTGGTTTTTTTTTTCTGTTGATGTTGATGTTGATGTGGGTGTGTGTCTGTCTGTCTGTCTCGCTCTCTCTCTCTCTCTCTCTCTCTCTCTCAATAGCTGCAATGGAATGATTGCATGTGTGGACAGCAAGTACAGACTGCTTTTATAGGTATCTGCACATGTGCATGTGATGGCCTCTGCACCAATTGGTGGGCACCATTTGGTAATCGCATGCAGCCTGCTGTGTGGTAATTGCAGTACTCACTGTCATAGCAACCCAATGCTATAAATTGCTAAGTCAGGTAGGCATCTTTCCTTTACATTCACTCATTCTGATGCATGATATATCTATTTCAGCAACAACCTGCTGTCTATCTACTGTGGCTTAGTGGTACTTCATGCAGTCTAGTGTGTCCAAAGTATGGGGATCGAGACTGACAGAGGTGTTTTATTTCGCTGCTGAGCAGAACAAGGGCCCTCACATGCAGGGTGACTAAGGCACTTTTTAGCAGTTGTAAGCGGGTTTGCTCGGGTTTGCGCGAAGCTTAGCAATACTTAGCTAAGTGCACAGAAGTGCACACTCGCGCAAACCCGCTAACTACTGCGTAAAAGTGCTTACTCCCGCTAACCCCGCTCTCATTTCTTTGAAAGAAAAGAAAATGGGGAGATAAGAAAGTGGTGAAAAAGGGGCACAAAGAGGGAAACACAGTAGGGAAAACAGCTTGGGATGTGCAGGACGGGTGCAGGGAAGGTCCATAGCTGCCCATTTCTTTAACAGCACCAGCTGTGCATATGCAATAAATTTGGAGGGAAATATGAAACCTTCCACCCCTGAGAGAGGGGTGAGGACAACAAAGTATGTTGTACTGCCAATTAAATATGTGTCCAGCTGACATGTGTGCAAAATGGGCAGCTATGTATGGGGCGTAATTTTTTTTTGGGAGCAGATTGCCCTTTTTTTTCTTCAGGTGAGAGTGGAATGTGTAGTAGGGGAAATAGGTATATTTGGGGAGGTAGGTTGGGGAGGTAAACAGACAAGACAAACAAGACGCATACAGGGGCGGTATATGACACATGTGGTGGGTGAACACCATTGACGGGGACGGATGTTTGGAAATCGCAAGCCCATGAGCCCACAGATGGCAACAGTGGAACTGAGATCCCCACCCATGGGCAGTCACCACTGCACCTTCACAGCCCAGAGGGTGGCTGTGCTGGGGGCTGTGTAGGAGGGGCAGGCTCACCCATGAGTAGTGCCACTCATGCCTCAAGCTGGCATAGAGGATCAGCGACAGAACGCTCAATCTCCCTACGCACCACAGCCCGGACTGTACGGAGGGTGATAGGTGGCCCTCCTCCACCCACGCTTGCACGGGGGGATGAGCCCCATCCCCTGCAGTGCTTCCACCCAAAGGTGGCACAGGGCCAATGGAGGAGAAGACGGTCCCAGGCTGGCACCGGACCTGCTGGTGCCAGGTGCCATCGCCAGCTGAGGTGGGACAGGTGGGTCCACTGGGACCGGCCTTCCCATATGTTCTATGTTTAGGAGGATTTAATGACAATATGGGTTGGTAACAGTCAACAGCATTCCAAATTAGTTGTAACAGCATGCAGTAGTATTCCCATTAACCCAACATACCAGAGTTCCAACAGTTGAACAGCAAGCATAACACATGCATATATAGAACAACAGTGGACATTCCAACAGCATGCAGGATTGATTGGTGGCAACAGGCAACCAAGATTGTGGTATTTGAACAGGGCACATGCATCAAAGTAAATGCAGATATTTGTAAACCAATAGGACATATGTCCCAACAAATGTTTTGAGATTAGACATACCCATTGAGGTGTGGAATTGCATTGTTTATGCACATACAGTAGGGTGTAAAAAGATACCTCCATTAACAACTTATATATACTTATAGTTTACACTACATTCCTATTGACTGCAGGTTTATATCCCCTACGTGTATTATTACACTACGCAATGTCCGTTAAATTGTGAAATGGGTTTTGCTAGTTCTTTATATACCTGACCTGTATCTGACATACAAACTGTCCAGGATGCAGATGTTACTGCTACGTATTTATATATTATATTTATATTTATATATCTACATATCTAGATGTGTTCAGGTGACATTATCAGTTATATTTTAACAACCCCCTACATTTCTAGCAGCACACTGACATTTCTGGGGAACACAATAACAAGCTACTCATGTGCCAGATTAACCTGTACATGCCAGCCATGAACCAGCAGTTGAGGACTGTATATATGCTTAACAGCTACTGCCACTCCCTTCATCCACTTTATATGGGCCTACCCAAGTGTGAGTTGACAGTGCTAAATACAACAGTACTATTTCTATAATGCAAGAGTACAACAACATATCGAAGAAAGTGACATGGACACACTCCAGAAATTATACCTTTATTAATTACATAACACACTTAGAGGCTCTCTCATTTATTTGATATAACAGTGCATGCAGAAGACTTATTCAAGACGTATTATACCTTTATTAATGGGTTACAACACTCTTTTTCAGGCTCTCTCACTTATTTTATATAACAGTACATGCAGAGAAATTATTCAAGACTTGTTATACCTTTATTAATGGGTTACAACACTCTTTGTCAGGCTTTCACTTATTTTATATAACAGTACATGCAAAGAAGTTATTCAAGATTTATTATACCTTTATTATTGGGCTACAACACTTTTTTTCAGGCTCTCTCGCTTATTTTATATAACAGTACATGCAGAATAATTACTAACCTGCCTGGTGGTGCAGCCTTAGCAGCCTATCTGCATAAGCTTGCTGATTCGCAGCACGGGCACCTTCAGCTGTGAAGTAAATGAAGTGATATTGAGACATACCTATCCATAATATAGACTACATACCTCATTCCATGGCTACCTACTCAGTAGTGGGGCATTTTCCATCCCACGGGCCTCCTGTATCCACTGGTTCAGTCGGTCCTCCTTGTGACTCTTCAGATCTGAGTAGTGGTGTCTGATCTGCTCACCAGTCCGAGGGACGCCTGTGGCACTGGTGAGATCATGAGCTAGACGGTTCCAGGCTTCCGCTTTGTATTGGGTGCCCTGGAACTGTCCCTGCAGGAATCTCTCATCATGATTATGGGCAAGGAGCCAAGCCATTACTTTTGCTTCCTCAATGCCCTAACATTGCGCTCAAAATCGAGAGCCCTCTACAAAACCGGCCATGCTGACTGCAGATGGGAGCTACAACCAGTTATGGCAAGTATTCCCACCTATGGAGCTTAAATATGCCTCATTTCCTGCACTTATTTGAGATTGGCCGGTTTTGAAAAATCTCAGCTGAAAGCACACCTGCTTAGCAATGGGTAAACTTCCATTGATATGTATGTGTGTATTAAAAGTGCATGCATATGAAAAGCTGTCATGGCTTAGTGGTTTAGTACTGTGATTATGGTGCACAGTATCCTGGGTTCAAGGCATGTCATTGCTTTTTATTTTACTACTGGTCAGACCAGCTAGGAGGTGTGGCTGTGTTTAGCTGACTTTGCTCAACTTTCCCAACGTTGCTCTACAGTGCTCTACGTTGCTCAACGTTGCCCGACATTGCGCTAGTTAGCGCGGTGCGCAGCTACACGCAAACATGTTTTGTTTGCGCTAGTTGGCGCGATGCACAACTACGCTCAAAGCCATTGCGCTAGTTAAAGCAGTGCTAAGCTATGACCAATTATACTTAACTGTGCTTAATACTGGTAAACTTTGCTTAGCAGTGCTTCACATTGCTTAAGATACGTTACTTATGCAGTCATCAGTATGCATAACTATTTCACCTTCATATATATATATATATATATATATATATATATATATATATGAGAAAAATAATGCCCTTCCGCGTGGAACTACCAAAATTCAAAATTTAAAAATACTCACAGAAAACTTCTGCTGAAGGAGGCACAATGACAAAGTTGTGTGTCTTTAGAAATCTAATCCATCAACAAGCATGATAGGCGTGGTCATGTAAGTAGTCCAAAGGAAACAGCAGCAGCATAAAGTATCATTCAGCAGCTAATCCAACAACAAACAAAGTTGGCGTGGTCATGAAATTAGTCCAAAGTTCACAAACACAAGATTCATGAAATGTAAAACCAAAGGAGGTCAAAGCCAGTAGAAAAGCAAATATATCAGTTTGTGGAGTTTACATTTCATGAATCTTGTGTTTGTGAACTTTGGACTAATTTCATGACCATGCCAACTTTGTTTGTTGTTGGATTAGCTGCTGAATGATACTTTATGCTGCTGCTGTTTCCTTTGGACTACTTACATGACCACGCCTATCATGCTTGTTGATGGATTAGATTTCTAAAGACACACAACTTTGTCGTGCCTCCTTCAGCAGAAGTTTTCTGTGAGTATTTTTAAATTTTGAATTTTGGTAGTTCCACGCGGAAGGGCATTATTTTTCTCATTTTTGACTTTTTGGGCACTACTGTTTCTGTTTTATATATATATATATATATATATATATATATATATATATATATATAAATAAAATATCGTTCACTACTACATAGGCCATTTCAATGCTTTTTACTAAAATTTAAAGGATAAATGCCAGGAATTATTTTTATATACAGATTTCCAACAGAAAATAGAATGGGGAGTGGTGGGACTCGAACCGGGAATGCCTCCTCTTTGTGCGAAGGCTCTACCACTACGCTACTGCTATTTGGCTTAATTTGCATAAAAGTTTCTTATTATCCTCTTCGATGTCTAAACTGCTAACTGTAGCTAAGCAATGGGCAAACCCGCACAAACATGCGCAAATACGGGCAGCTATATCGGGAATAATAAAAAAAAAAATAAAAGTTTTACATTTTATAATTGTACAGGGGTTTAGAATGTGGGGGAGTGTAGTGTTGGGTATGTACACATTTGAGCGGACTCGCTCATGTCAGCTGACATTTCTCAATTGAGAGACTTGCAGGGGCGTGGATTTTTGGACTTCTCGGCTGTCCGACATGCCCCCTGCACTTGTGCACGCTCCATGTTAGCCTTAGAGTTGAGGCAGCGCGCCCTCATGAATATGCATGGCGCACTGACATCTTACTCTTAGGCTGCAGTTTCTGTGTAAGACTAACTTAGTCTTACACAGAAGGTTAGTGAATCCTGGGGATTGTTTTGTAAATATTTGCTGTGTGTATCATATCACATTTGTTTGAACTTAAACATTGCATTGCAATATGTTTAACTTAGATAATTTATTGTTTAAATATTGTATTATTGTGGAGCTTTCTCTCTAGGCCTGTGTTGAAAACTGGAATTACACCCAGTCAGACTTTCCTGGTAAACAAATGTCAGTAAATGATAATCATGTCCATATATACCAGTAATGGTATACACAATAATACTATGTACAAGTTGTTCACAGCACTTATATTCGGCTGCCAAAGTTACAGAATGGCGCAATTCTAAGATAACAGTTACTGAAGCTGAAATATGTGAGTAACAATCTCATATGCATATGTGTTTTTTTGAGGCTGTCACTTTAAAAAACTTTTTCAAAAATTTTTTTCATATATAAGAGAGTACCAGGATGTACAATTTGTTTTAGTTGCACTGAGGAAGGCTATTAGATTTTAGCCTAAACCGGTTTGCTTGTGTAAATTCTCTATGATTGATTTGCCACATTAAAATTTTTTATAGCCTGTCTCCGGAGTGCTGGTTCATCTTTTGCTGTTGATTCATAGTTTAGAACCTTGCACTCGTCCATCATGCGTGATTTGGTTTGCTCTACTTACTTGTACACACGCTGGGGACGCTTGGAGGTGATGGTGGTTGTAGTGGTGGCTCTAAACTTATGATGATCCTGGTTTATCTTTTGATGGGATCTTGGTTGTTTTTGCTGTTGATGCTTGTGGATTCTATTGGATATATTACAACTTTACATCGCGAAAAGGTTCGTTAGTGGATCGAAGACTAGTCTTTTCTTCATGAGACCTTGAATCAAGAGGTTTGACTGTTCGAGTTCTAATGGTACTGGAACCAATATTTTTGATTATTAGTAAACTAAATTTGCCATCTGCAATTGTATTTATAGTCACTATATGGTTTTTGGCTGGTCGGAAACAGCGTGTTGGTTTTTTATCAACCCATTGAAAAATGTTTGTTAAATTGGGCTTTTTCGTTAGATGGTGGACGCCATCTTTTTGACTGTGATGTGTTAGACATTGGGCGTTTCTGTTCAGTTGCTCATACTTTTTGGTATCTCGAATACTGGATTTATACGGAGTCTTCTAGCCAATTCTTTGGACTAATTGGACGCAAATTAATATTCTGGATAATTATCTGATTGTGGACATTATGGACTAACATTTATGAGACAATTAACATGTATGGGCCTCTCTCTTATTTTTACGTATGCATCAATGGTTGATTTCATTATAGGTTTGGGACTCTAAACTTATAAGTGTTGTATAATTGTATAACAATTATTTATGTTATATGTTTTCTATATTGCCATGTATCTTTGGTTTACAATATGATGGGATGTCTACCAATCTAGTGTTGGGCTAAGATTTATGGTTGAGAACAGGCTTTGGTTTTATAATAATTACTCAAGTGGATATTCTGACTTGTCATTAACACTATATTACTGTATTAATCATTTTTATATAATTTTTTGGACTTTCTATTTGGTTGTGCGACTGGGTTATTTCACTGGTGAAGCTGGCTTGTTTTATAACAGTACATAAATACCAATGGGGTTTAGTTATGGTGAGCCATTTATTTGATCTGCTGACTATTTAAAACCAGGATTGTTTATTTCCTGGAAGCATTTATCTTGTGTTGATTATTGTCCAAGGCTAAGACGAATGTCGGCCATTCATTTAAAGTCAGCAGTTAAACACCTTTATTGAATTTTTATATATTTATGGTTTATAGCTCACTTTTATGTGGTTGAAACGAATGTTGACTACAATCATTGGTGTATGTATTCTATTTAAATATACCAGAGTTATGAACCTTGGTTGCACTAACATAAAAATTTTTTTATTTATATACATTTATGAGTGCTTAATACAGTTATAGTTATAACGCAACTTTGAATTAGATGTATCACACCTTCAGCTAATTTTTTTGTTAAATAACCCATATTGGGCTAATTTTTGCTGAGCCTCTTCTCATTTATAACCATGGCCTAACATTTGAGGTGATAAGAATCTAATATTGTATCTTATGGTCTAAAAACATATTTATAACCTGCTGGTTGAGGGTAATATTTTTCTCTGACTTAATAATAAGTTACACATTGATAAGTCATATATTGGTGCTTCATTACGGATCTTAGGGGCATATTGCGGGAATTATCTGCTGACAGGGATAACTTTGAAGTATTTGGATTGAATCCATCAGGAACTAATGAATCTAATGATATTCCCAGGGATACTAAATCACTTTGCAAAGCTGTTTTTCACAAAATTACTAAGAACATGAGGGCTCTAAGATCTAATATTTGGCACCTCAGGCTATTCAAAGCCTATAAAATAAAGAATATTACACCACGTGGGCTCAGAATTAGGATTCAACCATTGGTTGGACTGATTATAGTTTCATAGTTTAGTACTAGGCTATCTGCCCTGGGGCATTTATAAGCCTAGCCATAGTAATGTGGCTTTCGCCACCCCATGTAATGGTACAAAAGTGTACAGAATAGATTTAGAATACTGTGCCTCTGTCTAGTAGTGACACAGTGAAGACCCCTTTACATAATAGAATTAGTTTACTGTGCCTCTGTCTAGTAGTGACACAGAGATGACTCCCGGGGTAAACCTATGATCTCCCATCCACTTGTCAAGATTTCTCTTAAAGAGAGTCAGTGAGGGGCTCTGCCTAACATGAACTGGGATTCTGTTCCAGAGTATGGGAAGCCTCTGAGTTATGAATCTGTCCCTCCAGCATGTCCTATTCATATTTGTGCTGAGGTTTAAATCTTTAGCTCTCGTGGTTCTGATGGATTTGGATTTTTTGAGGTGGAGCATGTCCATCAATTCCTGATTGGACATGGCCTTGTACGTCAGGCACAGATCACCTCTGAGTAGGCGGTATGCTACTGAATAGAGCTGGAGTTTCTTTAGTCTGGCAGCATATGACATATGTTGGAGACCCCTGATCCTCTTGGTGAGGTACTTTTGGGGTCTCTCCAGCTGTTGCAAGTGCCGGGTGAGGTACATACCAAATGGGGCATTGTACTCAATCATGGGCCTGATAAGGGAGGAGTATAGGTTACAATGACCTCCTTTGATCTGGATGTGAATCCCTTCATGATAAGGTGGGCAAGGTAGAAAGTCTTTCTAACCACTTTGGCAATGTGGGTGTCAAATGAGAGGTCACTATCGACTTGGGTCCCCAGGTCTCTGATTACTTTTTCTGTACTCAGTGGGTTACTGTCTATATGATAATTTGTGGGTACTTTGTTTTTCCCAAAGGGGATGACTATACATTTTTTGGCATTTAGTTTAAGGCCATGACTCCGGCACCAGTTGTCCATTTCAGTGAGGCCTTTCTGTAGAATGTATGTGTCAGCTGGTGTATCGACTATGGCGCCTAGTTTGCAGTCATCTGCGAACTTTGACAGCCACAACCCTCCCATGTTTGCTTTCACAGCTGAGAAATAAATGCCGAACAAGAGGGGTCCCAGGACAGAGCCCTGTGGGACACCACTTGTGACTGGCTTTGAGTCTGACATGGCTCCAGCGATTTTGACTTTATGGGTTCTATCCTTTAGCCAGTTTGCAACCCATCTTGTGACATATGGATTTACATTTAAGCTGTTGAGCTTGTCTATGATGCCTGAGTGGGGTATTGTGTTGAAGGCTTTAGCCAAGTCCAGGTAGGCTGTATGGACTGCTTTGCCCTCGTCAATGGCTCTAGTGACTGTTTCGAAAAAGTCAACCAGGTTCAAAAGGCAAGGATTCACCAACAACTGTCTCAAGAATGGGTGGAGACTCAACATCGGGCCTCAATGCTTTTTGTGGACACTCTTATATCATACTATGAGCGGATTATTGACTCCAAACTATTGAAATTCACCAAAATTGCTTAGAGGCCCAAAAATATGAATCAGAGGTGTTTTATAATACTTATCTTTCTAATTTGGCGAAAGAAGTGGCCCATTTAGAGGAGCAATTGGTTAAAAAGAAAATTTATAAATATAATAGAGACTTGGCAGATTACGAGAAGGGCAAACCTTTCATGGTACAAGAACTGTCAGATTCAATTATTCTAGTTTTAGGCCAAACAATAGGCAAAAACGACCCAGATCCATATTGAAGAAACATACTTCAACTACTAGTGGTACATCGGAGGATGACACTTCATCCACCACTGACTATGATTTTCCTCCCCTCCAAGATTCCCTAACAGCCAAAAGGAGACCATCTGGTGACTCTTTAATCCCTTTAGATCTAGCAAACGCAGGGGTGGTAGAAAACATAAACACAAGGGGACCAAATTTGGCAACACTGTTACAAAAAATTGTGAAACAATAAACAATGTATACAATATCTCATCTTTTGAACTTTCTGAAGCTCAAAATAAACTGCTGAACAAAGGTTTAATTTTGTGCCTACTGCGTCTGTTCCTGAACATATACTGATTAATGAGTTGAATGATTTTTGTAGGTTGATTAATTTAAAAATATTCTTTTCAGACAATACTGACTCTCAAGGATCAACATGTTTTAAATTCGGTCCATCTAACTTTCAGTCCCCAATGGACAAGCATGTATCTATTTTTAAGGAATGTGTGTCTAAGGAGTTACACTTTTCTTTAAGTTATCAATCTCAAAAACACAATCTTACAGTGGAGGAACAACAAGCATTGCATGCTTTAAGATCCAATCATGACATTGTTATTGTACCTGTGGACAAGGGTGGAACTATTGTGGTGATGGACTGGTCTATGTATCGTGCTGAGATTCTTAGACAATTATCTGATGTTAAGTTTTATATTCAACTGGTGGTTGATCCTACCAAAAACTTTAAAATACATATTGATTCCATGTTAGATCTAGCAACTGAAGAGAATATCATCACTGGAAATATACGAAAACAATTGAAAGTATTGGATCCAAAAGCTCAATATCTTTATTTGCTTCCCAAAATTCACAAGGATCCCTTAAATCCTCCCGGTAGGCCCATCGTATCGGGTAATGGATCACTTATTGAACCTCTATCAGCCTTTTTGACTTTTCATCTCAAACCATTGTTCAGTTTGGTTAGAGCTAGGCTTAAAGATACGACTGAACTTCTTCAGATAGTTCAAGACACACAGCTGGAGGTTAATTGGTGGTTATGTACATTGGATGTAACATCCCTTTACACCAACATTCCACATAATGCCAGACTATCAGCTGTTGCTTTCTGGTTGGACCAAGCAAAGTTATATTGTCCAGAATTTAACAATTTTCTTATCGAATTGACTGAATGTGTCTTGACTAAAAATGTTTTTTATTTTGAAGGGCAGGTCTATTGGCAGGTAAGGGGTATGGCTATGGGGGCTTCTTTTGCCCCCATTTATGCTGATCTATTCATGGGTTTCTATGAGCAACAATACATTTATAATTCAAACATGAATAAATATATGCAGGAACTAGATATTTGGCGCAGATATGTAGATGATTGTTGGATGGTGTGGCGGGGTGATTTGGATTTGGCGGAAGATTTTGTGAGATATTTGAACAATAATGAAATGGGCATCCATTTTACCATACAAATACAATATCAAGAAATAGTGTTTTTGGATGTGGTTGTTTCCAGACAGGCAGACCATACCTTGGCTACTAAAGTTCATAGGAAATTTCCACAATATAACACCCTTCTTCATGCCACCAGCAATCATCCCCGCCACATCATCGACAATATTCCTAAATCACAATTTTTGCATATTAAACACATATGTTCATCAGATGAGTCACATTTGGTATGTGAAAATGATTTAGCTCAGAGGTTCATTGATAGGGGATACAATCCTAATCACATTACTCAAACTAGGAATCAGGTCAGAAATACTCCTAGGTCTGAATTGTTACATTATAAACATTTCAACCAAGGAAACAATAGAGATCAGCCAATTAGGTTTATAACAACATTTGGTAGTAATACCCCCCCTTTTTAGACAAATTGTCAACAATCATTGGGAGATCTTAAGAGCCCATGAACACCTTGTGGAAATATTACCTCAAACTTGCTAATTTTCATATAAGAGGGGAAGAACATTGAACACCCATTTTACACACTACAAGAGGTATAACCCTCCCAGACCAGCACAAACGACTATATTGGGTGACCAACTGAGAGGTTGTTATCCATGTGGCCACTGTAACGCATGTCAATATATATACAAAACAATGGAATTTACCAGCAAAAATACCCCTAAAATATACAAGATTAACATTTTTGGGAATTGTAATACTGATTGGGTAGTCTATATGGCCACTTGTTCTTGTTTGGCATTTTATGTCGGACAAACCTCTAGACCATTGAAATATCGCATCAGCGAACATTTAAGTGCCATTAGAACTAGCAAATTGTCAAATGCTTTATTCAAACATACTAGGTTACACAAAATGGCTCAATTCAAATTTACTATTATTGATAAAATAGACATGCATAGGGCTAACAAAGCAGGTTGGCATGAGAAACTGAATAACATGGAATTTTCTTGGATAACTAGGCTGGGGGCATTATTCAAACCTGGCCTTAATGAAATGTCTTAGAATCCATGTTCACCTGTTAATAGTTTATGTATCCCTTAATAGATTTTTTCTACATAATATTATTCTACATGTTTATTGGTATGAACATGTGTTACTTTTGGTGAATTTTCACATCTATTTGTATTTATAACATGAATAGGGATAATCTCATATGCATATGTGTTTTTTTGAGGCTGTCACTTTAAAAAACGTTTTCAAATTTTTTTTTCATATATAAGAGAGTACCAGGATGTACCATTTGTTTGTTTTAGTTGCACTGAGGAAGGCTATTAGATTTTAGCCGAAACCGGTTTGCTTGTGTAAATTCTCTATGATTGATTTGCCACATTAAAATATTTTATAGCCTGTCTCCGGAGTGCTGGTTCATCTTTTGCTGTTGATTCATGGTTCAGAACCTTGCACTCGTCCATCGTGCGTGATTTGGTTTGCTGTAGTAACAAGAGGTTTAACATGGTGGAAAATTAAGAAGAGACTATAGGTTAATAAGGATGAAGGAGGCAGTAGAATTTAATTTCTATTAGTTCTGAAACAATCACATTGTGCCAGGGCTGACAGATGGACAGGAAGATCAATTCTAAAAGGAGCATATGCAGTAATAGTTTTGATGTATGGTGGGATGTTAATCCAGATGCAGGCTCAGATCTTGAGAAAAGGTTCTTGTGTAGTGCATAGGGTAAATTCTTGTCTCTTAACTTACATTTTTTCATATGAATTTATTATGGACTCCACGTTTTGCTTTGGTCTCTGGCAAAAATGTAACTACTCTTCAAACCCACTCAAATAAAATCTGCTGTTTCATATCAAACTCCCTTTTGTAGTGAATATCATTGCCTTACTCTTTCTAAGGCTAAGTGTATGCCTGTGCAAGTCAGAACTGACCTTCTTCTTGGCTCCCTTCTTTTCAAAGGACTTCATTATGACTAGCCACCTCCCCTATTGCCTCAAAGCTGTTTGCTGCATCTATGACCTATAACCACAGGTGCCAAGACAGAGGTGGCCCATGTCCCATGTCTCTTGTATTCAAATGAAACACTGAGGCACTGTGATGGGTTCAAGTTGTTTATTGTACATAAACTCATCAGGAGCTGTAACTGGAACATACATTTAAGCTGACTGACTGATTACTTCAAACACACTTGCATATGCATCTCTATTCATGCCTGCATTCACTCTGACTGACTATACAAAATGGCACTGAACTTCCACATGCTCAGTAACATATGCACGTGCTATCTAGCTACAGTGGCTGACTAGGTACAATATACACAATGAGCTATAGCCCATCTCCAAAAACACCTTCTTTCAGGCTACATTCTGCCAGTCATACCTTCTCAGTCATTGACCCAAAACTATGGCAGTCACTTCTTCTTCACGTAGTTGAACACACTGACTGTTCAATTTTTATTCCTCAGTTAAATTGCCTTCTAAAAAAGCAGTATGAATTCATCTATCTGAATACAGGGCATGTTACATAATTCTGCATCTTCCACAGAGTAGGTCCCTAACAAGAGACCCTCTCTCATCCTCTTTCTACTTACATACCTATTCCCAACTATCTGTTGACCTACCCGGTAGATAATATATAATTTTTCTAACTCAACTCCACAGAAGGCAGTTCCCTACATACTCAACTGGGGTCCTTCTAATTTGCAGATGATATCCTAGCTATTTACAGTTGCATAATCTATAGTCAGGCTTACTATCTAACGCTCTGTTCCTTCTTCTCACTTTCCTACCCCCCTTTTATTTCTTGCTTCTTCTTATGTAATATGTACCTATATTTTACTCTTTAAACATTGACTGGAAAAATATGATAACCTCTATGCAAATGCAGTTTCCTGTGTTCATGTATTATATATGTTTAACTCTATGTATATGCTGTTTCCTACATTCATGTATTTTATGTGTTTTATATGCTGATGTACAACTTTCTATTGCTGTTCATGTGACCCAGGCTGAGCTTGCATTTGTTCAGTTTTGATCAGTGCTCTACCTTAGTAAAAATATGAATAAATAAAATGAATTATATTATATTATATTACATTATGCAACACATAAATATAATTTTGTAAAAGAAAATCTGACAGCATGGATTTCAGTGACCTTTCACCAATGATTAAGGGCAGGGGCATATGTTACCTACAGTCTTCTTACCCCTACTAGAGCCACTGCTGTTGTCAGTATGACTTAACCCTTCCCATCCCTATGTTACACAGAAACTGTTCCTCACACACAACTTCAGCTTTTTTACCTTAACTCTTTCTACTGCTTTATAGGTTTTAAACCTGCACATAACTGTTGTCTGTTTCTCTTTCTTTTTGTCCAATTTTTACATAAACAGAATGGAACCAGTTGGAAGATAGCAATGAAACAAGTGCAACGTCTGCCTATGAAGTCAAACAAAAAAGGGATTGCCTTTAAAATAAGTGGCATTAAATAAGGTATTTAAATACCTCTAGGAAATCTCCAGTCTTAAAGAGATATGTTAAAATAAGAGGACATAGTCTGAATATATTGTGTAGTGAAATGCTGATTTTGGCAGTATGATTTTCTTGTAAGGCAGTGATTACTGTTCCCTATCAAAGTAGATAGTACAAGATAATGCAGTAGTATCATCATCATCCCTTATCGACAGGGGCAGCCAGTAGATACCCTAAGACACTGGCATACACCAAATAAGTTCAAGTCCTTGGGCATTGATAATTGGAAAAATTGAGCATAATGGCAAGGTTAGAATGACTCCTGGGCCATTAGCATAGTATCCTCCTATGATCCTATAGCTGTGTAAAAATGCACTCATGAGAACTGTCAGAAGTTACTTGCACTGAGACTAAAAAACATCCAAAACAAGGAAAGTAAACTTTTATAATATTTTTTTCAGTTGGCAACAAACACTGTAGTGAATACAGTATAAGTAGTAAGGGATCATCAGCTCTTGATGCTTCTTGATTTAATCAGTTAATGATAGATCACCTAGCACTACCATAGAGGGTTAACCATGATGAGACAATGACAGAAAGATAAAGAAGATAGTTGATAGATACCATATGATGTCAACACTCTGCTCACCAGTCCAGAGGACATGACGGGCTGAAGGAAGAAGTACTTCGGTAAGCTTATGAAGTAAAAAAAAAAAAATCACAGACATTGTACTGCCCCATGCACAGCCTATGATGGAAGAGGAAAGAGTGTGTCCACCTTAGAAAAAGGATGAAGAGTGGGTCTGTGATCAACACTGACAGGGGTAGCCAAAGTTGATCACAGACCTGTTCTGTTCATACATTTTTTTTGTGCACTACCCAAAGAAGAACCAATCGGGATACTTGGGATTAACATGGCTTGGCTTGTAAAGGCTTTAGGGCTGCTAGCCTAGTAATCGCATATAAAACTATGAACTTAAACCAGAGTTTGGTGTTGGGAGATAAATATGATCAGGAAGAAAACCAGCAACAACATGGAATTGGTGAATACATGTAATAACTGTAAAGTATAAATCCCATTAGATATAGGTTAGGAATGTAAACTGTAGTTATGCAAGAAGATATGGCTGAAAAAGATTGGATGTTTGTTGGATGTGTTAAACTGGTCCGAGAATTGTAAAGCATACGCGGCATTTTGTTATTAGGACATAGAAGGGACTGAAGATGTAACTGTAACTAAACTGTTTTTATTCTTATTAATATCTGTATAAAAATGCTGTGACATAAATTGTATGCTACATTGTAAAGGAGTTTGGTATAATATTCAGTCACAGATATTTTAAATGTGAAGGAGAATTTTTAACAGTGACTGTTGCATATGGTAGTAATGTTAAAGTACAAAAAAAAATTCTTAGTAGTAATGCATCCAGGCTTTACACTGTGACAAGAAAAGAAATGTTGCAAAGAAGTAAATTAAAGTTTATATAATGTTGTGATTTTGGCTGCTGGAATGGGCATTTAAAAGTGCATTGATTATGTTATATGTAGAATTAAAAGATAATAATTTCCCCTGTGTTTTAGAGATAGATATCTAGACTAATGTCCTTAGCAAATAGACTTTAAATATAAGAGAAAATTATAAAAAGTATGACAAATGTTAGTTCTTTCCTGCATTTGTAACATTATTAGCTGTTTTTTTTCCAACACCTGTGTTTTTTGCAGGACCTGTGTCTGCAGGTGCAATTTGCAAGCAATTAATCATAAGAGGTCTGAAGAGTATGTTCTGATTGAAATCTCAAGGTACAAGGAAATTGACTTTTAAAGGGAAAACGCCAAGCAGTTTGGTACTGGAGGAAGTGAATAGCTATTCAAGTAGTAGATTCACCAGGGCCTTTGATATTTTAATGTCTGAAATATAACAATACACAATTAAGTTTATTCATGTAAGTTCAGCCAGTGCAGTTTTCCCTCAAGGCTGGAAGTTAATGTTTTTTGAAAGCATGCATATTATGTTTGCCAACTTTCCATGTCAAAAATTCTGGACATGTTGTGAAAGCAAAATGTGTGTAATTTTGATCCCCCCTCCGTCCACACAGACATTCCAGTGTCCCATTACTTGGCTATTTCTCCATTTCTCCCCATTTGCCATAAACACTGTTCAAACCTCTCAGTATGCATATTGTCTTGTGTTTTGCTTTTACAATGATTACAAATATTTGGAATTAATTTAAAACTTTTATTTCAAATTTTATAGCACAGACACTGATAGACATTTGCTAAACAAAGCAATACAGTCTCACAATGAAAACAGACTTAGCATTAAAACTTCTCTCCTCTCTGCCTTTGAAACTCACATTCACTAAATCAGCATGGAAACTCATGTTCAAAGAAAATGCATCTGGTCGCTGGCGCATTAAATTTACCTTTGGGCTGTTTTCATATCACATCCCGTTGCACATATTTTTAGGACTATGCAAAAGTCCTTTGATTCACCTTCCTGATTGTATTAAATTATAATATATGATAATTAAATTATATGCTTTGTATAATACAGCACCACTTATTAAAGCATGTTTTAAATTTATAGTTTTGTACATTTTTCCAGTAAGCAATGCAACAAAACACATAAACCATTAATGACAAAACTGCCCAGTTCGGCACATTTGAACCATAAAAGGTCACTCAAACTTCTGTCATTACAATCCACCAATATCAGTCAATATGCACAATCTTTGCATAAGTAAAAGTCATCTGAATAATTTCACATTAAAGAAATCTGTAACAAATGAAAAGGTTGCTGCTAGCAAGCAACTTTATATTTCAGTGTTTCATCTACAAATTCAGTGCATGCTGCCCTTGAAGACTAAATTGCCTATTTACATTAAAAAATGGTAAACTGGTAATCTGCCCTTCATCTGTGATTTCACACATCTGTCTACCAGCTACTTAGTCAATCATATGCAGTTGAATAAACAGCTGTTGACGAAACACAGACTCAACATTCTGCAGGGAACTCAGCTATGTGTGTATGTGTGTGGTGTGTCTGTGTGTATACACACACACACACACACACACATATATATATATATATATATATATATATATATATATATATATTCAACAAACATTCTATGTACTGATCTATTTTTCTTGTTTCAGCACTCTCTAGGTGCCTGAGTCTGACTAAATTATTCACAGACAATTTCTAAATTACATGGAGCACAATCACCTTCAGTCCCATTATCATCATGGGTTTCATGCTAAGCCATGATGTTGACACTTCCCTAGTCACTTGGCAAAGCATATAAGCATAGAAGTAGACAAATATAATGGTGCAGCTGCCATGACTCCTCAAAGGCTACATTCACACATGAAGTTTCCCCATAGTACCATACTTTGATGACAACAAATTCAAACATAACCATGGTTTGTCAAATATGCAAACTTTCTGTGCAACCATACCATTTCCCAATTAGTGTTGGGTGTATATAGTATTTACGTAGCTAGCATGTAGAACTACTGTAAGGGCTTAAATCTCAAAATAGTCAACCCTTCTCTTCTAAGAAAAGAATGCCATCAAGTTCAAGTCCAAGCAGCTTTGCAGCAGAATATTAGCTGAAAAAGTCTAGCATGATATAACATCAACAAAACAAATTCCATGATGTTCCACACTAACAGGAAGAGCAAGACACACAGCTGCAGTTTGGTAATCAGTGTTAATACTGGAGAAGAACTTGAAATTGTAATTCTACAGAGTAATGTATTTATTTGCATTTACTGAAATTGAAAATCTAACTCCATCTAGCCGCTTTAAACAATGTTTTTATGTCAAGCATGTTATATTTTTTAAAACATAGACATATGCATTAATAAAATAAATATCAAATCATAGCAATATACATAAGCTGTGTTTTCGGCAGTAGTGGAGACATCAACAATCATTACTAATTACTTGATAAAGAATTATAACAGATTTAGATTTTCACAATCTCACTAGTTATATACAAACAGAATATTAAAGCAAATTATAAGGTTTCTTGATAAGGAAAGTGATAGTCTGACAGAATATGTAATGAAAGTGAAGTTTAGATTAAAGGTTAGCTATGGGCTTCTACATAAAACTTTATATGAAATGGCATGAGCTGCTAAAAGATTTCATTTAAATCAAATGACAAACAGCCCTGGGAAATAAAGATCAAGGTTAATGTTTTGACTGGAAATAGACTAAAGAGGAACCTGAAACATTCTTTAGAATGTGAAAGATGAAACGTTATTTTTCTTTCAGATTCTTTATGAAAAATACTTCCAGTTCAGTTTTACACATTTTCTATTAACAGCATGTATTTACAATTCATGTTGTTGTGTTTCTAGGCCACATGATGAACAGCAATTGCCTTGTTGTCATTTACATGTAGTCTTATATACAAGACAGAAATAAGTAATGCAATTATGAGTCAGAAAGTCCTTCACTACTCAAAGTATGAAAAGTAAAACAGGAAGAAGAGCAAGAGGAAAGGCCAAAGCCTTAATCTCTGTGATGCCAGACTATCGGTTTCAGGGCAGTTGGTGCAGTAAACTATTGCCAAAAACAGTAAGGCTGCTGTGTACAGGCTTACCTAAAAACCCGTAGGAATAGTCAGACATTTGTATTTTGTACTCTTATTTCATGCTTTTGCCTCGTCCGCTGTAAAATGTTCAAATCTCATAAAATTGCTCCATAGCCTAAGAAATGTGCATCAGTGTTAGTCATACCTCTCCAATTATATCTTTAAGATACAGCACTGACTTTTGACCTTGTATTTAACCTTATTCCTCTGAGATTTACTGAATTTCTACTTCACTAAATGACTGAATTTAAACTCACACAAAGCTTACTTGTAGTCACTAATTTTGGACTCTATTCCCTCAGAACCTTTGTTCTGGAAAATAAAAATGTGTTTCATAACTGTCAACCTATTAGCACAAAAATTCTGGATAAACCCAGAACTAATGAGTTGGCAAATGCTCAGAATAAGGGACAGGACTTCAGTATTGCTCTTATAAACTTAGAACATTGCTAGTTTAACAGGTTTTGCATTAGCATTCATTTTGTGATTAATATGAAGCCTGAAACTCAAATGTTTGCCATTATTTAGTGACTTCAGTCTTCATTGTTTTATCATAAAACCTCGCATTTTATGTAGAGCAGAGCAGAAATATTACACAAATCTGGACAATCTGGACAGCGCAGCCATATGATGTGCCCCTCCTTTGACTTTTTGTTGTAATCTTTTAAAAGACAGTGTGCACTTTAATGTTCAGGGATTAAGAGGTACATATGCTGTTACTCTTTATAACCATAAAAAGGGTACTTGTAAAAAAGCATACTTTCCTCCTGCATGTTGTACACATGTCCTGAGCTACCCGATTCATATTGTTTCTCAGTGATTATCAGAAATAAATGTGCTTATGTGAATAAACCAAAACAAGTATGAGCACTACTGGAAACTGTGAAAAACACACTGTCAAATCTGGAAGTAGACCTCACACTGTCTCAGGCTCAGCTGCTACCATCTAATCTCTCACACTACCAGGAAAATATTAGATAAAAATAGTGAGTCCAGTACATTCCACATACGCAGAGTTGGCATGCCATACCTAACTCCCCTAGAATGACAACCCTAGTAGACACACACACACACACACACACACACACACACACACACACACACACATGCACCCAAACAGAGACAGACACACACACACACACACACACACACACACACAAACATGCACCCAAACAGACACAGACACACACACACACACACACACACACACACACACACACACACACACACACACACACACACACACACACACACACACACACACACACACACACACACACACACACACACATGCACCCAAACAGACACAGACACACACACACACACACACACACACACACACACATGCACCCAAACAGAGGCAGACACACACACACACACACACACACACACACACACACACACACACACACACACACACACACACACACACACATACCTCTCACTTGTCCGACTGTTTGGTGGTCTGCAGCCGCTAAGCAGTCCAAATGTCTTCTGAAATTCAAATTCACCCGCGAGGAACATGAAGACAAACAATCTCAGCTTTGCGTCTGGTCGTACAGTCTGTGCAGCCAGACACAAAGGACATTCTTAAAGAATGCCTTTTTAAATAAGTATTTTTTTTTAATTAAAATAAAAGATTTTTTGTGGACAGTACAGTGCAGTCTATGTTTTCTGGACAGTATACTTAATTCCAGACAGTCCTGAAGAATTCTGGATGCTTGGCAACTCTAATTGCACATTGTTTTTTACATCTGAGAGGGGAGTAGAGATAAGATAAGAACATTTAGCAATCTATCCAAATGGATGCACATGCTCTGACGTGCTTTAGAATGGTTATCCTTAACTTTAAAATAGAAAATACCTGGGGGGGGGGGGGTAGAGCTGTTGATTTGGGCAACTACTCTTTTTTAATTTCTCCATGTCTTTTGGGTTTCTAATACCATGACAGGAATGGACCCCATTCCTAAGTCAAAGTACGATTAAAGTTCATGAAATTAGTAGTGTTTCAATCTTTGATGTCAGCCAGAAATGCTCTTCGCAGCACCCACAATGTGCCCAGTAATGACTCCTTCTGAAATTTATATTGGGTTACATGTATTGGTAACATATCTAAATACGATTGTAGATTCTTTTTTATAAGACCCATTACTACTATTAGAACTGTCTGGGTATCTTTCTTCCACATTGCTCTCGTTTCTGCCTGTAAAGCCTGATATTTTATGATTTTTTGTCTCTCTGTACCAAGATACTGTAGTCACTGGGTGTGGTAATTTCAATGATCAATGCTACTTTTGTCTTTTTTTCATGGGCCGCTATATCCGATTTTCTTGCATCTATCTTTTGAACTGTTTGTAATAGATGATCCCATGTGATATAGACTTCATAATTTTCTATGATGCTTTGTGACTCATGTTTCCAGTGTTTTTCAGCCTCTTCAATACCATAATGTTTGCATAATCCCCAGTGCAATAGTCTTGCCACATTATTATGACTTTCAGTACACAGTCCTTTTGCCATTAGTATGTCATAATCAGCAACAAGGTGTGCAACTGTTACCAATTCTGTTTTACAAAACCTACATTTGTCTCTTTCTCCCACTTGTTCAATGGAGTTTGTAAACCAACGTTTACATAGCCCACTATCTTGGGCTGTCAATAATAACCTTTCATCTCTTGGTTTGAGTCCATCTCTCCTTAACCATTCTTGTGTTCGATCCTGATCAACATGAGGTTCTTACAGAAGTTTTCTATACTTGCAACTATATTTAAGCACTTTCCACATTTCTTGCCTTCTCATCTGGCACTTTGCCTTATATTTGTTCTTTTGTTTTTTTGGCACATTCAGTTTCCTGATTTTTATCTACTTCTGGTTTGATTTCCATACCTGCTTGACACCGATATGCTTCTGCTAGATTAAGCAGAGAAGTCATCTTAGATTTATTCTCCTCATGTTTCAAAACTTTCACTACATTTGGGTCTTGTGAGGTCAGCAGATATGTGTGCAGTCCCACAATTGCAGATCTATACATGTAATCAGTTTCAAGGAGGCCTATCCCTCCTTCAGAACGGGGAATTCAGTTTCAGGAATACTACTCTCCTTTGCTTGCTGACTTATCATCTTCCTCCTCCTCCCTAACTACTCCTATTTGGATGGATACATTTCCTTTCAGGAAAGGGTATATAGTTTTGTCTACTTTTTCTCCAACTTAAAATTTTACGGGAGGATTAAAATGTATGTATTTATTTTTTTCTTGAGTGTTTCTAATGAAACAGAATGTCTGGAAATGTGAAACAGATACAAACAGAGATGAAAGGAAGCAACTACATGGAAGATTAGCCTGCCAAACATCAATGTGTGCATGTAAGCTGCAAGTTGGAAATATATTCTAAAGAGCTGTTATTAGAGTTATTAGGGAAGATGGAAATTACTTCATAAGGCAGTGCTAGTGATTAGGATAAAATAAAACTGGAGTTTAAAAACATAGTAGACGTGGTAGAAGAGATATGATAAAGAAATAATTATTTAGAGGAGCTGGCAAAGGTTAAAGTATCTTAGAAGAAATAAAATCCTGCAGAACTAGAAGTGGAGAAACTGTAGATTCCTAAAGGGAAAATAAGGGAGTATTATAGCAATAATCCACGCCTGGGTGTGGGTAACGCGGGATTTATCCACGGTTGGCGTGGTTTGGCCCTCGGGACCAAACAAAGACAACCGTGGGTAAATCCCGCATTACCCACACCCAGAAGTGGGTTATTGCTGTTATACTATGACATTATTTAAGAAAATAAATAATTACTTTGTATAATGCCTCTTTGTTGCCCTTCCGCAGCTGGCTGGTATCCGCGGCAGTTCTGATGTACTGCGCATGCCTACGCAGTACATCAGAGCTGTGGCCAAATGCAACGGAGAAAGCAAGATCTCCGTTGCTTTTTACTGTTTCGCTATGTTAAATGGGTTTAACATAGTGAGACAGCTTTAAAATAAGCAACGGAGATGTCCGTTGCTTATTTTAAAGCTGTCTCGCTATGTTAAACTCCTTTAACATAGTGACACACTGTGTAAAAAGCAACGGAGATCTTGCTTTCTCCGTTGCTTTTGGCCACAGCTCTGATGTACTGCGTAGGCATGCGCAGTACATCAGAACTGCCGTGGATACCAGCCAGCTGTGGAAGGGCAGCAAAGAGGCATTATACAAAGTAATTATTTCTTGCTTTCTCCGTTGCTTTTTTTTTTAAAAAACAGTCTCGCTATGTTAAATGGGTGAGATGTCCGTTGCTTATTTTAAAGCTGTCTCGCTATGTTAAACTCATTTAACATAGCGAGACAGGTTTAAAAAAAAAAGCAACGGAGAAAGCAAGATCTCCGTTGCTTTTTACACACTGTGTCGCTATGTTAAAGGAGTTTAACATAGCGAGACAGCTTTAAAAAAAGCAATGGAGATCTCCGTTGCTTTTTCTAAACCTGTGTCGCTATGTTAAATTCTTTTAACATAGCGAGACAGTGTTTTAAAAGAGACTTATACTAATGGAAAAAGTCCGGGCGACCGGACCTTTTTCCATTAGTATAAGTCGATTTACAACGTGCACACTGGCCAATCAGCATGCACGTTTTGGAATATTAATGGGGGGTCATGGTATAATTGGATATTATGCATCAGCTTAAAAACTCTGATGTTAAACAAATAGTTTTGATAACTCTAGAATGCAAAAGCCTCTAACAAAATAACTTGGTGAACAGAAAGTAAAAAGAGTTGTTACAAAACTTAGGGCATATACAGAAATGCTAGAGATATTTTAGAAATGTATGAACATATGTATGGTTCAGGGGAATAGGAAAACAAAACAAATTACAAAAATGGAACTGTTTATGGAAGAATTCAACCATGCCAAGGCTTTATTAATATGTCCTAATCTCTCTCCCCTTTATAGTCAAAATTAAACTAAATACATGACTTTTACTTATTACTACTGTGAAATGCCGAAAGGATGCTCTCCAGAGTTGTATATAATGTTTTATTTGCCTTTTCTCATTGTTCTCTTTGTAATGTATTTTGTTATATCTCTGTACCTTACAGTATTTTTGTTTATTTTTGAAATTTATAATTTTCAACTGTTTTTTTATGTAATGTATTTGAAAAAAAAATGCCTGTGTTAAATGAAGCTTTTCTTCCCAGGCTGTGATTTTATGAGTAGGGCAAGTATTAAGTTTTGAGGGCTCCTGTCTGGCAAACTGTGTTTGAACAGAGGAAGCAAATGAGAATGCTATCTTTCTCTTATGTTATTTATAATATAATAACATTTATGCTATTTTCTTGTTATCCAATCCCACACATTCTCCAAAATTTCTGTTAGTAATCCTACACTATACTCACTCATCACTCTTAGCAAATATTATCACTAGTACTTCAATACTGCCATACCCCATTCGACACAACATAATCAATTTTCTTTCCTCTCACTCGCTCTTCAACTTGAACGATACAAAGTGTTTCAGCTTAATCATACTAACCTGCTCACCTTACTCACAACTGCAGCCCTTACAATATTAATACATATATCACTTCTCTCAACTACACATAAATAAACTTAGCTCAATTATCACCCACCTTAACCCACCATGAAAAACCCCTAAAAAGCTTTTCAAACATATCAGCTAACCTACTTGAACCTAAGATACTATATTTCTTAAAATGAAAAATTATAGACTACTCCTCAGGAACCACTCCACAGCTATACCTTATCTCACTTTTGTACACATCAATAAATTATCATAACAAGTATTCCCCCACCTTAACAATCTAACCCAATGTGGTGACATTCACCCTAATCCTGGACTTGCTCAGAACAATACCTCCCTTCAAACTCCCTCCAAAAAAGCATATGATGTTTGTCACCCTGAATATGAGCATATGTAACAAAATTACCGAATTTCATTCCTGTCTAACACAATATTCCCCAGATATAGTAGTTTTTACTGAAACTTGGTTAAAATCACATATTAAGGATACAGAATTTCTCTCATCAGGCTATAACATACTGAGAAATGATAGAATCAACAAAAAAGCAGGAGGAGTAGCATTAATCTTTCCAAACACTTATGCAGTCCATTCTCTCTCCAAACCAGTTCCCACCTTCAGCAATGCTGACATTCTCATTGCATCATTGAAAATAAACAATACTAAGCAACTCTGCATTGCAGTACTCGTTATACCCTAGGCCAAAACATCCCCATACTGGAAGACATTTTTTTTCTGGATGTCCAATAATGAAACAATAATCATGGGAGACATCAATATTAATTGATTAAACCTATTTATTGACTCACCAACAATAGTATCAATCTCTACAGATTTTCTCAACTCATCACCTCCCCCATTAGAATACAAAACAACAATAATTTAAGTTCTGCTCCAGATTGGATTCTTGTCTCTGACCCCCCCTCAAATACTCTATCTCCAACACACTTCCGAATACATTAAGTGATCACCTGTATGCATATACTTCCTGAAGCACTCCCCATGAGCCCAAAACACTTACCTATAAAACAACCAGAAACCTAACAAATTTCAGCCAAAACCTGTTTAATAATCTTTTAAAATCACTCATCTGGTCAATATTAAAAACTCTACCTCTAGATGATGCTGTCAGCTACTTCAATACACTATTCTCATATACCCTCAACAACCTAGCCTCACTAAGGGCAAAAAGAACAAAGAATAATCACACACCCTGGTGAACTAAACCACCAAAACAACTTCTACAAATCAGCAACAGAGGATGTAAAGATTGGCTAAAAAATAGAAATGATGCAAGTCTACAAAACTACAGGCAGCTATGTAATAAAGTAAAAAAAAAATCATTCAATACTGATAAAAAAATATGTTTCACAGCAATTAACCAACCATAAAAACAACCCTAAAGCTTTCTGGAAAATTATCACATCAGTTCTTCCCCCAGAGTCCATACAAATAAGGGTACCTAATGTAGGTGTTTTTGCCTTAAAAACACGAGATGCAGGGGTTCAAGTGAACCTATGAAATCTGTAGAGACTGATACTATTAGTTGGTGAGTCAATGGATAGGTTTAACCAATTAATATTGATGTCTCCCATGATTACTGTTTCATTATTGGTGATATCGGAGCTACTTTGGGCACTTTGTGCTGTTATTTCTGGTTCTGGTTCTTTTTTACAAAATCCATCACCACCAAATATAGACAGGACACCAACTAAAGAGGCTAATATGTTCAATACCTATTTCATCAACAGCGTTGCTAATTTAATCAGAGACAGTAAGTCTACTAACAACCCCCCCAAGAAACCAGAAAACACAAGAATACCTTTCCACCCAAAACCAAAATCCCTCAACACTAACTACTCATGGACGTTCTTTCTCTTTGCAGCCAATATCTACCACATTAATTTGTAAACTTCTTATCAAACTTAAACCATGTTCCCCATCCTCTGACTGTCTTCCACCATAATGCCTAAAACTCACTGCTAACTCTATTCCTTATCCAGTTATCCAGTCAGCATACTTATCAATCGATCAATAATGGAATCACATGTCCCTACCCTTTGGAAGAAATTCCATCATAACCCCTTTGCACAAAGGTGGCAAATCTAATGAACTAACAAACTACAGACCTATGTCTATCCTTTAACACCTATCCAAGCTGCTAGAAAAATGTGCACATATACAATTGCTAAACCATCTTATCCATAACAATCTACTCACACCCACTCAACATGGCTTTAGGCCAGCACACAGTACGACAACCGCTCTTATTTTTTTTACTGATATAGTCAACAAAGTTAGAGTCTCTGGCCTGTACACTTCTGTAGTACTACTTGATCTGTCAAAGGCTTTTGACACAGTCTCACATGACAAACTGGTTCAGCAACTATCATCATTAGATTGTTCTGTACCCACCACACTATGGTTTAATAGTTACCTATCCAATAGATAGCAATCTGTAAAGTGGCAAGGTCGCCCATCCCAACACCAGACTAACAAAACTGGTGACCCACAAGGGTCCATTCTTGGTCCCCTGCTCTTCAATATCTTTATCAACAATCTACAGTCTGCCTACCATTACAGTACATTAATCCAATACCCCAATGACTCCACCATCATTTCGTCTTCTAACAACATACCAGACCTGTTGCAAAAAACTCAGAATGCCTTTGCCTCAATAGAACAATGGCTAAATCATGCACAATTACTGCTTAACCCCAACAGAACCAAACTTCTACTTTTCACTACCAAAACACCCTTATTTGCATTTAAAATTTGCTCCCAAAACAAAACTGAGATAGAAATGGTAACACGTGCTAAGCTACTGTGTATCATGATAGACAACAAACTCACATTTGACCAACACATTCATTATGCTATCAAAAAAACGCATTTCAAATTAGGGACACTCTATAGACAGAAAAATTTTATGGATCCAAACACCAAAAGGACACTAGAAAACACCTATCTGATCCCCTCACTACTCTATGATGCTTCTATCTTTACAATCCTACACATAACACTGAAAGTCAGACCTCAGTCTTGTTATTATAAAATAGCTAAGTTTGCTACATGCTCAGCATACCACACTCACCAGTTCAAGGCTCTTAAAGGGCTAAACTGGCTTTAATTCCCTCACTATCTTGACTACCTACAGCTGACAATTGCACAAAAACAAATATACAAACCTAATAACTGTCCTGCCTTAAAATCTATTCTGCATACCCACATTCCCACCAGAAATTTCCATTCTGTTGACAGACAACTTATAAACATATACAAACCCAAAAAAAGAGCCAGCCAGTGTCTCTGCTCCTGTGCCATATCTAAGCTATGGAACAAACTACCTAACAATATTACCAATATAGACAGTACTAAAAATTTTAAATTTACACTAAAAACTCACGGATCTGCCATCGCCCAACAACCGACAGCAATCCCCTTTCCTTCCTATCTTAATTTTGCTTCTGTCTTCCCACTGCTCTGCTAAATATTTCTTCCTTCACCCCTCATAACCCTTCATATCTTTCCCTTCTTCATCCTCTTCCATCTTGCTCTTTTTCTTAAATAACATCTTCTTGACAACTTATTCCCACTTTTACGCCTCACTTTAACATACCCTCTTACACTCAAACATTACCTTAACTCCTACCCTGTTACTGCTTTTACTTACATTAATTTCCTTAAGATCAGCTGTTCCTCTCTAGAATGATCAAATGTTGTTTTTTGTTTCCAACCTATTATATATTATTTTTGAATAAATTATGTAATGTTAATATGTACTTTTCAATCTATGGTTTCTACCTTTTAGCACTGTGATTGGTGATTTAAAATTGGGAATGGTGTATTAATTGAGGAGTATGGGTCTTCTTATTTTGCATCTGATGAAGTCTACATTGACGAAAATGCATCAGGATGATTGGGCATTAATGTTTTGAGTGTTTTTCCTGTTTGTACTGTGACTTCCAATAAATTGGTAATATTGGAGCTACTTTGGGCACTTTGTGCTGTTATTTCTGGTTCTGGTTCTTTTTTACAGCATTAGCTTCGTATTTTGTACTTTTCTATCTACAATTGTATCACATGTTTTTATCCTATATTGTTTATAACTTGTTATATGTTTACTGTTATTATCACTTTTGATTTCTCATTTCTGGAGCTTTTCTTCTTGGGCCTCCCCTGAAAATGGGTTTCTCACCCAGTCGGACTTTTCCAGTCAACGAAGGTCAATAAATAATAAATACATAAATAATTCACTTTATGTTTAGAGCCATTAGCAAAATAATAATAATAATAAAGGGATACACAAATTTAAGGATATAACTAGCATGGTACTCAAGAAAAAGTTATTTTAATTTACAGAAGATGTTATTTTTGTACAGGCACCTTTGATTCTGGAGGTCAGATAGCTCTGTGTTCTATCCTTACAACAGGTATTTGGATCCTTTTTTTGTTTACTGACGGTGCACAGCAGTGTAAGGGGATGATACACTCCTGAGCATACTGTCCTTTGGATGTGACATTAAACCAAGGTCCCATTAGCCTGAGTTAGTGGCAGCTCAGATGGATGTTAAGGATCCCACAACACCTATCAAACTGAGAAAGGGAAATTACCTGGTGCCTTAGACAAATTTCCCCTAATCAGTAAGAATATCAGCTTTGGTACCCTCTGAAAATAGTCCATAGGCCTAGTGGGACTAACCTAGTCAATAAATAAGTAAATGTAGGTTAACTCTGAAATATGACATTGTCTTTCTAAGACTGACAAAATATTACATATTTGAGAAAATGGCAAAAATATGTTGCCAGGTTTTCTCTACTTAAATTCAAGTAGACTGGGCATAATAACATGAATACTGATGCTTATATTCCATCTGAGCCTTCATGCATAAATGACTGTGGGTCAAATGCCAACTAAAATCCCATAACTTAACATGTCTGTTCAACGAGGAATGTCTAGACATAAGAGCAGTATAACAAACTGTAGCAAAATCTAGCCAAGCACTAACAAGAAACAATTTATGTAACAAACAGCTATAAAACATTTTCCCTGCTTTGATAACATTTTAATAGGATACTCTCTACTTAACAATCAAGTATTATAATATAGAAAATCACTCATAGCATACATAGGATCCAAAATGGCAACTCGCCATATTTGTCAGGTTGATATAAAATACCAGTCTTAATAAGGTTAAGGCATAAGTCTCATAAGCCATCAAAATAAAGTTCCAGAAAAACGTTCCCTAATGAATTGGGGAAAAGATAAAAGAAGCAATGTATGTAGCTTGCTTAAGTATCATGGATCATAACCAATATGCCTTCTTAGTAAATGGTATTTGATAACATCATCATCTATTAATAATAGAATGCATGTTTAAAAACAAAGATTTACTCTTACAAACATTTGCATGTGGGCCTCTAAATAAAACAAAAGTATTAATAAGATGACAAGAGAAGGAAATATTATCAGTAAATGGGGTGGATCAAATTCTCTGTTGTTCATGGCCATATTCCATTTCCATTGACCAACCAAATCTTGAGGCAATACTCTGCACAGTATCAAACAAAGACATATATCAGATCTGCATGCTGTAACCAAAATATAATGATCATCATTTGAAAAAAAAAGTATGAGACACTAGTTGTATTTTACCAGTCCATAAAGAGATATGGAATATTCCATAAAAATACAATCAGTTCTGTTCATACATATCAAAAAATGAAAAGAACTAAGGTGACAACACTGCATAATTCTCAGTGAGATAATGCAGACATCCTTTATGTGGCCATTAATAATTAGACTAACAAAGAATATGAATAAACTTTATACATAAGAATCTGAATTCAAGAAGCATACCCTGGGATTCAGAAAAAGGCTCACCATTGTTGTAATTGCCCATCTGAGATTATTCAAGTACCATGACTATAAGAACATGTGATTTGGAGAAAGTTATGGCCATAATGAGAAAGACCTCATTTTCATCTCATTAGCTTGTCTCCAAATTGTACATTATACCACACTAGTGCTTTCAGACTTAATGGAGATAGTGCTCTCCCTAGATGCCCATAAACTGCATTGGCAAAGGCACATCGACACACACACACACACACACACACACACACACACACACACACACACACACACACACACACACACAAACTCACACACACATACAGATGTCTGTCTACACCTCATATATCTTTCTCTGACTAAATGAATAAATACATAAATAACAGCCAACCAGAGTAATGTATTTCAGCTTACTGCTCTCAGAAGCATGCAGTCAAGCAATCGCAGACACAAACACAGTCTCTTTCTCTCGCTCTATCACACACACACACACACACACACACACACACACACACACACACACACACACACACACACACACACACACACACACACACACACACACACACACTCACACACACACACACACATATACATTTGCACACAGATGTGCCTATCAGTTGCAATAAATTATATGACTGTGTACACCTAAGATGTTTGATTGCAATCGATTGAATGAATTACTGAAGACATAAATAATGGCCTCAGTAATGTATTTCAGCTCATTGTTGTCAGATGTAAAATGGCAACCTATTGCAACATACACACACACACACACACACACACACACACACACACACACACACACACACACACACACACACACACACACACACACACACACACACACACACACACACACACACACACACACACGTGTCTGCCAGTTAAAGCCACTTTACATATTGTCTACACTTTACATGCCCATTGTGATTAAATTGATGAATACATAAATAATATCCAGTGACTGATTTCAGTTTGTTGCTGTTAGACATCTACTCTGTAACACATTCCATCCCCACACATTTGCATGTGCACAAAATATTAAATGCATAAAATAAAAAAATGCATACTGTGTTACGCTACAGGCACAGTATGGCAGCAGCACCATACAGCAGAAGAACAGGTACATTATATAAAATAACAAAGTAATCATTTAATAAAAGTGTGCTTTTTTTCCATGCACTTGTACCAGAACCTTTTTGTCCACTCATTTTGTTTCATTCAGGTTGCCTTGGTTCCTAGTCACATGAGATAGCATCAGCCAATAGGAAATGGCTCCTTGCTGTTTCTTTTTCCCTGCCTCTTCTGAAGTGCTATTTCTGTTAGGGGGTGTGATAGTCAGATGTGAATCAGAATGTAGTGAAGTACTGGAATTCATTTCTGTATCAGCATTATAACTGTTGGTACAGAAATTAATTTTGATATTCCTTTTGCTGTCAGGACTGAAGTACTTGCTTCAGTGTTTCATGTATAAGTAGCTTTTAAAACTGGTGAGGAGTAGCGAATTGGATAACAGACCTCAAACTTTTCTTTTTTTTTTGCTGTTCGCCTTGGTTTAGAATTGAGGGTTGCTAAATCAGGGAGTGGCACTGGGCACTAAATGAGCCAGCTATAGCTCTACAGGCAATATATATTGTTTTCTGACAAGTTTATTGTCATGGGGGGGGGGGGGCTGTAGTCCATCAGCCAGTGCAATGAGCCATCCTTGTAGCCAAACATATTGTGCTGTATCTTGCTAGAGTGTTTTTTTGCTTACAGTTTCCAGTATATATTTTAATATTTATGTGCATACTTTTAAGTCTCCTGTTCATATGCTATTGTCATTTAATGGCATATTGTACTTAAATCCGTTGTAATCATTTGGTATGCACTGTCAGGTTCATAGAGAACACTTATTTTAAACTTCTTCTCTAGCCAGTAACTCCTCACTTTACCCGCACAATAGGTCATTCAACCATTATACCTGCCTGCTAAACAAATTAATAAATATAAATAAATGAAAATTACTATATAATCGAATATGCACTCATATAGTTACAGCACATTCATCTGACCATGGTAATGCAGCAAATATAATAAAGACACAGTCAGAGTGCTAGCTATGTAATGAGATAAACCACATTACAGTTCATTCATATGATGTGGTAAATACCATATGATTGTAACACCCATAATATGTATTAAATTACATTTTCCAGTGACAAACATCTTGTCGCTAGACACAGTCAATAATATTTTTGTAAATTGTGTAGAATAAGTAACTACCTACAATACATGTACTGACAACAGTAATAGTTTGCAAAATGGTAGAAGACTTTATAAAAAAGTAGGGTGCATTCAGGAAAAATCTCATAGGCGAAAAGAAAAAAGGCACACCATATCAGGAACATTTAGAGAGCAAAAAAGAAGGAAAATAAGAGAGTAAAAATTGGATGCAATAAAGGGAGGATGGGGGAGGAGATGAGCATAGGAGAAAAGAAACTTATTACTGGTATTCAAATAGAAGTCAATTTACAACAAGAATGAACTTTTCATATATTATATTTAGGATGGCCAGCATACTGACAGGAGCTGGTAGTGGGAAACTTTAGTAACACCACATATTAAAGTACTTCATAGGCAGTCATTTTCAGTGCATAATTAACGTTTAGAAAAAAAAGAGCATGATTGACTGAGGTAGACAGACTATTCTAAACTACAAGAAAATGGTGACTCAAAGCCCTGTCCTCTAATGTGGATGTGGCTTTAAGTATATGTAGGACATTTGCAGTGAAACACTACAGCTGTCTGGCAGGCTGATGTCATATATATGCTGTATTACACTCTATAGTTTCTTTAAAATGATAATGATCTTTGCAGTACAAAGCTAGAACTGTAAACGTTTACTTTCTATAGACTTCCATTTTCATGTGTAGCCCACTTTTTTCTACACACTATTTAATCTAGAACTACCACCATCAGAGCCAAATTATGGTCAAATGGGGTCCTAGACAGGGTAATGGACCCCCCCCAACTAGAGCCATTTCAGTGTCCCATAACTTGTCTCCCCAGTTACCATAAACACTGAGTAAGCCTGTTAGTGTGCATACTATTTTCTTCTTTACTTGTACAATTACAGAATTTTGGATTTAATTTAAAAAAAAAAATTATTTAAAATTGTATTGAACAAACACTGATGGCTATTTGCTAAATAAAACAGAACAAAAGTGTCACATTGAAAACAGACTTAGCAAGAGCAACAGCAAACTTCTCTTCCTTGAAGCTCATGTTCATAGAAAATGCATTGAAACTCACATTCTTTGAAAATGCATCTGCGCAGTGGCAAGTGTACCTTGGGCCCCAAGCCATTTTAAAACCATGACCCCAGCACACATTTTTGAACCAAATGCATGTGTTATTTGATTCACCTTCCTGTTTGTTTTATATTTCTTGTTTAATTCAACATCTGTTAGAGTCCATTTTAAAATTGTAGGTTTGAACATTTTTTCCAGGAAGCAATGAAACAAAATGTATGACCCAATAATGACAAAAGTACCCATTTCAGAACATTTCAACCATAAAAGGACTCTTAAACTGCTGTTGATATAATCCACCAACATCTGTACTCAATAACTACAGCTACTTTATCGACTGTGTACACATCACATATCTGATTGTGATCAAAATGACAATGGTAAAGTATTCCAGTTTGCTTTACACAAATGCACACTAGTCATGCAAAGACAAACTGATGGCTTTTTAGTTTTATTAGCTCAGCAGGGTCAGTCATTTTTATTCACAGATATCTCCCAATCCATTAATTGTAGCTACATTGTTGACTGTATCCTTCTCAGATGTCTGTTTAAAATACATAAATAAATAAATAATAATAATAATAATAATGACCAGACTCACATATTTCAAATTTGTTTCACACACACACAGCAGCCAAAGTATTCCAAGTTAATTAACACACACACACACACACACACACACACACACACACACACACACACACACACACACACACACACACACACACTACTGTCCACAGAGAGCCTCTACCAGCAGTTATAGCCACTTTGTACACCCCTTCTTGAAGAATTCCCTATTAAAGAAAAATATTAGCAATGCAGGAGTTACAGCTGGCAAACCACTTTGCCTTTCATTTCTTCACTTACAAATACAGTGCCTGCGGCCCTTAAAGAATAAATTGTCAATGTTACATTAAAAACTGGAATCCTGGTGATATTGTCATAACATTTCCTGATCTACATCAGATATGCAGTAAGGAATGATTGGCAAACAATGACAAAAGGTTCATAGTTACTAAGCAAGCAGTCCTGGAGGCCATTAAGAAGCCTAGCCCAAATTCCCAATTGATCCAAAGCACATCTGGTTAAGTGACTTGCTCAATGTTACACAGTAGGTAAATGAAGGTAGAAAAATTCAACCCCTGTACTTATTCCACACAAAGCAGTTCATTAATAAGTTGGAGCTTTAGTCCTCTGCAATAACTGCCAGATTAACTGCTTTTAAATAAATGCAGAAATCCTTTACAATCAAATTTTGTAGAGAAGTCTGCACCATAGTAATGTGCAACAGTGATTAAGAATGGATGCTGAAGATCAGGTAGATCTGATTATCACTCCAAATAATGCAATCTATTTGATGTGATAAATGTCAACTTCTTTACAATTGCTGTAGGCTGTAAAAAAGATACTATAAAAATGTATTATGAACATGTAAAGTGTTTTGACTCTATTACACAATCCAGGAATATTAATGAATTAATTCATTCTTTAGTGCAATACTTAAAGCAAAATAACAGATGGCATAAATACTGCAGCAGCTTTTGTTCAACAACCCACAAGTCATACAAAAAATAGAAATATTATATCATATAGCATACTGCTTTTTTTGAGGGGGGGTTACATGCTTGCAGGATACATACATCTAATTTTTGACCTCCCTGTGTCTTCTCTGTCATTAAGAATAGCTATCCCCTCTACCATCACTCAGTAAAGTTCTGACCTACTTGAATAGCTAATAATGCTGTATTGTTACTACATACATCACCAGTGTCAATACTACTGGCTTGTGAATAAATGGAGCCTTTTGCAGAGTAATAAATCAGGCCCAAGCTATCCATATCAATATCCCATTAATTGCCTGTTTCTCTAGTTATCACAAGCACTATTCAAACCCATAACTAAAATAACCACGAACTAGAGTGAAAACCAAAAAAACCTATGTTCAAAGTCTTTAAGCGTACACACTTTATTTCTTCACTTTTCATCCAACAGGACTTCTTCAAAAACAATTACATTCAAATACACTCCATTTAAATACCATTCAGTACAATCACTAATAGAATAATTAATGCAATAAACTAATTAAATTACATTTAAATTTAAAAACATAACTCGCTGCTATTAATATGAGATTTAACTTTACGTCTATGATCTTTTAAAAAACATTTTATGTTTACAGACCCATTTAGCCCTGGATATTCATCAGCTATCAATTTAATTTGCCAAGATGTTTCTCTTTTTTCTAAATCATTCACTACTCCTGTGCTGTTACAATTAAATCTCCCAGTACTAAAAACAGTTAGATTCAGATGTGCTAACAATAAATAAAATCCTTCTTTCAAGGTATTAATGCTACCACTGATTTTTTTTACTTTCCTTAGGAAATATAGGTTTAATTGTCAATTTTTTAGATATCACTTTAGAATGGGATTTAGTTCATTTTTGTTTTCATAGTAGTGTTTTCAGGAAGAATACCTATACTAATCAATACTTACATTTTAACAGTTATCACCCATTTTTTTATCAAGAAAAATATACCTAGGGGACAATTTATAAGAGCGTCCAAGTTGACAACCAAAGATGAAGTTTTTAAACAAGAATTGGGTTTTATTACTTCACTTTTTTGCAACGTAGGTATAAAATGGACTTACTAGCTACTAGTGCAGAAGAAATTTTAAAGAAAAGGAACACTTGTTTTTTACCCTTATTGAGGCAAAATAATGAAAATATTGAGAGCCATCACTGTATCAATAATACATCTAGTAGCTTAGTTTGTAATTTAGAAATGTCAGTTGATAGGAATATTGTCAACAACAAACAACTGGCATATTATAAAGGGGATTTAGTAAAATCTTTAGGGGAGAAGCCCATGTTTGTTTATAAAAAAAAACAATTGTTTAAAACCGTACTAAGCAATGACAATAGTAAGGTAACAATACCACATACAGAAAAAATAAAAGGGGCATATAAATGTGGTTCTGTACATGATGTAGGTTTATCTATGAAGGATCTTATTTATTGTTAACACAGCTGAATCTAACTGTTTTTAGTACTGGGAGATTCGATTGTAACGGCATAGGAGTAGTCTACATAAGTATATGTTCAGGTTGTCCAGTGTTTTACGTTGGAATGACCACAAGGGCACTTCATATGAGAATAAAAAAGCATGTTAGGGCTATTAAAAATAAGGAACTTGATAATGCCCTTTATAGGCATAGTCTTACTTGCTGACATTATAAAAAGTATTTGTTTTATGTGCTCGAACAGTTACCTAAAGATATGAGAGGGGGTGATTACAAAAATGACTTAGAAAAAAGGGAAACATCTTGGCAAATTACAAAGCTAACAGTAAGGACAGTAAGGATAAATGGTCCAACACACAGAAAACACACTACACAGTAAAAAATAGCGAAGGACAAAGCCAAGGCAACACAAGGCATAAAATTTAATGATAGTGAGTGCTTTTGCAGCAGAGTACCCCTTACATACTCCAGTAACATTAAACTGTTACAGAATATTTTTGACAGGAACTGGTGGGTCTTATGTACGGATGAACAGATTAAATCTATAGTGGGGGATAGACCAAGATTTGCTTTCAGAAATAACAAATCATTTAAAAGGATGCTGTGTTATCCAACGTTGGATAACAGTAATGAGATGGCTTTGAGTGTTGTAGGCACTCTGCCCTGTAACAAATGCAACTTTTGCCATCTGATTGATACCAGCAGTAGGTTTTTACATCCTGACACAGGTAGGATGATGGAGTTTAATAATATACATGCTAGTTGTGATTCTATGCATGTGGTCTACCTGGCCTAATGCCAGGTATGTATGTCCTTCTATATTGGCAAAACGGACAGAAAGTTCACAATATTAGCAGACAGAAACAAGTGCACTAGCTAAACATGTCATGCAGCATAACCCCACACACTCCTTTAGATTTATGGTGATTGAGAACATTGTGCCCAGTGAATGGTGAGGTAATGTTAGAAATAGAACAGAAACATCAGAACTCAAATGGATTATTAGAATGCAGGCCAATACAGGTAGGGGGTTGAAAGATAAGATATGCATCAAACCTATTCTGCAAGCTAGAGAGTTGAAAAGATAGGATGTATGCCAGAATATATATATATATATATATATATATATATATATATATATATATATATATGTGTGTGTGTGTGTGTGTGTGTGTGTGTATATGTATGTGTGTGTATATATATATATATATATATATATATATATATGTATATATATATATACAGACTTTGTATATGTTCTTATATATGTTTTTTATTTATGCTGCTTTTTTATATATGCTGTTTTTATATCTGTCACAATTTTTATATATGTTACTTTTTATATATGTCACTATTTTGTGCATTATTGTTGTTAGTACAGACCATTGATGTATTAGATTCATTTTATAATCTGTAACTTTAAGGCTGAATTGGCCAAGTGACCTCGTTGTCTGGTTTGTATTTTAAAAATGGTGTCTTTTGGTTCTTTCTCTAATGTCTGATGAAGCAGCAAAGGTGATGCAAAAGCGCTCACTAACATTAAAAGTTTATGCCTTGTGTTGCCGTGGCTTGGTCCTTCGTTATTTTTTACTGTATCTTGGCAAATTAAATTGATAGCCGATGAATATCCAGGGCTAAATAGGGCTGTAAACATAAAATGTTTTTTAAAAGATCATAGAAGTAAAGTTAAATCTTATGATGTTAATAGCAGCTAGTTACGTTTTTAAATTTAAATTTAATTTGTTAATTAGTTTATTGTATTAATTAGCCTATTAGTGATTGTATTGAATGGTATTTAAAGGGAGTGCATTTGAATGTAATTGTTTCTGAAGAAGTTCTGTTGGATGAAAAGCAGAGAAATAAAGTGTGTATGCTTAAAAATTTTGAATATAGATTGCTTTGGTTTTCACTCTAGTTTGTGGTTATTTTGGTTACAGTTTTACCTTTTACCACGTAATGTAATGGAAAAAGTCGGTAACAAATTGTCAAGTGGTTCACTCACCAAAACAAGAAACCACAACGAACAACAAAAGCGGTGAACCAGCCACTAAGGACAATGTGGTGTAGTACTCCTGTGCTCTCAACCGAAAACGCTGGCAATATAAAATCAGCAAAAAGCAATTTGAATGAACCAAGCCATGCACAGAACTGCCACACTGTGCTAAACAAAGAACGATGGCTCTGCTTTGTAAAAATAGAAATCCTTTAATCAAAACAAAATACAGGAACAAAAGGAATAAGCGCTTTCACGCGGTACAACCGCGCTTCTTCAGATTTCATTTAAATGTAACAAACATCTAGCTTATATTCCGCACTAGGCGGGAACTCAACTCAATTAATTAAATCAAATAATCAATTAGTGAGCTTGTTGCTAAGCAACTATTGCTTGGCACATCCAACAACATTGTATAAAGCTGTACCTGAAATACCTCAATATATATATGGTCGCTAAAAGATCAATGGACATATAGCGTTCCTGTTAAACACATAAGCTAAAAACATATCCAACTCTCAAAACTATTAATAAAACAATTAATAAAACAACATATAAGTAAACATTAAAACAGTGAGCTTAAACCATATTTATATGAACTGTTTCTGCGTCAAGAAGGTGCAGATCAAACAGATCACCATATATTAAACAGTATAATCAGGAGCAATCAAAACATTCTATCGCATTAAACCATTATTGCTGTAAATAAATCCTAAACGCAGAAGGTGTAAACTTATAATATTCAATAACATACATCTAAAGCAATGCAGATCTCGATCCTCTTATCAATCGCATATAGCTTTAAAGTCTGAAACAATCCTATATAGTTGCGTTCAACAAACTATGTCATTATGATAGCAGAAATACAGATATATCATACCGTATATATATCTATAACATTTCATTGTGAGTATTAGATATCAAAATACTTACATTCAGCTAAATATGTCTCACTAAACAAACCAATGTGAAACAGAAAGTTCAAACTTATCATCACCATGTGACGCTCTGACGCCATAACGCTATGGCTGTCAGGTTCAGATATAATTTAAAGCAACAGTAGATATATATGATTTCTGTCATTACTTTCATTGTATGCTATAAATATAATGTCAATAATAACTTGCATCTATTGCAAGTCCTATCTATTTATAACATTGAATATTGGATGTTTATTGCATAAACACATATAATTCGAGCGTGTATGTACTTATTTACGAGTGTAAACTTCCATGCTCATCATGCTCTTACAAACATATGATGTCTCTTGTTAGATATGGACGATAGTCCACATAGCATCCTATTCAAATAAATGAATCATGCATTAGATATGAATCTATCAGACTCCTTCTAAGACTTCTGAAATACAACTGAAGCATGTCATGCCGTATACTAAAATCTCAATCTAAAGAGCTGTTAGAGCTGGCATAAAAGAGCTCGAACAAACGGCTCTCTAAGGTCATAGATAAAGGGTTCAAACAAGTATCAAATAAAATTACGGAGCAAAACGTACATCCTAAAAAATCAGGGACAGACGTGTCCATACACAAATAGAAAGAGATGTGTATAAAAATATATATGGAATATAAACCATATACATATTTAAATCTACCCAAAGGAATTTATTGTGTGTATGTGTGTCCCATAAAAAAGTGAGAATAACTAAAAATAATGAATAACTGCTATACATAGCTGGAACAACTGTGCATAGCATAGCCTGATATATATAGGCTATAATCTAAATACATTATATTTGAAAATAAAAAACATCTATATATAGAACATTAACAGCTAAGAATTGCATAACATATTAATTATAATCAAAAGTTGTTCATAATCAAAGGTTATTTAAGAGCCCATTGATGACAGTTCAAAATACGTTTATTTACATTTCTCTCATCATTAGCACCTAAATGATGACATCGAGAGATTAGATTTATTGTGCTCTCATCGAGACAGTAGCACTGGCTTTAAGGATACGGAGCTGTTAATCCCTGGTGTTAAATGAGCTCCTAATTTCAAGATCCATTGCAGTTCCGCTGTGGCTAAAATGTTATCCTTGTTACCCCCTCTATTGTTGTCAACCACCAATTGCAAAACCCTAAAGGTAAAACAATGTGACGGGTGTTCTATTACGTGTTTTGCAAGTGCATTAGTTTCTACCTTCTTTCTAATATCATAGAGGTGATTGTATATCCGTTCATGTAGTTTCCTCTTGGTCAGGCCTACATAGAACGTTGTGCATTTAATGCATGTTGCAAGATATATAACATTGGTTGAATTACAATTGGCATAGAAGTGCGGTATAAAAACATAATCCCTGCTTGGATGTTTAAATGGCTGTTCCTTCGTAATATAACTGCATCTTCTGCAATTATAGCATGGATAGGTGCCTTGTTTGTATGAAACAACTGTGGAGTTCATACAAGTCTCTAGAGAGGTATGAGCATCTATGCAGAGCATCCTTTTCAAATTCTTGCTGTTCTTATATACAAAACTAGGGTGTTCCCCTATAAATCTACTGGTTGTGGGATCCATAGTCAGCAAATGCCAGTTGTCACGAACAACCTTCTGTATCCTGTTAATATCACTAGTATATGTGATTAAAACCTAACAAAACCACTAGAAATGGACTTTTCCTACTGTAACATGAGTTCACTCGAGTTGTTAATCTATGTGTGTGATGCACATCATTCGGTTTGACATCACCCTATATTTTTTGTTTAATCCATTCAATCATTTTTATGTCATATCCTCTGCTCACAAAAGATCACATAGAATTGAGGCCTCTTTAACAATATCATCTTCTTTGCTACAAAGTTTCTTAACCCTTGAAAATTGACTACCTACGATCCCCTTAAAAACATGTCTGGGGTGCATGCTATCAAAAGTTAACAGTGAATTGCGCCACAGAGGTTTCCTATACAGAGTAGAAGTAACGCCTCCCTCAGATGTAAAACGTAGAGTCACATCTAAAAAGTCAATGTGTGTAATGGATGATTCAACCGTGAATCTCAAGAAGCTGCTGGTGGCTTCCAGGTTTCTAAAAAAGATGTTAAAGGATGATATATCACCTGCCCAGATGATAAGGATATCATCCACAAAACGTCTATACAATTTGACATGTCTAAAGCTCTCATGTGAAAAGAGAAATTGTTTCTCCCACCAAAGGACAACCAAGTTGGCATAGGTATTGGCACAGGGGGTGCCCATGGCTACCCCCCATCTCTGCAAATAATACCTATCTCCACATAGAAACACATTATTATACAGGATAAGTTCAAGTAACTGGCTTACAAGGATGTTCCTATCATTACTGTAAGTAAGCTCTTTACTCAGAAGTTGCCTAATACTCTCTAACCCCTCAATGTTAGGTATTGAAGTAAATAGGCTTTTGACATCCAAAGTAATAAAAATGTGTTCCTGGCTCATATCCAACTTGATGCCCTTAACGGTGTCAAGAAGATCATAAGTGTCTCTCAATATAGTTGTACAATTGTTCACAATCGGTCTCAGCATGTCTTCAACTAACTTAGATATGTGAGCTGTTACCCAGTGTTCACCTGATACTATAGGTCTATATGGTATCGGTGTAACATTCTTGTGGATCTTAGGGAGGCCCTTAATAATGGGTATAACAGGAAACTCAATATGTAAAAAGTTGTAAATCTCTTGATTTATCTGGCGACACATAAGCAAATCATAGATGGTATCATGTACCCTATTTATGATTCGTAAAACATCTTTGTAGTCTATAATGGTATAAGTATCTTCTTCAGATAATAGAGCTGACATGCCCGTTAGGTAGTCAGTAGTGTCAAGCATTACTACCCCTCCTCCCTTGTCCGCTGGTTTAATCACCACCCTCGGATCCTTCATGAGGTGTTTCAAACTATTAAACTCACAAGGGCTAAGATTAAAGTATCTTCCTTCTTTAGTGTTGCTTTGAAATATTTTATAATACTGATGCTCACACCCTTTCAAAAAACTTTCTACATGGGGAGGCATAGGGGGTATGAACGTACTCTTAATTTTGTAGCATGATGAATGTGAGGTACCTAATCCATCATTCATGTTATTCTTGAAGAAAAGTTTCAAGCTAATGTTCCTACAAAACATTCTCAGGTCAATCAATGTTTCTGTTAGTCTAGCATTAGCAGCTGGTATAAAATTGAGGCCTCTATTCAAAACACTAATACTATGTGAGTCCAGAGATACATTAGAAAAATTAAACAAAATGCCATCTGTCAATTTATTTTCCTTCTGTTGAAAGGATGATGTTCCCCCGAATTCTTTCTTTTGCGAGTGTCTCTGCTTTGAGATCTTCCTCTGTTGAATTGATTGACCTGCTTCTTCAGATAAGGTAAAAAAGCACCAGTGGAGGAAGTCATTGTTAAAGTATTTTTGGGGATGGTGCCAGATGGATGTGCCAGAGGTCGAACATTAAAGGCTTCCTGATTGGGTGGAGGTGTACCAGAAAGTTCAATGGCTGCTGAGGAATTAGCAACTGCAGCCAGAGGCATATTTCCCTCATGAAGAGCAGCTGAAGTCAGGGAAGGTGAAGACTGAACGGCACGAGCATAAGTGGAGCTGGAAGGAAAGACTTTATCTGGATGACCAGAAACAGTTGTATGTTGAGCTCCTTGCTCAGCCTGATGTCGTGGCCAAACAAAAACCTGGCCTCTTTTAAAATCGTTGAAGTCCCTTGTCAATTTCTTTTGTTTGGTGGTTTTTAGTCTATCACTAAACAAGTGGACTTGTGTTAATATATGTTTAACTTTATCTTTGCAGAAGCTCGAAGGGAAGTGTTCATTTAGTTCTTTATATATGATGTCAATCTTGTCCCCTAGCTCCTTCTCCAAAGGTGTAAAATAATCTATTAGGAGTCTAGCATAGCTGAACCCAAGTTCAATATTCAGGTCTTGCCAGCGTTTGAGCAGTTGGGGGTGGGAGTCCCCATAAGTGGGCATACAGAATACCCTCATCCCCCTGGGGACTATTTTAAAATGTAAACATGCTTCCAAATGAAGCCGCTGCCAAACATATTTCTGTTGTTGATAAAGATTATCTTCAAACTTTTTCAATAATGGAAAAAATTCTGTAAGGTTCTCACCATTGTCTTGTGTCTGTACCACATTCGTGTCTTGCATAAGGTCCAGAGACAATAAAGGGTTGTCATTGGAATGAGGCATACTTTTCCATATGGATGGTGTGTCCCTCGACTCCGGTCCCAAATGAAAAGTAGAGTCCATAGTGTACAAAGTAACCGACCAAAAGCTTTGAAATAATGTAATGGAAAAAGTCGGTAACAAATTGTCAAGTGGTTCACTCACCAAAACAAGAAACCACAACGAACAACAAAAGCGGTGAACCAGCCACTAAGGACAATGTGGTGTAGTACTCCTGTGCTCTCAACCGAAAACGCTGGCAATATAAAATCAGCAAAAAGCAATTTGAATGAACCAAGCCATGCACAGAACTGCCACACTGTGCTAAACAAAGAACGATGGCTCTGCTTTGTAAAAATAGAAATCCTTTAATCAAAACGAAATACAGGAACAAAAGGAATAAGCGCTTTCACGCGGTACAACCGCGCTTCTTCAGATTTCATTTAAATGTAACAAACATCTAGCTTATATTCCGCACTAGGCGGGAACTCAACTCAATTAATTAAATCAAATAATCAATTAGTGAGCTTGTTGCTAAGCAACTATTGCTTGGCACATCCAACAACATTGTATAAAGCTGTACCTGAAATACCTCAATATATATATGGTCGCTAAAAGATCAATGGACATATAGCGTTCCTGTTAAACACATAAGCTAAAAACATATCCAACTCTTAAAACTATTAATAAAACAATTAATAAAACAACATATAAGTAAACATTAAAACAGTGAGCTTAAACCATATTTATATGAACTGTTTCTGCGTCAAGAAGGTGCAGATCAAACAGATCACCATATATTAAACAGTATAATCAGGAGCAATCAAAACATTCTATCGCATTAAACCATTATTGCTGTAAATAAATCCTAAACGCAGAAGGTGTAAACTTATAATATTCAATAACATACATCTAAAGCAATGCAGATCTCGATCCTCTTATCAATCGCATATAGCTTTAAAGTCTGAAACAATCCTATATAGTTCGTTCAACAAACTATGTCATTATGATAGCAGAAATACAGATATATCATACCGTATATATATCTATAACATTTCATTGTGAGTATTAGATATCAAAATACTTACATTCAGCTAAATATGTCTCACTAAACAAACCAATGTGAAACAGAAAGTTCAAACTTATCATCACCATGTGACGCTCTGACGTCATAACGCTATGGCTGTCAGGTTCAGATATAATTTAAAGCAACAGTAGATATATATGATTTCTGTCATTACTTTCATTGTATGCTATAAATATAATGTCAATAATAACTTGCATCTATTGCAAGTCCTATCTATTTATAACATTGAATATTGGATGTTTATTGCATAAACACATATAATTCGACGTGTATGTACTTATTTACGAAGTGTAAACTTCCATGCTCATCATGCTCTTACAAACATATGATGTCTCTTGTTAGATATGGACGATAGTCCACATAGCATCCTATTCAAATAAATGAATCATGCATTAGATATGAATCTATCAGACTCCTTCTAAGACTTCTGAAATACAACTGAAGCATGTCATGCCGTATACTAAAATCTCAATCTAAAGAGCTGTTAGAGCTGGCATAAAAGAGCTCGAACAAACGGCTCTCTAAGGTCATAGATAAAGGGTTCAAACAAGTATCAAATAAAATTACGGAGCAAAACGTACATCCTAAAAAATCAGGGACAGACGTGTCCATACACAAATAGAAAGAGATGTGTATAAAAATATATATGGAATATAAACCATATACATATTTAAATCTACCCAAAGGAATTTATTGTGTGTATGTGTGTCCCATAAAAAAGTGAGAATAACTAAAAATAATGAATAACTGCTATACATAGCTGGAACAACTGTGCATAGCATAGCCTGATATATATAGGCTATAATCTAAATACATTATATTTGAAAATAAAAAACATCTATATATAGAACATTAACAGCTAAGAATTGCATAACATATTAATTATAATCAAAAGTTGTTCATAATCAAAGGTTATTTAAGAGCCCATTGATGACAGTTCAAAATACGTTTATTTACATTTCTCTCATCATTAGCACCTAAATGATGACATCGAGAGATTAGATTTATTGTGCTCTCATCGAGACAGTAGCACTGGCTTTAAGGATACGGAGCTGTTAATCCCTGGTGTTAAATGAGCTCCTAATTTCAAGATCCATTGCAGTTCGCTGTGGCTAAAATGTTATCCTTGTTACCCCCTCTATTGTTGTCAACCACCAATTGCAAAACCCTAAAGGTAAAACAATGTGACGGGTGTTCTATTACGTGTTTTGCAAGTGCATTAGTTTCTACCTTCTTTCTAATATCATAGAGGTGATTGTATATCCGTTCATGTAGTTTCCTCTTGGTCAGGCCTACATAGAACGTTGTGCATTTAATGCATGTTGCAAGATATATAACATTGGTTGAATTACAATTGGCATAGAAGTGCGGTATAAAAACATAATCCCTGCTTGGATGTTTAAATGGCTGTTCCTTCGTAATATAACTGCATCTTCTGCAATTATAGCATGGATAGGTGCCTTGTTTGTATGAAACAACTGTGGAGTTCATACAAGTCTCTAGAGAGGTATGAGCATCTATGCAGAGCATCCTTTTCAAATTCTTGCTGTTCTTATATACAAAACTAGGGTGTTCCCCTATAAATCTACTGGTTGTGGGATCCATAGTCAGCAAATGCCAGTTGTCACGAACAACCTTCTGTATCCTGTTAATATCACTAGTATATGTGATTAAAAACCTAACAAAACCACTAGAAATGGGACTTTTCCTACTGTAACATGAGTTCACTCGAGTTGTTAATCTATGTGTGGGGGGCACATCATTGGGTATGACATCACCCAATATTTTATGTTTAATGCATTCAATCATTTCTATGTCATATCCTCTGCTCACAAAAAGATCACATAGAATTGAGGCCTCTTTAACAATATCATCTTCTTTGCTACAAAGTTTCTTAACCCTTGAAAATTGACTACCTACGATCCCCTTAAAAACATGTCTGGGGTGCATGCTATCAAAAGTTAACAGTGAATTGCGCCACAGAGGTTTCCTATACAGAGTAGAAGTAACGCCTCCCTCAGATGTAAAACGTAGAGTCACATCTAAAAAGTCAATGTGTGTAATGGATGATTCAACCGTGAATCTCAAGAAGCTGCTGGTGGCTTCCAGGTTTCTAAAAAAGATGTTAAAGGATGATATATCACCTGCCCAGATGATAAGGATATCATCCACAAAACGTCTATACAATTTGACATGTCTAAAGCTCTCATGTGAAAAGAGAAATTGTTTCTCCCACCAAAGGACAACCAAGTTGGCATAGGTATTGGCACAGGGGGTGCCCATGGCTACCCCCCATCTCTGCAAATAATACCTATCTCCAAATAGAAACACATTATTATACAGGATAAGTTCAAGTAACTGGCTTACAAGGATGTTCCTATCATTACTGTAAGTAAGCTCTTTACTCAGAAGTTGCCTAATACTCTCTAACCCCTCAATGTTAGGTATTGAAGTAAATAGGCTTTTGACATCCAAAGTAATAAAAATGTGTTCCTGGCTCATATCCAACTTGATGCCCTTAACGGTGTCAAGAAGATCATAAGTGTCTCTCAATATAGTTGTACAATTGTTCACAATCGGTCTCAGCATGTCTTCAACTAACTTAGATATGTGAGCTGTTACCCAGTGTTCACCTGATACTATAGGTATATCCTTTTTTACTGTATCTTGGCAAATTAAATTGATAGCCGATGAATATCCAGGGCTAAATAGGGCTGTAAACATAAAATGTTTTTTAAAAGATCATAGAAGTAAAGTTAAATCTTATGATGTTAATAGCAGCTAGTTACATTTTTAAATTTAAATTTAATTTGTTAATTAGTTTATTGTATTAATTAGCCTATTAGTGATTGTATTGAATGGTATTTAAAGGGAGTGCATTTGAATGTAATTGTTTCTGAAGAAGTTCTGTTGGATGAAAAGCGGAGAAATAAATGTGTATGCTTAAAAATTTTGAATATAGGTTGTTTTGGTTTTCACTCTAGTTCGTGGTTATTTTGGTTACAGTTTTACCTTGTACCACGTATATTGTTTTTTTATTTTTTGTTTTCACTATTCAAACCCGTCAGTGTACATATTATTTTCTTCTTTACTTTTACAATTATCACAGGAATTTGGATTTCATTTAAAACTTATATTTCCAGTTTTACAGAAAATAAACCCACTGACATCCATTTCCTAAACAAAACACTCATACCAAAAACACTCTAAGCATTAGAAACAGTAAACATCTCTTCCCTTGAAACTCACATTTAATGAAAATGCATCTGGAAACCCATTAAACTACAAGAGACATGCCTGGATTCATAATTAAATAGCATATACTGAAGTACTAAGTAGAGTCTATGTGAAGGATGCAGGAATTCAAAAGACATATGTATAGCACATTTGCTAACAGCCTGGGACAGACCACTGGACACGTGTCCTTTTTCAGGAGCAGACCAGGAGTACTGTCTTGTGAAGAAATTTAGCAGAGCCACATAAAAGACAAATGAAGGCTGAGAGAATCAAATCATGTACTACAGGAAGCAGCTGTTTAACAGCTCATAGCCTTACTCATCTACACTAAATGCTAGACAAACTGTTGTAGCCCAAACAGTGCATTTCACACCTATGCACCTGCAAAAAGCAAGCTAAAATAAAAATATATGCATAGTTAAAATATTAACATTAAACTCATAGACTTCATGCTGTCCACAACATTTAGGAACCCAAGGATCACATTCAAAGAACATGGCTCATATGATGATACTGTTGTTTACTACAAGTAATTTCCTTCCTTTACACCATAAATACTTTGGTTCATAGGTAGACAGTAAAGCTGCAGTCCAGGGGACTTTTGAGGAAGGAACCTAGCCCAAATTTTCACTTTCTCAATGCACTGTCTGGTTAAATAACTTGCTCAAGGACAGGGCAGGGCATAAATATGAGGCAAAAATCAAAGGTGTTCTGCAAAACTGGAGACAGATAAGAGCAGATTATGCAAAATCACGTAAAAAAAAGATAACAGAACAGTTTTGCATAAGCATGTATTTTCTGAATCACAAAAAATGTGAAACTGTAATGACTGACATTAACAGACTGTAATCCAGAGCAATTTATGAAAAATACAAACAAAAAATATATATTAGCTGTCTGGCAGTTGGGTTAAGGATCTTACCTTCTGTACCTAAGGTACAGGGTTTTACTCTGAGCAAATCACTTAACTAAGTAGGGCATTTCACACACACACACACACACACACACACACACACACACACACACACACACACACACACACACCTGTAGTCTGTGCAAAAAACAGTGGGTTGACTAATTCATCTGTTTATATATTCCCTCCAGTTTGGTTGTGCTGCAAATAGAAACTTTCATCTCAAATACAAGCTTGCTGAGCTCCACTCAAATTTTTTTTTAATTTAATGTATGTCCAAGCCCCCCTAGCCAGTACCAGTCTGTAGGTGTAGGTAGCTTCCTACGTCACCTAGTGCAGGATCTGGACCGGACCATCATAACAAGTGTTGTACTTAAAATTTTGTAGAATCATCTCAGTACCGAAATGGTAGCATTATTTAAACATTCCTACAATGTACTATTCCTAATATATATTAAGTGTATTCAGGAACCTTTTTATATTACTAAATCTTACTATTATGTACAACTGTATTGTGCATTATGGAGCTCTCAGGCTATGTGTCCGAGGCTGGTATAAGCCTAGTATTGAGCAGCATTCTTCCTTTACCAAAAGTGATGCCACAACAAGAACAGAAGATGATTGACTTTAATGATTGGATTAGCTTAGGTGTCATTCCAAACGGGTGCAATATTTGTCAGAGTTAGAGGATATGCCTGATAGACCATGTTACTTTTCCAAGCATGGTCTGCACCTGTCTCTTCTGGGGTTTAGGATATTCTCTAAAATATTGTCTTTCCCCAGGGCGCCTTTTTTTTTAGACAATGACAAACTGACAAGCATTCTAACATATCAAAACCAACCCAAGAGAACCTAAAGATGTTACTGCTCAATGCCATGAGTCTAAACCAGAAAATCCACTCCCTCCAAGTTCTCCTCACCCTGGAGAATGCAAACATCTGTGCAGTTACCAAGACATGTTTTAAAGCCCTGGAGAGCACTCTGGCAGTGCAAGGCTACAATGTTTACCACACATTTAGGCCAGCTAATGCACAGGCAGGGACTAAAGGTAGAAGTGTCTCACTCCACATTAATAACAAGGTCACCTCAAGGCTGATCAAACAGGATGACAAGCTTGAGCTTCTCCACATCCAAATTGCCATAGGCGAAGTCCAATACCATATTCATGCTAGCTATAGGTCTACCTGTATGAACCCAGAAACCCATAAATTATGCTTAAACTTTCTGGAGACACTCAAAATTCAACCTAATACCACATTCATGGATGACTTTAACTACCACACTGTGAATTGCATGGCCCTAATTTCCTGGACTTTGTAAACACTAACACCCTGGACCAGGTAGTCCACAATCCCTTTAGATGAGCAAACATACTGGACCTGGTCCTCACTAACATGGGAGAATGCTGACCCCCAACCCCAGAGAACTGTCCTGTCTGGTAAGGTCAGAGTCGGACCATAAAGCTATCTCGTTTGAAATAAAAATAAAACACATGACACCAACTAACCCCATAGCATTTAGAAACTATTGTTAAGGCAAATTTCCTATTATTAAGTAACAACCTACCACATTTTCAAGTCCTCCAAACCCTGTGAACACAGTTGCCTATACAGAATTGTTCACAGATACTCTATATTATCTTGTTAGTAACGGCACAGAGACAGATGTGCCTATCAGAAATAAGCTCAGAATAAACTCAAAAAAAACAAAAAAAAAAACACTGTGGTGGAATCCAAACATCAATAGGCTGTACCACATAAAGAATAAAGCCATAGCAAAAGTCAGGAAATACAGTGCCCAGCATGATACAGTAGAGAGTCAATTATCTGAATGTCAGTTATCTGAAACGTCAATTATCAGAACCATGCTTCCAAGGTTTTCTGGTAGGAAAAATCATAAAGTTTGAATATGTAAACATTATACGTATTCGCTTGAGGATGTTTTTTGAGCTTGTAGCCAGATTGTGTGTCAAAAATATTCTTTATTGTCCACTGGAATCACTGAATGGTTGAAAAGTGTTTTCCTGTGTGCAGAAAAAAAAAACAAGATTTTAGAAGTTTTTTTATCTGGTTCAATTATATGTATGATTATCGGAACAGTTTGATTATCTGAACTAACCTAGGTCCCAATTAGTTTGGATAATTGACACTCTACTGTAAAACTCTCTCTTCAATCCAAACAAACATCTCAGAGGATAAATCAGGTCTACCAAAACCATTTTTGAGATAAAACTAGTCTCCCAGACCAAGGAACAACCACAAGGCTTTATTTAGCTATATCAGTAACGTCAAAGATTGTACTGAACAATGTGCAGAGATAATTTTGACTGAAGCCACCTATGCAGAGACAGAAGAAATATCAAATGTACTGATCGACAAATTTAGCTCCAATTTTACCCCCCATCACCCCTTAAGAAATACTATCAAACATAACCCCCCAACCATCACTAGAGAACAAGTGCTAAATGCACTCTACAAAGCCAAGAAAATTGCATCGATGGGCAGCAATAATATCATGGGATGCCTCCTAAATAGAGTAAAACATGACATCAGGACCACTGGAGTCACTATTTAACTATAATCTCCAGTCATGCTTCATGCCATGTGAATGGAGGACTGCAACAGTCATGCCTCTGTATAAGGGTGGGCCTTCTACGGATCCCAGAAGCTACAGACCCATTAGTCTGACTAGTCTTATGTGCAAAGCCGTGGAAATATTTATCATGGAAATGATTAACAATACTACTGGAAACCTCAAGACACTGGATCCAACCCAGTTCGGTTTTGTCAAGGGAAGGTCATGCTTACTAAACCTAGTGGACTTTTTTGAAAAGGTCATCAAGGCACTGGATTAGGGTGAAATGGTGCATAATGCCTACCTTGACCTGGCCAAGGCATTTGATGCAATACCTACTTGTGCATTGTAAACAAACTCATGGAATTAGGCATAAACCCTTATATTACTTGCCAGCTGGTTGTCAGATAAGCCCTAGGAAGTTAGGATAGTGGAGTCCACCTTCAGAAAGAGGTTGGTCTCTAGAAGATTCCCTCAAGGCTCAGTGCTGGGTCCTGTCCTTTTTGGCTTCTACTTTTTGGAAGTTAAGGCCAACATTAAGGGTCACTGGCTAACCAAGTGCTTGGATGATTGCAAACTGGGAGTAGTCATAGAATCCCCCAAGACACTAATATCCTACAGGAAGGGCTAATAAAGAGAAATAACTGGTGCCAGTGACATGGTTTAAAACTCAGTGTCAAGAAATGCATAAAAGTATCCTTTGGGAAGTCAGGTACTGCAGGAAACTAACTTATTGAAAACATACCCCTAAGAGTAGACTCAGTAGTCAGGAATTTAGGGAGGTATATAGACAGTAACCTGGCTTTCAACCAACATGTGTCTAAAGTAGTAAGGAAATCATTCTGTGTTGTTCAGCTTATAAGCAAAGGTATGGTATCTAGCTCCAAGAAAGTCATGGTTCTTCTGTATTCAGCCCTCATCAGAGCCATTACTGAGTATAATGCCCATTTAGTATATACCTGACCAGGCACATGCAACAATAGAATATTCACAGAGGTTCCTCACAAAAATAACAGAAGGCCTTAACAGCATACCCTATGTGGATCGCCTCAAACTCTATCCCTATACTCTGTTGCCTAAAGACCATTTAGGGATGATCTATGTCTGACATACAAGGTTTTCCAGACCCTGCTCTGATAGACCTCTTGCATATCTGCAAAACAAATAGCATCAGAACTACCCGATCCAGGAACGTACGCCATGCATGTGACATAAATAGGACAAGTATGTGTCTCAGTGAATACTCCTTCTCTGGAACAGGCTTCCCATTCATTTGAAGCAGAATTCTTCCTTGATCTTGTTCAAGCATAACCTCGACCAGTGGATGGGATATCAGAAATTCACCCCTGGTCTGTCACATATGTCTTTAATGGATAGAGGCAAACTGTAAATGTTGGACTACACATGACCTTCCTTGATCACTGGAATTATAGATAAACTCACTAAATTAGGTATAAATCCCTATGTCACAAGATGGGTTGCCAACTGGCTCACTGACAGAACCCACACTGTGAAAGTAGCAGACACCAAATCCGACTTCAGACCAGTGACAAGTGGAGTACCACAGGGTTCAGTCCTGGGTCCTCTCCTGTTTGGTATCTACTTCTCTGAAGTACAGGCTATCACAGAAGGTCTTTGGCTAATGAAGTTCGCAGATGACTGAAAACTAGGAGCCATAATCGAAACTGCTAATGATGTGGGCATCCTACAAAAGGGCCTCATTGAGACAGATGCCTGGTGTCAAAGCCATGGCCTCAAGCTCAATGCCAAAAAGTGCATTGTCATCCCTTTTGGTAAAAACTCTGTACCCATGAACTACCACATAGGCGGTAGTCTACTTAACATCGAAAGTGCGATAAGAGACCTTGGGACACAGGTGGACAGTAGTCTCTCCTTTGCTAATCACATTGCCACAGTAGTCAGGAAATCCTTCTATGTGGCACATGTCATCACAAAAGGTTTCTCATCCAGTAACAAACAGGTCATTGTTCTCCTCTACTCGTCACTCATTAGACCCATTATAGAATACAGTGCCCCTTTTGGTATGTACCTCACAAGACATCTACAACAACTGGAAAGGCTGCAGAAATGCCTCACAAAGAGGATTACCTGCCTCAAACAGATGCCCTATGCAGACCATCTCAAAAAACTCCAGCTTTACTCCGTTGCATATCGCCTACTCCAAGGAGATCTCTGCCTAACATATAAAGGTATGTTAAACCCAGAGCTGTTGGACATGCTACACCTAAAAAAATCCCAATCCCTCTGAGCTACACACTCTAGTGACCTAAACCTTGTCACTACAATAAACAGAACATGCTGGAGGGATAGATTCCTGTCCCAGAGACTTCCCATACTCTGGAACAAACTAGCTATCTATATCAAACAAAGCTCCTCATTAGCAGTCTTCAAGAAAAATCCTGATGACTGGATGGGAGATAGGAAATTCACCCCAGGGATCACTTCTGTGGCTCTGCTCAATAGGGGCACAGGAAAATAATTTTCTTGGGTAGCGAAAGCCAGGGTACCCTTTTGGCTAGGCTTATATAGGCCCTAGGGCCAATAGCCTAGTACCTACCTATGAACCTATCAACCTATACACATACCCCTAAAATAACCTCTAAGACACCAATCATGTTGAATTTATTTGGAATGCATGGCTAGTCTTAAAAAGGCTCTTGTGGTTGTTAGCCGGTATATACCTATGAACCTATAGGTTCAAAGGTTCATAGGTAAGTACTAGGCTAGCTGCCCTTATGGGCCATTTTAAGCCTAGCTAGTATCCCTTTTTGTGCTCAAAATAACCTATCCCATTTGGTTATAAATTGGCCTTATGCATCCCATGGTCAGTAATTATATATTACCCCTAATGAGAGTAACTGGGATCGTACCATAGAAATTTTCTTCCATTATTAGTACAGAGGGCAGTTCAGAGATACATTTTCTGTTTCCCATCCATAGATCTAAGTTGCACTTGAATATTGAAAGGGATGAGCTTTGTTTTATGTGGATGGGGATGCTGTTCCGCAGCAGCAGTATCCTTTGCAAGATATACCTGTCCTTCCAAATCATTCTGTTGATATTGCAGAAGAGATTTAGATCCCTACATTTGAGTATTTCTGATGCCATTTGACTTGCTGATGTGCAGTAAATCCATTGGTAATGGGTCAGAGGATGCCTTGTATGCTAGACACAGGAACCTATGAACCTTATGTACGTATAATGTCTTAGTATTTGCATAGACTGTGAACATGTGATTACTCATTAACAACAGTGTGATGTGGAATGCCTCACCTCTAGGAGGCTACACATATCCTTGCATTCCAGAACACTTTCTGAAAAATCTACGTAAAAAACATAAGATAAATAAATGTAAATATTTTGTGGACAATAAAAGTTATTAAAACTACAGAAACAGCAATGCTATCAGTAAGAAGTTTTCTTTGCAGTGATAATAGTAAATGCATCCATAGTCATTACATAAATACTATAAAATATTTAGATGCACACAAACCCATAATTATACATTTTAAACTTCTCTAAACAAATTGTCATATCTTGGAAAATGTACAACCTAGATATGAATATTTGTTAAAACACTTTTTTAAGTAGACATAAGCTTTCACATGACAGCAATAAACTCTTCTCTGAGTGCATGTTTATTGACATATTTACAGAAATATGAAAGCTTAAGCTTAGCAAGTTAACACTGAATATCTCTCAAGATGTGCAACTAACTGCAAATATCACTGACAGTTTTCTTCAATAACATCTAAGATTTCACCTGATGCCATGCAATAGTTTGTAAGTCATTTGTTTTTTTTTTTTTCAAAACAGGTTTATTGTTTTAACATACAAGAGAAATATCATAACAATTTTATACAAATAATTAAAAATAGATATGATTATAACATTCAACAAAACAACTAAAGTATTTACAAAGACATCCACTACAATCAGATCAATTAATTAAACTAAAATACCATGCTATTGAAATTAGGATTTTTTTAACACATTTTGTAAATTATCCCATACAATATAATAAGATGTTTTTCTAGTTGTTCTTGACCTAATTGTGTTTATTTCCATATGGCACACTATATTCATAACATTTTTAAATTCATTGAACGAAGGAGGTGTATCTGAAATCCAATTTCTTGTTATTATTTTCCTAGCCACTGCTAGAATAGACCATAACAAGGGAAGCTTAACCTTTTTAACACTTTGAGGTACAGGTGTGTTGAATAATATAAGAGATTTAGAAATAATGAAATTATCTGTAAAAAGAGCCTGCAAAAATTCATTAATTGACTTCCAGTATTCTTTCAATTTTATACAGTCATAAAACATATGAGCCCAGTCAGCATTAATTTCTACATTACATCTCTTACATAGATTATCTTTATTATTTATTTTATTCATCATCAAAGGTGTATAAAAGATCTATGTAAAATTTCCATGTATAAAGTCTCCAGACAATGGAAGACGTAGTTATATAGGCAGATTCAATATATATTGTTTATCTTGTTGATTTGGTGGGTCCCCATTAATAGAAGTGAAATAATTCCAGTATGTATCTACACTGTAAAAAGTTTCTTGTCTGATAATTTTATGTATGTATGAAAGTTTACCTTTATCAGAAACTTTATGTTGTAAATTTAATATCAAGTAATCAATCAGTGTTGGAATAGATTCTTTAACTGTTATAGACATTAGATCTATTTTATTAATGAGATGTTGTCTAAAGGTCTGAACCTCTAACCAACAAGTTTCTCTTAGATCAAATTCTTGTTTTAAGAAATCTAGATTTTTAACTTTATTATCAGATATCAACTGATACCAGTACTTTAGATCATTATCTATAGCTAAATGAGTTCCTTCAGAAGTAGATGACAAAAGCATACCCTGAGTATACATTATAGGGAATATAATAAAATTCCATTCCCTATACTTAGGGTGCATGAATATAAAGTTACGATAGCTAATAATATTTAAAGGGTACCAAACCATATGTTTAGGTGTAATAGGTGAAGTACAAAATTCCTTTAGTAACCATAACATGGAGTTATTTACAATCATATTTTTATGTGTTAAAGAGATTTTCATGAAGTGCATACTAATTAGCTCCCAATAATCTTTCCATTTTGCGACATATGACTGATCTATTAATAAAGTAATAACTTTTACAATAGAAGAGATAGTATATAAATTAAAGTCTGGAAAAGAAATACCCCCTTGAGACCAGCTATTAGTATGTTTCTTTAATGCAATCCTATGTCTATTAGGTGCCCATAGGAAATTTAACATTAGTGTATTCAGTTTCTTGATAATTATTTTTGTAGGTGGAAGTATTATTGATTGTATTAAGTATAAAATCTTGGGGAATATTATCATTTTAATAATTGTAAGTCTCTCCTCCATAGTAAAAACATATTATTCCAGGTATTAAAAAGATTTTGTATATTAAGAAAACAGGTATTATAATTATTATATATAATAGATTTAATATCTTTAGATAGTATTATACCTAAATAAGTTATCTGACCTGAATTGGGTACATATTTAGTAAAATCACTAATGAGAATATTTTGTATATATAGGTAGTATTTTAGTTTTTCTTCATTGAATATTAAACCAGAAATACTTTTAAAATTCATCATTTTATCAAATAGAGACTGCATAGAAGAATTAGATCCTGCTGATGTAATTAGAACATCATCTACAAAAGTTGAATTTTGGATGTTGTATTTTCATCTATTTCAAAACCCTCTATGTCAGTACTGTTTCTGATCAAATTAGCCCAAGGCTCCTTTACTAAAGTGAATAATAGTGGAGAAAGTGGACATCCTTGTTTTGTACCTTTACAAATGGGTATTTTTTGTGAAACATATGTTCCTACCTTAATATAAGCCAATGTTCCTTTGTATAAATGCTCAATTAGATTTACAAATGCATCTGAGAAGTTTGTGAACTTCAGTAAGGTAAACAGATAGTCCCAACTTACTGAATCAAATGCTGAACTTATATCAAGACTAATAAGTGTTAAATCTTTCTTTTTCCTATTTGCAAAATCAATTAATGTTAAAGTTCTTCTTATATTATCAAAAGTATTTCTATTTACAATGAATCCTGTCTGATCTATATCTATAATGCCGGGATGATTGTCTTCAATCTATCAGCAAAAATACTCATAAACATTTTATAATCAACATTAAGTAATGAGATGGGCGATATGAAGTACATCTAGTTGGATCTTTATTAGGTTTTAAAATTGGCGAAATAAATGTATATTGCCATGATGGAGGGTCATTAACTCAGTTTGGGCCAAAATAAAAACCTTATGTATTAATGAATATGTACTTTTAGAAAGGATTTTATATATCTCTGGTATAATACCATCATTACCCGGTGCTTTGTTTGATTTAAGCTTATTTATTTGTGTAATAACCTCTGTATATGAAATACTTTTGTCCAATAGTTTAATCTGTTGTTTATTAAGCTTTATTCATGTTTGTGGTTATAAACTCCTTTATTTTATCTTTAGGTTCCATGTTAATGTTATTATGGTTAATTTTGTGAAAGTGATTTCTAAATTCATCTAGTATTTCTGGTATACTAGAAACATTCTTCTTTTTCCTTAGAGAAAAGATTTCTTTGATATGGTTTTGTTTATTCAACCTTTTTGTTTTATTTTTAAGTCTATGTAAGTATTTGGGGCTTATTGAATAAGACAAAACTTGTATTTCTCTAAAGTTATTTTAACTTTATGAGTTAAAATTTCTTTGTATTTCTCATTTAGTTTGTTTATTTCTTCAATAACTTTCTTGTCCATAATATTTTCTTTATTATTATGTTTATAAGAGTCTAATTTACTTTGAATATCTAACAATTCCTTATCCCAAGATTTCCTTTTATTATTATACCATCTGATACTTTGTCCATATAGATATGATTTAAGGCATCCCAAACATAGACAATGGAGACTTTATTATTTATGTCTAAAAATGTTTTACTTCTGAAAGTATATATTCTTTATAGTCTTTTAGTTGAGTTAAGTATGCTGGTATCCTTTTGATCTGAACATTATGAGTATTTTTTATCATGAATTCAAAAACAATTGAATTATGATCAGATATAGGACATGAAATGATTTTGGAATTAATTAAATATGTTACCATCTGGTTAGAAATAAAGACCCTATCTATTTTTGAATAAGTTTTGTATCTGTTAGAAAAACAGGTGTATGGTAATGATTTTGAATCTATCTCATTATTAATATCATTCAAATGATAAGAATTAGCAAAATCATTTAAATGTTTTGCATTAGATGTAATTCTTCTTTTTCCTATAGTGGTAGTATCACTTTCATGTAGTATACAATTAAAGTCACCAGCTAAAATCATATCTCCTATAGAGAATGATACGATCTTATCAAGATGATGTTTCACTGTATTAATACCAATTCCAGGTATCCAATATACATTAGTTAAAGTGTAAGTCTTCCCATTAATTTGTATTGTAACCATACAAAACATTCCTTTGTCATCCTGATAAGACTTAATGGTTTTAGGAATGGGCATACTTTTATTCCATAAAATAGCCACTCCTCTCTTTTTCTGAGTGTGCTCTGAACTAACCAATACTGTATATTTGTTTGTGGCTAGTTTATCAATATCTTTTTTCAAGAGATGGGTTTCTTGCAGGAAGACTAAGTTGGCCTTATGTAAATTAATGCATCTTATTAGGCTTGCCCTTTTACACGGATTATTCAATCCATTAGTGTTTAAAGAAATTCCTTTTAAAGATGTCATTTGTCATTTTTAAAACTTAAGAATCTTATGATCAAAATAACAAATAACAACATAAGTAATGTTACATCTCCTCCTTTAGGTGTACCTTTAAATATAGCTGTATTTATTGAATCTCTTATGGGATTTTGTATAGGATTCAATTTTGTTTGTAGTGACAATGAGTGTACAAAATATATTGTGGATGTCAAAACTATATACATATAACAATGAACAAGTGAAAATAATGTAAGGATTAAACCTTGCATCCAGCCTGGAGTTAAAAACTCCAACTTAGAGTAGTATTTACCACTCAAGTTAACCCCTACCCTAAGCAGCAGTACCTCAGCTACCACCTTATCAATTTAATACTGGTTATATTTAACTTAAATTAACAGCTTTCAATTCAATTATCTAGCAAGACAAGACTACACATTTGATAAAACAGCATCATATAAACTAAAATAAACTTTTTTTTTAAAAAACTATTCATACTACTATATACATCTATGTAATATAATACACTTGTATTCAAATAGCATTCAAATAATCTTGATATTAGGAACCAAGAGCAGAGAGAGAAATAACAGACATCCAAGCGGCAGAGAGAGTGAAAGAAAGAGAGAGAGAGAGAAAAAGGAAGGCATATTTACATATTAATTTATTCAAAGTATGTAAAAATAAGCTCTAACATTCATTTAAATCAAAAACTTTGGCTAATGTAGTTCAGACATTACATATATTAAGATGCATCTATTTTCTGTCATGTAAATGCAGTCAACAGCTTCCAAAAAAAACCTTGAATTGCTTGTATATGAGCATTTTACTCATACTCATTATTGTCAATAGAATAAAATATTATATTTATAGAAATTGTTATAAATCATACTGCATAGTTATGCAAATTCTCAGAAACACTTGCATTATTGTAAAAAAAAGCCATCTGTATCTTGTATGAATATACTACTACTTTAAAATATATCACATGACAATTTCTTCCAGAATAGAGTTATAAAGTTATTTATGCTTGTCAATCAGATGAATTAAATGAGTTATAGTAATGTATATGTTTGGAACATAAGTTTTTAACACAGATTAGTATGCTGCAGTCAAGTAGATTTTCAAAAACACTTGAATAAATATTTCATTTTCTATGCCTTCTAAAATAAGACATTTACTTACTACAAGAAACTGCATCATTTAAAATCATTATAACTGACATATTTTATGAATTATAACATAGATATTTAAGTAATTATATAAAATAACTCACATTTAAATGTTAAAGAGTTCATTTTCCTTCACATAGTCTCATTTGCATCAGTTCTACTCCCTGGTAGAGTGTTCTTCCTGAATCTGCGATGTGTCAGTGTGATATCTGGGTCAAAGGTCAAATTGACTGCTTTCAGCTTCTCTGTGAGAATTCTGAGAGTTGAAGCTTTTGAAACAACTCGAGGGCACTGTTCATGAGGTAGCCCACATCCCAGATTGTCTCCCTTAACATTTTGGCGGGAAACTTGTTAAGAACTAGTGACAAACATTCATTTAGCAGTGTAAATGCATCTAAACATGACAAAACCTTCACAATGTATTTTACAGGTTATTACAGCCTCTATGTAAGTGAAATTAAGCCCAAAGTTATTAATAAGTAATAAAACTCAATATTTTGTCCCAACTCAATTTTTATGCAAATCTTATTATTTACTGTGTCTATATGATCAAAAGCATTTCTATATATTAATATGAAAAAAAAAATAAAGAGAAAGAATAAAGAAAAGAAAAAGAGAGTAGAAAATAAAAGAGTGTAAAGCAGAAATAAAAAAATGTAAGAGAAAGCTATAAGAAGTATATACAATGGAATATTACTTACTGTTTATAGAGTTAAAAATAAAACATATTATTTACTATTATTTAGTTCTAATTATTATTAGTTAAAGCATGACAGATTATTTACAAACAAGCATAAGCAGCATAATCAAGAAAGTATAATTAGGAATAGTATTTGAAGAACATATAAACTTTTTACAAGGAATAAATATGTTATTATTCCATTTATCATATTTTCATTACTCTTCTCTCCTGCCCTCCCCACCCTTTACCCACTACATAATCTAAATAGAATGTCATTGTTTAAACAAAGAAAAGAAGAAAAGGAGAAAAAAAAAAAAAATGTATCAAATTACTGACCTTACTTCTTTTTCAGAAAGAGAAACAGATTGAATAATAGCTTGTTATTAGTTCCTCAGATATTTTGACTGGTTATGAAACAAAACATTTCTTTGCACACAGAGAATAACTTTGATTAAATCCTTTTCAGAATATTTGTGGCTTTCTGGAAATGCAGGAACTATATTTAAAAAGATTAATAATGAAGTAAAATGATGAGAGAAAAAGAAAAAAACATAGAACAAATCATTTGTTTTTTAGTCTCTTCTTCTCTGAAGTCTTCCACGAAGTTTCAGTTGCCAGTCTCTTTAATGAAGGACTAGGCCATTCCATTTCCTCTATTTTATCCAAAATCTTATTTTTTTTGATAAACAGTAAAGCAGAGTCTAAGTCATCAAAAATTTTAGGACCATCAGGAAGGAAGATTTTAGCTTGGCAGGAAACAGAAGGTATGTTTTAAACTGTGCTTTTAAGCTCCCTTATTAGTGGCAGAAAAACTTTTCTTTTAGCTATTACCAAGGAAGAATAGTCATTGTCAAAGTTGTCTCATTAATCTTAACAGGAGCTTTAGCCCAAGCAGATTTAAGAACCATCTCTTTATCAAAGATGATATAAATCTAACTATAACTGATCTAGGATAGTTTTTGTTAGAGTTAGTATTAGCTATAGATCTATGTGCTCTTCGATACCAAAAGAGAATGCTTCTGGTAAGTCTAAAGTTTTAGGGAGCCATGTTATTAAAAAGAAGTAATATTGTTACCTTCAATATTTTCTGGCAGTCCAAAAATCCTAATGTTATTGCACCTAGATCTATTTTCCAGGTCATCCAGCTTTGTTTGTAAATGTGTATTTTGTTTCAGCAGAAACTCAATGTTGATTTCCTCTTCTTGGATTCTATTTTCCATGTCATTCACAGTTTCTTCTATGCCTGTCATCTGGATCTTCTGTTGTTGCAGGTCTATATGTAACAAGTCTATTTGTTTTGTAGTTTCTTCTATGAAGGTATCAATTTTAGTATCCATTTTATCCATCTTAGCAGTAAGTTGCTGGATTATAGTTATCAGAGACTGAAGTTCTTTCTTGATGCTGGAGTCTTGAGAATTTGTCTTACTGGAACTCATTTCAGACTGATAAACTGACAGGAAAATTTCCAAAGTGATTTCTGACAGGAATATTGTTAAAATTTCTTTCTTTTTTAGATATAGTTCAAGAACTATATAAAACAAACATATTTAGAAAGAAAATTACTTCAAAAATTAATTTTTTAAGTAATTAATTCCTGTCAGTGTAATGAAATTGGTGGAGCTGAAGAAATCTGCTGCTATCCTGTGTTCATCCTTGGCCACGCCCCCCAAGTCACTTGTTTTTTGAAGTATTAAGTGCATATGAAAATATTTACTAACAAACAACTAGCAATATATCCAGTATAGTGTGATATAAATGGTCGTTGGCAATTACTTTTTTCCAGTCTCCCATCGTGGCATTTCACACCATACCCTCAACAGCATGTAGGTCTCACACTTACGAAAATATGAGCATAAATATGAAAATATGAATAATAAGTTGCAAACTGATTCATTTTCTTCTGCAGGACATCGTAGATTAACAATCTTAGTCTCATTTTGTTAATTAGCCTTTGTCCTTTCTAATACTGTCTGTTATTAGCTGGTAAGTTATTTAAGGAAGCTAGAGCCTGAAATGGTCCAGATGCCATAAGCAGCAATCAGTGTTAAGTGGAAATATACAGAAGGCACTATAGACCTGAATGAGACAGGCAAATGCATTCTTTTACTTTATGTGTATGGAGCCTTTCTTCCTGTGCATCCAATGAAATGTGGCCTCGTGGTCAGCTGTACTTTTGCAGTAAACAAAACTAACTAAATAGATGACTATGTAAATGCAAGTAGAACAGATCATGACAGACTTTATGACAGAAGACCTTCTAAGAAGAAAAGAAGCTGCATATGGCATTTTCATATGGCTTAACCTATCAGAGGCATCCATTTATCCAGTGACCTTAAGTACATTACAATGAGGATTATTCATTCCACTGTCACCTATAATGAAGACCACACTGTTATAGGCCCTGGAACGTCTCTCCCTCATATGTCTAATAGATTGGGCTAAAACAATTGCCTCATGCAGTAATTTATGCAACTTCATTGTGGGTTTGGAAATTTAAGTACAATGCCTCTATCTGAGCAAGTGCTTCAAGTGGTTTACAACTTCCCAGCAGTGAGACAAGATAAAGTAAACACAGCTAGGAGGAAGCAGCAATTAAATGTTGGATGCACACAAATGAGCAGACTATGTAGGTGTATTGTCACCTTTGGCCAATACATATGTATTTATGTATGTATTTATTTATTTGTAAACCAGGTAAGCCCACTGGACGTGTATCCCTTTTCAGGGGTAACCTAGAAGCACTATCTGATTAAGTAACTTGCTCAGAGTTACAGAGTAGGCAAATGGAGGCTGAGGGAATCAAACTGTGGACTGCAGTAAGCAGCTTGCTAACAGCTCATAGACTTAATCCTCAGTGTTAACTGCCAGACTATTATACATTATGTAATGCAATATAAAAGAAAATCTGTATGTGGGAACATGTATCATCTTTAAATATCTGTTTACTGAAAAGCACCATATTTACTTTCCCATTCAAGGTCAAATAACTTATGACCAGTTAGTTAGACAAGTGACAAATCCATTTTGTAGAAAATTGGTAAATGACTACTGATTTGCTAGCACTTCCCTATGAACCTTTATTAGATGGGCAGCCTCAAACCCTTCCTGGTCTATCTTGTGCTGCCCTCCCTGAGGCTTGAGGGAACTTTGTAACATGGTTTATTGACTAGACTTGTAATGGTCCATTGACAAACTGTCTAGTACTTACCTATGAACTGATCTATATGATGGAGAATGAATGAATCATCCACATAGTAGATGAATATTTTTCCTCCTGTATGCACCTGCATGCTATTAGTAAAAATGGAAAATTATGACAGTTATTGCAGAGGATTAAGGCTCTCGCCAGTTAGCTAGCTGCTTCCTGTAATCAAGGATACAGAGTTTGAATCCTTCCACCTCCATGTCTCATCTATGCAACTGAGCAAGTCACCTGACCAGATAGTGTTCCTCAGTTACCCTGATGAGGGATACTTGTGTCTAGTGGGATGACCTGTTTAACAAATGTATAAAAAAAAAAATCATAAATATTTAGGGGTTCTCGTCAGTCGCACTGGTAGACAGGGGTCCAGGGAAGTAAATATTGTGAGAAGAAATATCCAGGGAATTGTTATGGCTAGGCTTTTATAGGCCCTAGGGCTGATAGCCTAGTACCAACCTATGAACCTATGAACCTATGAAAATGACTGTCAGTCTAGAATTGATCTTTGTTTAAATCTAGAATAAGGAACATATATATTGGAGCAACATTTCTTTTAGGTAACATTCTCAGTATGATCTGAATGGTAGATTCCAAGCCATGCTTTAGACATATGGTGAATAACATCCTCCAAAATTCTAGTAATTACTGGGGTGATAGACCGTAAGGACGTAGTATCACCACTAAGATCAACTTCTACAGAACATCCCTTGTTGAGACACGTGACAATACAAGTGGTCAGTTTGGAGACTGCTGATCAGTGTCATACCCCCTACTCGAAACCATGGTTGGCAGCAGCTACTGAATTATGATGAATTAAAGCTCTAGACAATTGTTGATGAATTACTTTTTCAAGAACTTTAACCAATTCATATAGAACACTTATGTATCTTTAATTCCCTCTCTCTGCAGTCACCTCCTTTTTGATATGGTACTTTGTTTCTTAATCACAGATACACTGTTGCCATGCAGAGTTGTCTTGATGAGGATGCTTACATCTATGGAAATAAATGGATTTAGTTGCTAAATAAAAGCAAGAGGCGCATTGCCAATTGAGAATGAATCATGCCCTTTTAATGATGTGAATATACATTTATAAGTTTTACTTCAGTTTGAGTAACATCAAATTGTGTGTGTGTGTGTGTGTGTGTGTGTGTGTGTGTGTGTGTGTGTGTGTGTGTGTGTGAGGGGTATATGACAATGATTCCATGTGGACGGAATAATTCTGATCATTTGGGGTTGGCATTATTCATTATTGACATCAATATTAGTGTTGTTTGATAAAGGTAAGTAAATCCATATATATACATACATATATACACTATATATAATAGGGATAGTGATAGCCATATCTGTGTGCATGTGTGTCTGGTGGGTGCGTGCATACTTGTTTCTCTCTTTATATATATTTTCCATCATATCCTTTCTTTACTTCCAATTTCACATATCCAATGCTTTATTTTACTCCCACTTCTCACCTGCATTTAATCAGCTGTTTCCTCTCTCCCTCTGCTTCCATCCATTTCATATCTATTACCCAGTTTCAACATCTTTGCCTTATATTCCTTTCTGCATAAATGTTGTACAGCGCTATTAGAAATATATATATTTTTTTACTTTTTTGGCATTTCTCCTCACATTTATCAAACTAATTCATGTAATTCTACAATTTACATGCAAATACTGTTCATACATTGTTTTGCATTACTTTTTTTCATGCTCAACATTCTTACCTTGATATACACATGCAATATATTCAATATAAATAGAACAAGATTTTGTTTTCTGGACTGGTATGTGTGATCAGCAATAATGCCAAAATATGCTGTTATTTTTGGTATTATGCAGGGGTCCATATTATAACATTGAAGTCTTAAAACTTCAAATGTTATAATACCGACCGCTATTCAGCGAATGCTTGAAATAGTGAAGCTGGAGGACACCGAATATTTTCCTAGAGAAAGTATTTGGTGGGCCGTTTCTGCGGCTTTGCTATTTCCTCGACTGTGGTGCGAAGGTGACAGACCGGGTTAAGGTAAGTGTGCGAACGGACCGAGGTAAGGTGAGTGTGTGATAGTTAGGGACCTTAGGGATAGGGAGCTGGTAAGGTGAGTGTGCGATAGTTAGAGACCTTAGGGTTAGGGAGCGGGTAAGGTAAGTGTGCTATAGTTAGGGACCTTAGGGTTAGGGAGCGGGTAAGGTGAGTGTGTGTTAGTTAGGGACCTTAGGGTTAGGGAGCGGGTAAGGTGAGTGTGAGTTAGTTAGGGACCTTAGGGTTAGGGTTGGGTTAAGGTAAGTGGATAGCAAATAGTGTATGTACGGTTTAGTGCAGGGTTCTGTGAAGTGTGTATGTGTGGATTATGTATTTTGGTGTGCTTGTGCTGTGTGTGTGTATTCTCGGAACAGCAAATTTTTTCCCTTGGAAAAAATTTGCTGTTCTGAGCATTCGAGTATATCACATTTTGAGATTCCAAGGTCGAGCTTATGGTGTTCGATCTTTTGGAATTTCGATAATGTGATATAGACCCATTATTCAGAAAGTATATGTTCATACAAAATGTGTTGTTGTATTTAGTTTTTAAGTGAATTAGAGTAACAGTTAAAAATTGTGTGTGGTTTTCCATATTTGTCCTCCTTTAATTTTTGGCTTTCTCCAGAACTATCAAGCAAACAGGTGGAGATGTACAGGTAGTACAGGTAGTACCTGATCATCACAATAATGAAATCATAGCCCCAGGTTATGATATCCTACGTAAAGATAGAACAGGGAAAAAGGGTGGAGGTGTAGCAATTCTATTCCAAAGTCACCTCTCACTAGAACTACTTGACTATAACAATGATGAAATCAACAACATAGAACTTATCCTAGCCAAATTCAAACTAAACACAAACAAAGAAATAATCATTGCAGGTGCCTATCTACCCTCAGGTAACAACATTCCCATAATGGAAAACATGTTAAATTGGTTCTCACTCTCCCTTCCTTACGAAACAATACTGTTAGGTGACTTTAACATAGATTGGAACAACTGCTCCAATGACCTTCCCTCAGAACACATCAACCTTTATGGGTTCTCACAAATAATCCCTACCCCTACTAGGACTGACAAAACAACCAAACGTCAATCCATTTTGGATTGGATTCTGGTATCACACCCCACTTTTGTTCACCAATGTGGCTGTTTTCCTCACAGTCTAAGTGACCATCAACCCACCTATCTTATTAGGGGCAAGAGCCAACACCTACCCAACCTACCTCTACTCAAAGCAATACGTAATAAAAGTCACTTCAGAGCCAGTGACTTTAACAAAGCACTACATTGCTGGAACTGGCTCCCTCTTAAACAACTACCTCTCAACAAAGCTGTAGAGTACTTTAATTCCACCTTCCTACATATCCTAGACCAGCATGCTCCCTCTAGATCCATTAGAACAAAAACCCACTATGCCCCATGGCTCAGTAAAGAGACAAAACTGACAATGAAAGAAAGGGACAAACTCTGGATAGCATCCCACAAAGATAAAAACACTGCTCTAAGATCAAAGTACATTGAACTACGTAATAAAGCTAGGAGACTAACTAAACTGGACAAGTCCAACTACTACAAAAACCTACAGAATAAATATAGCAACAACCCCCCAAAATTCTGGACTTCCATTAATAAACTACTTCACCCTGGGAAAGCATCCACTCCCACCCCTGTACTGCCAAACAACCAGGATGATATTCCCACACAATTTAATAAATTCTTCACAGAAACAGTTGAAAATCTAGCCAAAAGCCAAAAAAAATAATGATACTCCTATAAAATCTTCCACCTCAACTAACAGTCATACAAATAATATCTCTACCTTTTCTCTACAGCCAGCGCCCACTAAATTGATTGCAAATCTCCTTAGAAAGCTAAAACCAACTACACTAGCTGCGGATAAACTCCCTGCTGATTTCCTTCAGATAGCAGCAGAAGCCATATCCTACCCAGTGTCAATTCTCATAAATAGATCTATTTCAGAACATACAGTTCCTACCCTCTGGAAAACTTCCCATATTGTCCCTCTACACAAAGGTGGCAACTCCTTAGAGCTAACCAACTATCGTCCTATAGCCATACTATCACCCTTATCAAAAATTCTAGAAAGAATTGTCCACTTGCAACTAATGCAATATCTACAACAAAATAATCTACTATCCAACTCCCAGCATGGCTTCAGACCCTCCCACAGCACAACCACTGCACTTCTATCCTATACCAATACCATCAACCAATTTAGAAACCAAGGTCTTTTCATATCTTCCATCTTCATTGACTTATCCAAAGCCTTCAAAATGGTTAATCACAATCTGCTCCTCAATACTCTATCTAGTCTCAATATTTGCTCCTCCACCATACTCTGGTTCAATAGCTATCTATCAGAATGCCAACAAGCAGTTCTCTGGCAAGAAAAGCTGTCACCTCTCTTACCAGTTTCCATAGGAGTCCCTCAGGGATCAATCCTTGGCCCACTGCTGTTCTCCCTCTTCACTAATGACATCTCCTCTTCACTGCCCACTGCCACAGTAGTTCAATATGCTGATGACACCACCATAATATGTGCTGCCCCCAGCATAAAGAAACTACACACACTCACCCAATTCAACTTTACTCTAGCAGAAACTTGGTTTACTAAAATACAACTTCTTCTCAATCCAAAGAAAACCAAACTAATCCTATTCACCCCTGGCAGGTCATCCAATTCAAACCATAGCCTCACAATAAACTCCAAAAATAATACTCAAATCACACCAACCAACCACACCAAACTACTAGGAGTAGAGATTGATAATCGCCTAAAATTTGATATCCATATAGCACAAACCATCAAAAAGGTAAACCAAAAACTAGGTCTCCTATATAGAAATAAAAGGTTCATGATTAAACAGACCAAAGCCACTATTGCAAGAAGCCACCTCCTCTCCATCCTTCTTTGCACTTCCCCTATCTTAACTAACCTTCACCAGACTGAACTTCACAAAATGGAATCTTGCTACAACAAGATTGCCAAATTTGCAACAGACTCATCAAATAGAACCCATCATTGCCTTTCCCTAATGCAAGTCAAGTGGCTGGAACTTCCTCACCTACTAAGACTTAACCAAGCCAAAATTGCACATAAACTCTACTACAACCCTGAAAAAACACTTGCCGTTCAACAGCTAATTCAACCCTACACCACCACTAGAACCCTGAGATCTAGCAATCAAAATCTCATTCAAGTAATAAGACATAAAAATGAACCAGGTAAATCTCTCTTTGCCTGCACAACAGCACAAACCTGGAACTCACTCCCAAACAACATAACTAGGACTACTTCTAGCACCCAGTTCAAACACCTCCTGAAATCCTACTATTCTAACAATTGGCTCTGCTCTTGCTACCCCAGGGTAGTAATAACTATACTCAGTTACAAGGATACTACTACACTATAACACCTCCCTTACTTACCTCTACTGATATCCTTGCATACTCATCCAAACATAACATCAATCTAACAGCTGCAATCATACCAACACTGGTTCTGTCTGGTACTATATTCCTTACCTGAAAACTGCTCTAACCTGTATCTAAGATTCATATAATACCTAAAATATTTCCTCTTACTCTCATCCTACCTATACTTATATTGTAGTTATGCCACTATGAGCATTTACATACTGCCCAGTTATACTAAAGCAGAAATGTATTGTGAATGTAAATTTATTAATGTTTTTGTCAATATGAAGAAAAAATGGGGTTAATCTCTCCATTCCTGTACTCATAGTACACTCTACTACTAATGTTCCTTTGTACTACTTTATATGTTGTAAGTTCCTTTGTATTGCACTAATCTAATATTGTAACATGGAGCTTTTCTCCCCGGGCCTCCGCTGAAAATGGACCTGTGTCCAGTCGGACCCTCCCGGTTAACAAAAATAAAATAAAATAAAATAAATTCTCATTTTAGATTTTTTTCTCTTATCAAGTTGGTGTGATCATGGAATTGGTATATATGAGTTTGGGAGTTGTGTGGGGGGATCCACCACATGGAGTGTGAAAGGGAGCTTGCTCCCCTGCAAAAACATTTTATTATTTTGGAGTATGGTTCACTGTTTTGTGTTTCAGTCATCTGACCAGTTTTTATTTATTTAGATTTTTTTCTTTGTTTCTGTATTCACAGCTTTGCATTCTCACTATTAGATGATAGAATCCTATATTGTCAACTTTAGGTTCCATATTTCCAGTTTTCAGATGTCCTATCATCCCTGTTTAAAACATTTTGAATAGACTGTCAAGACAGAATTGCAAAAGGACACATGCAGTAGTTTCTAAGAACTGTTCTCACCATGATCTTGATGTACTGCTGCAGGAAATAATTTGCAAAGGGCTACTCTTGCATATTATCCACACTTAAATGTAAGACTCGGACACAGTCCTGAACCCCTGAGGACAACACTCATGTCCCCAACTATCCCTGTGGATAAACACTGACGGTGTATCTCAGCTCATAAACTCACACAACCATTCTCTCTGCCTGTGCCATCAAGATCCCAAATCACTAGTCAAACTTGGGTCATCTGGCCTGTAGTCAGGGCTTCATCCATCAATTCCACTGGTGGCAGGTAAAGGTGACACAGTGGTGGTTTGGGAAGAGGTAAACTATTATAATAAAGCTGAAGTTTAATTGCAAAATCTTCTTTTTTATCATACACCATCTCTTTACCCTATTTCTTTGTTTATAGGACACATCCATGATTTTTATAAAACGCTATAGGTAAGGGCATTATTTCATAATAACTCAAAAGTGATCTGAGAGTGACCATCTCAAAAAAAAAAAAAAGGAGAGGTTTTACTTAGTTTCATAGTTTCATAGTTTAGTACTAGGCTATCTGCCCTGGGGCATTTGTAAGCCTAGCCATAGTGATGTGGCTTTTGCCACCCCATGAAATGGTACAAAAATGTACAAAATAAATCTAGAATACTGTGCCTCTGTCTAGTAGTGACACAATGAAGGTCCCTTTATATAATAGAATTAGTTTACTGTGCCCCTGTCTAGCAGTGACACAGATGTGACCCCTGGGGTAAACTTACGATCTCCCATCCACTCATCAAGATTTCTCTTGAAGAGAGTCAGTGAGGGGCTCTGCCTAATATGAACTGGGATCTTGTTCCAAAGCATGGGAAGCCTCTGGGTTATGAATCTATCCCTCCAGCATGTCTTATTCATACTTGTGCAGAGGTTTAAGTCTTTAGCTCTCGTGGTCCTGATGGATTTGGATTTTTTGAGGTGGAGCATGTCCATCAGATCCTGATTGGACATGGCTTTGTACGTCAGGCAGAGATCACCTCTGAGCAGGTGATATGCTACTGAATAGAGCTGAAGTTTCTTTAGTCTGGCAGAATAAGACATATGTTGGAGACCCTTGATCCTCTTGGTGAGGTACTTTTGTGGTCTCTCCAGCTGTTGCAAATGCCGGGTGAGGTACATACCAAATGGGGCATTGTACTCAATCATGGGTCTGATGAGGGAGGAGTATAGGAGTACAATGACATCCTTGGATCTGGATGTGAATCCCTTCATGATGAGGTGTGCAAGGTAGAATGTTTTTCTAACCACTTTGGCAACGTGGGTGTCAAATGAGAGGTCACTGTCGACTTGGGTCCCTAGGTCTCTGATTACTTTTTCCATACTCAGTGGGTTGCTGTCTATGTGATAATTTGTGGGTACTTTGTTTTTCCCAAAGGGGATGACTATACATTTTTTGGCATTTAGTTTAAGGCCGTGACTCCGGCACCAGTTGTCTGTTTCTGTGAGGCCTTTTTGTAGGATGTATGTGTCTGCTGGTGTATCGACTATGGCACCTAGTTTGCAGTCATCTGCGAGCTTTGTCAGCCACAACCCTCCCATGTTTGCTTTAACATCTGAGAAATAAATGCCGAACAAGAGGGGTCCCAGGACAGATCCCAGCGGGACACCACTTGTGACTGGCTTTGTGTCTGACATTGCTCCAGCGATTTTAACTTTATGGGTTCTGTCCTTTAGCCAGTTTGCAACCCATCTAGTGACATAAGGGTTTACGTTTAAGCTGTTGAGCTTATCTATGATGCCTGAGTGGGGTATTGTGTTGAAGGCCTTAGCCAAGTCCAGGTAGGCTGTATGGACTGCTTTGCCCTCATCAATGGCTCTAGTGACTGTTTCGAAAAAGTCAACCAGCTAAAATTCATTAACAGGTTGATGATAAATCAATTGTTTCTGCCAGGGGCTCCGTAACAGAACCTTTGTCTGAATATTTGGAGCCCTGTCTAAATCCACTTTTGCTCCATGTTGATATCAGAATTCATTACACCACCCTGTTATGAAAATGTCATATCTTTGGTAGTTCCAAGAGTTTTGGTAAGACCGCATGGACACATAGAGATGCTACTTGGACAATTATCGTCTTTTATAGAAGGGAGTATCACCATTTGAATGAATCTGTGCAATATTTAAAAAAAATAATGACCATGGTATTCAATTCACTTGTAAATATTATCTTTTTTACATTAAAGATTTTAAATTTTACTGTAATTAAATTTTCAGATGTCTCAATACAAACCTGCAAACATCATTAACTGATTATGAAAAACAAATTGTCAGCAACTGTATGCCATCCTGCACGTTCTACATACAATATCCCTTATGTGTAATTAATTAGGATCAATGGGATTTGCAGCAATCCTAGCAAATTTAAATCAGAGGCACTCTCTTGCAACAGTAGGTTTTTAACCAGGGGTTACAAAGATTTATTGATTCAGACAGCACTAACACACACTAAGTGTAAGTCTAGAACTGATCTTTTATCCCTTCAGGAGGATCTTATTATCAGTCTTGGCACAGGACAAATTTGATTAATAACTATTTATGCCACCTATACATTTAAAATGAAACAAGTAACTAATAAGCATTAATACCTGTTTAAAGATAACAAAAATTTTGACAATGTGCTTTCTTAATACTTAAAATATGGCTTTAAAAAGGGAAAAACTTGAAATCAGCAGATTTCATCCTTCAAATATCCATCTTTTAAATTTATGGACTACTTTGGGAGAGAAATATAAGCAATGCTTTCTCTGTGGTAACTGTTCTTTTTGTAAATTCATATTTAAATCATTTTTTTTTACTAATGGATACATCTACAACATTTCAACTATTTGAGTTTACCACATGTAAAACAATGTGTGTGGTCTGTGTGGTGCCTTCTATGGGGAACAGACTTCTTATTGGAAACAAAACATTTCTTTACATATTACTGACTCTTTATATACATTTGTTAACCAGGTAAGCCACTGGGTACAAGGGTCCCTCTTCTGAGGTGATCTAGGAGCCCTGTCTGGTTAAGTAACTTGCACAGAATCGTGCAGCAGACAAATGGAAGTGGAAGGAATTAGGCCCTGTACCACCGGTTATGGAAATCCTCTAAATGGAGTAGCCAGAGATTCCTACAATTAACTGGTGCTCTGTGACTTGTGGAAATGGATGTGTACCACTAGAAAAATCCTGTAAAAATAAAGCTTCTGTTCCTATAATGCTAAGTTTCAGAAATAATTCAGAATAGAACTCATGCTGTTCAACTTTTTATTCAGCTAAAATAAGCACTTTTGTCTGACAGTAGCCTTCTTTAGATGTGTGGCTTGTTAAAACATAGACTCTCTTTATATTTACTAGTCTTTATACAGAAGTGGTGATGAGGATCCAGCTAGCCAGTCAGAGGTAGTTTCTCATGGCAACTGACTACCCTCTAATCCAATGGTGATTGGGAGCACTGGGGTCCAATGAAAGTATGGAAGGAGCCAGCCTAATCTGAATACAGGTATTTAAGTAGTGAAATCATATCACCAAAAGCCCGTTAATATAAATACTGCTAAATCTACAGTAAATGCCATTAGCTCCAAGTCATACCTATGCCAGGTCATTTTTTTCATTGCAGTCAGTTTTCCTTGTTAATCTATGATTTCTAAAGGAGTACAATAATAGTCCACTTATACAGGACAAAAATCTAGCTTAGATATATTACTTTAAGTATCCAAACTATCATAGTATGATTAGCCGTCTTTTATGGGACACATATCTAGCTTAATATAGATATTAGTTGACCAATGTTTCTGAAATAATTGAAACTGGGCTTATACCTAGCCCTTTATTACTAGAGGGAACAAATCTTTTTTTTCAGAGTGAAACTGTTAAGCTTTGATTTACTTGGTTACAGGAAGGAAATCAAACAGTTGTGAACCTCAATCCTCTGTACTAACTGACACACCTTTAGTGCCACCAATACTGGCACTGTAGTGCAGCATAGGGGGAGTGCTACACTCCTGAGTCTATCAGCCTTTGGATGGGACATTAAACTAAGACCCCATGTGTCTGAGCTGGTGGTAGCTGAGGTGGATGTAAAAGATCATATGGCACTTATTGAACAGAGTACAAAAATTCCAGAGTGCCCTGTACAAATTTCTCCTAGTTTGTATGAACTACCACCTAGGGTCTCCCCCCGAAAAGAGGCCATTGGCCTAGTGGGACTACTCTGGGCATCAAAGTGTAAATAAATAAAATTTCACACATAGGGGTTACATTCTTTTTATTATCAGTGCACTTTTTAGATTCTTCCAGTAAAAGGTATTCTTGCAATACTTATTTGATAAATTCTTACATATCCTATTTATTACCAGATATTATTTTTTCTGCAATGTTAACAATAAGAAAGCTATACTTATCATATTGCAGAATGTATTTATTATTTTTAACAGAAAATACACATTTTTGTTATATATGATTTGTTATTTAATACAGCACTGTGCAATTATTCTAATACCTATTATAAATGCAACTAGGAAGCTGTTTTTTGGATGTCACTTTCGTTTTTGATAGCCCTTTCTTGGTATTTTCCAGCTGTTGGACATGTATGGAAAATGGTCATACGGCTGAGGCATGCTTATTTATGGCATGTGATGTGAGTATGGGTTTTAATGTAGCACTGAAGAGGCTAGTCAAGTAAAACTTCAGTTTTTACCTGCTGAGGTAAATAAGGAGAAGTAAAGCATATCGTGTGGTGCTGGATTCTTTTGCGACTTTCATGTATTTCTAGAGCTTGTCACCACTTGTTGAGTTATGTCCACCCATTACAGAGGATTTTATACACACACACGTGTGTGTGTGTGTGTGTGTGTGTGTGTGTGTGTGTGTGTGTGTGTGTGTGTGCATCTGTCTGAAATACTTTCAATACAAGCTTAGGAAAATTGCTTGGATTTGGCTCAGTGGACACGTGATATAGACTGTATGCACAAGGCAAGGTGTGACACAGATGCAATCTAGTAAAGATACTAAATAAGCAGTATAGTAGGGACCCTGACACACAGGATTATTATTATTATTTTTTTATTTATCTATGTATGTGTTACCTTATTTATTTATTTCCCTTTCGTGATCAGTTAGGTGAGCTGGTGCAAAGACCATTTTTAGTCACGTCCTAGGAAAAAGGCAAAAACAAAACATAAAAGCTATACAACAGAGCTAAAGGCACAATATTTTGATGGAAAAAGATCACATTGAGAATTAAATATGTCAATGTTAGCGGTAGATTACTAACAGGACAGGAGGAGATGACATAAAAATGGTGATGTATAACAGAGCTACAGGAAAGTCTCCAGGAATAGATTGTATTTCTGTGGAAATTTGGAAGCTAGGAGTGAAGAAAGTGACAAAGATCTGTTTAACAGAACTTTAAAAGGAGGAGAATCACCAACATCCTGGAAGAAAGCGGTGGTGGTTGTAATACCTAAAGATGGTAAAGACCCATCAGGTTCAGCTTCATATAGGCTTATGTTGATTGTGTACCATGATTACAAAGTGTTTGTCTTTAATGGCTAAAAGAATGGAAAATGTGATGCCAACATCGATAGATATGGATGAATGTGGTTTTGTGGAGGGTAGGCAAACATTTGACAACATTAATAGAGCAATGATGATCCAGAGGGAAGCAGAATGTAAGAAAATACCACTGTTAGTGGGTCTTGATGCAGAGAAAGCATCAGAGTAAGCTGCAGTTCTATGAGTAGGGCAATGGAGACATTTGCATTCCTTGACACAATAATAAGGTTAATTAGGAGGATATATGAGGAACTGGAAGCAAAAATTAAAGTGAGTGTGTGTGTGTGTGTGTGTGTGTGTGTGTGTGTGTGTGTGTGTGTTTGTGGTTGTCTCTGACAAGTTCTGCTTGAATAGAGGAACCATGCAGGGGTCCTCTTTCCCCTTTGTTTCCTGCATTGTATTTAGAAGCACTGGCAGGCAAAGAAAATAAGAAAATAAGGGACTCAGAAATTCAACGATACAACTGGTATGGTAATAAAGAAATGAAGGCTTTATTTGCAGATGATATTATTTTGTATCTGATAATAGCAGAAAACGATAGTTCAGTGTTGTGGAACATTCTGAGACAGTTTTGTGTCTTTTTGGGATACAAAATTAATGAAAGTAAAACAAAGACAATAGCTGTAAACTATGTTTGATGGAGTATTTCAGAGCTAAACAGTTAAGGGTCCTATACACAGCATAAGCAGAAAGCTATAATTCAAAGTGGCAAGGAATGATGAAGAAATAGGGGTGAAGCTCAAGAAATAAGGAAAGACTGGGATTTTGGATGCTGATCCTTAAGAGGAATAAAAATAGCCATACAGAATATTATATTCATAAAGCAGCAGAAAAACTACACCAACACAGGAATGGAGAAAAGAGAGCCTGCCAATAGGGATGACTGCAATTAGGGATACAAAGAATAGGCAAAAGGGGCTGGAATTTAATGGAGAAAACTAACAAAGAAACTAAGGTATTGGAAGCAAATAGAGAAGGAAAGGTAATAAAATGGGAAAAGGCAAAGAATACATTTGGACTGCAGACTAAAAATGGCCTTCCCTATCAAGGATTGAAATCAGAGTATAGACAAAGAGAAAAGAATAGGGGAAGCCTAAGTAAAAAAACAGCACCGGTTGAGGTTTTAGTAGAATCTAGAACAGAAACTGCTATTAAAAAATACCTAATTAGGACGGCATATAAAATATTGCATAATAACTATAGGAATCAATCAGTGGAGTTTGGAAAGAATTGAGAAGAGAGACTGAATAAGCAATTCACAAAGAAACAATGGGAGGATATATGCACGGCTCCCAAATATGCAATAAAGTCTAGAAGATTTAGGATCTTTGCTTATAAGTATTTGCATAGGTATTTATACCTCAGGCAGACTCCAAAGAATTTTCCCTCAGGTAGATTGCAAATGTTGGAGGTGTGACAGGGAAAAAAGATGTAACTGGGAACATATTTTTGGGTGAGAAAATTGATGTAACTAAGGGAAATGATTTTCTGAGCTGTGACACAGGCTCTAAATAAAGGCTTGCTGAGTTTAATTATGGTGGATGCTAAAAATGCAATTATTCAAAAATGGAAACAAAGTCTAAACCAACAGTACTAGAAGTAGTGAATATAGTAACATCATTAAAGAACTTGCAGAATAATGTTTTGAAGAAGGAATGAAGTATATGGGAAGTCAGTAACTGAATGAGCTATGTCATTTTCAGTAGACAATGACTTATCTGAAGTGTTTGTGTGGTCTGCATTGCTCTGAGTATCACTCATCTCTGCATTTAATTTTGATTTGAAGCTCTTTATTTAAGGATTGATCACTTCAATTTTGTATCTTATTCTAGTATTACATTTGTTTTCTTTTAAGTTTTCTGTTCTGTTGGAATTTTAAGAGTTCTCTATCCACCAACCCAGTCCTTGTTGTGTTCTTACATTTGGTGGCTTTTGAGTTGCCCACCCCTACTATAAATCTCATTTGGACACTCCTCCCAGTCCCATCTCATCAGCTTATTCTACTGAGTAGAAAGATATAATTTGGGAACGGCTACCCCCTTAGTTAATCAACCTTAAATTATCGTGTTTCATAATTTCCCACTTTATTCATCTGCTTTTACTGTATTTGGGTTTCTTCCTACTTTATTACTTTATTTTGATTTTGCTGCCTGTTTGTAAAAGTACTCAATTGCATTTATTCTGCTGCATTTATTACTGCTTGTTAGTAGCCTGATTAAATTGTAACTGTTATTCTAAGCCTTTTGGTTTAAGCACTTGGGCTTCAGACCAGTTGTTTTATATTAAGACGGTTTGCGGTCTGCACGCTTGTGGCAGGACAGGTAGCTTACATCCTTATAAGTTGGGAGTTGCTGATTTAAGGCTTAGTGTTTGTTATTCTAAAAGTGTATTAGTTCTGGTTTAAGCACTTGGGCTTCAGGCCATTTATTTTACATTAAGATGGTTTGCAGTCTGCACTCTTGTGGGAGGAGAGGGTAGATTCTGCCCTTCTGAGCTGGGAATTTCTGGTTAAAGGCTTATTGTGCCTGCTCATTTGAACTGTTTCTTTCTGAAATTGGTGCACCTTGCTTTTCTGAGCATAGACTAGATTCAGACCTGCTGAATCTAGCTTTGTTTGTATAACTTAAGCACTAATTCAGTCCATCTTTTTTTGAAGAAGGTTCCCCTGCACCCTAATGGCAGGAGTGTGCAGTTAGAATTTGCTTGAAGACTGCTGGAACAGGATTCAGTTTTGAGCTTTTTTACTGGTTAATTGGGTAATTTGTTTAAATCAGTTTGCTTTTTTGCTACTGTTATAAAAAATACACTTTATTCATCTGCTTTTACTGTATTTGTGTTAATTCCTACTTTATTTTGCTTTTGCCACTTGTTCTTAAAAGTACTTGATTGCATTTATTCTGCTGCATTTATTATTGCTTGTTAGTAGCCTGATTAAATTGTAACTGTTATTCTAAGCCTTTTGCTTTAAGCAATTGGGCTTCAGGCCAGTTGTTTTACATTAAGAAGATTTGTGGTCTGCACTCTTGAGGCAGGACAGGTAGCTTACATCCTTCTAAGTTGGGAGTTGCTGATTGAAGGCTTAGTGTCTGTATTCTAAAAGTAGCTTAGTTCTGGTTTAAGCACTTGGGCTTCAGGCCAGTTATTTTACATTAAGAAGGTTTGTGGTCTGCACTCTTGTGGGAGGAGAGGGTAGATTCTGCCCTTCTGAGCTGGGAATTTCTGGTTAAAGGCTTATTGTGCCTGCTTATTTGAACTGTTTCTTTCTGAAATTGGTGCACCGTGTTTTCTGTAGCATAGACTAGATTCAGACCTGCTGAATCTAGCTTTGTTTGTATAACTTGAGCACTAATCCAGGTCATCTTTTTTTGGAGTAGATTCCCCTGCACCCTAGTGGCAGGAGTGTGTAGTTAGGTCTTGTCTGATAGAAGACTGCTGGAATGGGGCTCAGTTTTTAGCTTTTTATTGGTTAACTGTTTAATTTGTTTAAATCAATTAGGTCATTTGCTACTGTTATATTAAAAACTGCACTTTATTCATCTGCTTTTACTGTATTTGTGTTTTTTTCTGACTTTATTACTTCATTTTGTTTTTGCTGCATATTCTTAAAAAAAAGTACTCAATTGCATTTATTCTGCTGCATTTATTACTGCTTGTTAGTAGCCTGATTAAATTGTAACTGTTATTCTAAGCCTTTTGGTTTAAGCACTTGGGCTTCAGGCAAGTTGTTTTACATTAAGAAAGTTTGTGGTCTGCACTCTTGTGGGAGTAGAGGGTGGATTCTGCCATTCTGAGCTGGGAATTTCTGGTTAAAGGCTTATTGTGCCTGCTTATTTAAACTGTTTCTTTCTGAAATTGGTGCGCCTTGTTTGCTGTAGCATAGACTAGATTCAGACCTGCTGAATCTAGTTTTGTTTGTATAACTTGAGCACTAATCCAGGCTATCTGTTTTTGGAGAAGGCTCCCCCACACCCTAGTGGCAGGAGTGTGCAGCTAGAACTTGTCTGATTAAAGACTGCTGGAACAGGGCTCAGTTTTGAGCTTTTTTATTGGTTAATTGGTTAGTTTGTTTAAATCAGTTTGCTAGTTTGCTACTGTTATAATTAAAAAAATCTAGCTTGTTTTCCCACCTTTCCTGTTACTAGAGTAGTCCAGATTCAGATTTTCTGTATTCAGGACTGTATTGTAGTTTCTGAGTTCCCCAGACCTTTCTGTGTTAGAGGAAAGCCTCTCAGCTTATCAGTGGGAGTGATAAGCACTAGGTAGCCTATCTACCACAAGAGGAGTGGTTTCTAGCTCTCTTTCAACTTTCTGCTTTAAAAGCCCATGTTTGCACGGGTGTGCATGCTGTGCAGCGCCACTAAGCTAGGGTAAACTATTACCGGTGTCATAAAGTCTGCTCTTCAATTTTTCCCTGAGATCTTCCTAGTTCTCTTCTCTCTTGCATTTAGCTAGCTTATTTGCCTAACACTTCATCTGGCTTCTTGTAGCAATTATTGTAGCACACATAAGTGCTAACAGCACTTAACATCCTATAAGGAAACAGCTCCAGTAGTTATCAATAATAACGATCCCTCCTGGCATGTCTAAAGGTCAGTTCTCTGTGCTTTCTCCTATTAACCTGGTGAACCTGGGCATTCTGAGGCAGTGTAGCAACTGCCTCATGTACACAGCCAACCCTCTTCTTACCTCCCAACATTCAGACTTGTGAGAGATGCACTTATATATCCAAACTGGAAGACATGCACTCTCCAGTCAAGAATAGCTGGTCAAGAGGAGAAGGTCAACACCTGCACCGCACCACATGGAACACATAGCCCTCCAGAACACCCACCATCACAGCTGTCACATAAAAACACAAACAACACACCCACCTTCATGGAGACTCTCAATAGAAATCTACCCAAACAGCAGAGATCTCCAAATCAGAAATGCACTTGACCACCACAACACAGCACAAATCACAAGACACATAGGTCACCTACACAGTGTGCCCCTCAACCCAAGGCCCTAAAGCAAAACAGCTTCCCAATACACTAATCATAGGTGACTCGATAGTGGGGCACACTGCTGTCCCACTCACTAGGTTCAATAAGGAGAAGATAACAGTCAGCTGTCTGTCAGGTGCCAGGATCCGACACATAACACATGCACTCAGGTCATTCCACAACAAGTACAAGTATGACTCTGTCATTGTCCGTGGGGGTGTGAATGTCCTGAGACGCACCTACCTGGACTACATGAAAAGAGACATGGAGGAGCTCTTGGATTATGTGGCCCAGGCAGGTATGACCCTAGCCCTGAGCGGCATCCTGCCATCGCCCAGAATGATACTGCAGCACAAGCAGAAAATGATTGACTTCAACAATTGGCTAAGTTGCTGGTGTCATTCTGAGGGGATCCAGTATCTGTCTGCTTGGGATGACATGATTGACAGACCACGATGCATTGCCAGAGATGGCATGCATCTGTCACCCCTAGGTTTCCGGTTACTGGCTACGGCTCTTGCCCCCCCCCATATTGCCTTTTTTAGGTGGTGTTCCAGAGACCAAATTACCACTGTAACAGCTATAAATAAATGCAATCTGAGGGTCATGCTGCTAAATGCTAGAAGTCTAAATCTCAAGATGCACTCACTCGAAGCACTCCTCAGAATGGAGAACATCGACAACAGAAAGCACCCCTGCACTACCAGGCTATAACTCATTCCACACCTTTCATCCCCAGAACATGAACCAAAGCTCCAAAGGGGGTGGCATATCCATATTCATAAAGGATATGCACACCGCCAGACTAGTAGCCCAGCATAATGGATTGGAGATACTTCAGGTAAAACTAACAGTGGGTAAGACGGCGATTCAGGTTGTAGCCTGCTATAGGTCTCCAACTATATCCCAAGACTCTCACTCTATGTTCCTAAGCACCCTGGAAACTATTAGGGTCCAACCCAACACTCTCATACTGAGTGACTTCAACTACCCCTCCATCAACTGGGAAAACTACTCTTGCACCAATACACTTGCCCAACACTTCCTGGAATTCATTAATTCCAATGCGCTGGACCAGCTCATTCTTACCCCCACTAGAGGAAGCAACATCCTTGACCTGGTTATTACAAACATGGGCAACTGTTGCTCAACACCAATAGTCAATTCCTCCCTGGTTAGATATGGCCACAAACTAATTACCATGGAAATCCATATCTCACCCACACCACCAGCAAATGTAACCACCATGAAAAACTTCTCCAAAGCTGACTTTGGTCTCCTAAAAACAGAGGTGGCTAACTTCACGGCACCCATGCAAATGGAAAATAGGTGCATAACCACCGAATCATACACCAATGCACTGTATGAACACGTACATAAATGCATGGAACTAGCCATACCCAACAGAACCAAGACATTCTCCTCCAAAAAAAGGAAGCCAATCTGGTGGTCCCCTGCCATTAACAAACTCTACAACAGAAGGAAGAAACTGTTGCAGAAAATGGTGAAGTCCCAAGACTGGAAAAACTCCCTTATAAGCCTCAACAGAAAGTTGAGATCCCTCATCAAAACCTCTAAAGCTAGCTATGAAGGCAGAATTGCGGCAGACACTAAAAACAACCACAAAGCCTTCTGCAGTTATATCAAGAATCTCCATGGCAATACCCAGATTTTCTCTGAGTTACTGCGCAATGGTACCTCTTATACTGAGCCAACAGATATTGTCAACATATATATATATATATATATATATATATATATATATATATATATATATGTATAGACAGATTCAGTGCCAACTTTACCCCTCTCTCCCCCCAAAGGATGAATCACAATACCAGAAGAATGCCAGGCACCCAGCATTACTGCAGCACAGGTTAAAGCTGCATTGTCCAAGGCCAAGAATACAGCTTCCATGGGACCCAACAATATCCCTGGCTGTGTTCTACATGAACTACAAAGTGAACTGGCACCACATCTGTGTGCCCTGTTCAATCACAGCCTCACCTTAGGTTTTGTCCCTACAGAATGGTGCACTGCTACAGTCAACTCTCTTCATAAAGAGGGAGTGGCTACAGACCCTGGGAATTATCACCCCATTAGCCTGATGAGTCTGATATGTAAGGCTGTGGAGCGCATCATTATGGACCTAACTAGCAAGGATATAGGGAATCTCCAAACTCTGGATCCCAAGCAATTTGGTTTTGTGAAGTGTAGATCATGCCTGCTCAACCTGATTGACTTCTTTGAGTCAGTCACCAGAGCTGTGAATGAGGGCAAGGCAGTTCATACAGCCTACCTCCATCTGGCCAAGGCCTTTGATACCATTCTCCACTCAAGCATTATTGATAGACTTACCAAACTAGGCATCAACCCCTACATCACTAGGTGGGTTGCAAATTGGCTCACAGATAGAACCCACAGTGTGAAAGGAGTAGATTCCAAGTCAGACTGCCGACCAGTCACGAGTGAAATCCCACAGGGATCAGTCCTGGGTCATCTACTGTTTGACATCTACCTCTCAGAAGTCCAGGCCAACATGGAGGGACTCTGGCTGACCAAGTTCACTGACGATTGCAAGCTGGGAGCCATTATTAACTCTCCAAGTGATGTAGACATCCTACAGAAAGGCCTTACTGAGACCGACTGGTTTCAAAACCATGGTCTTAAGCTTAATGCCAAAAAATGCATCATCATTCCCTTTGGGAAAAACTCAGTTCCCACTAATTACCACATTGATGGTAGCCCACTGAACACTGAAGGCGTTATAAGAGATCTGGGGATGCAGGTTGACAGCAACCTGTCCTTCGACCACCACATTGCTGCTGTGGTTAGAAAGTCCTTCTATGTGACACATCTCATTATCAAGGGTTTTGCATCCAGGAAGAAAGAAGTAATCATCTCGCTCTACTCTTCCCTCATTAGACCAATCATCGAGTATAATGCCCCATTTGGCATGTACCTCACTAAACACCTGCAACAGCTGGAAAGGCCACACAAGTACCTCATGAAGAGGATCCTGGGCCTTAAACACATGCCCTACATGACAGACTCAAAAAAACTCCAGCTTTTCTCTGTCTCATATTGTCTATTAAGAGGTGATCTCTGCTTGACTTACAAATCCATGTCTGACCCAGCTCTGTTGGAAATGTTACACCTAAAGAAATCCCAATCTTTGATACAACTATCTGATTGTATTAAATTATATTCCTTGTATAATACAGTACAATTGTTAGAGGACGTTTTAAATTTATTGTTTTGAACATTTTTCCAGTAAACAATGAAACAAAATGCATGCACTAATAATAACAAAACTGCACTATTCAGAACATTTCCATCATAAAAAGTCTACTCAGACTTCTACAATCTACCAGTATCAGTAAATATGCACAATCTCTGCAGAAGTAAGACATATCTAAATAATTCCACATTAAAGAGATCTGTAATTAATGAAGAGGTTGCTGCTAGCAAACAGCTTTATATTTCATTGTTTCATCTACAAATAAAGTGCCTGTTGCCCTTGAGGAATAAATTGCCTATGCTACATTAAAAAATGATAAGCTAGTAATATTGCAATAGGGAATGGATGGCAAACTGATAACAGGTTCATAGTTACTAGTTATCGCTCCCAAAGAGGACATTCTCAGGACTGCAGCATCCACCCCCTTTAAAAGTACAACACAGTACAGTATCAGCAATGCATCTACTTACTGTGGGAGTAGAACCCACAGCCTTCTGATCAAAAGCAAGTATTTAATCTGTTATGCTATTAACAATGCAAACAGACTCAGCATAAGCAACACTAAACTTCTCTTCCCCTGAAGCTCTCAGCTCCTTGTAAAATCCACTCAACACTCAACTGTATCTCTCAACTTTGCAGCACAAGAAATCTGGAAAAAGCCAAAATGTATTTGGGGGGACAAAAGCCCAAAAACCAGGGACACATTTAAAACATTGCTTGTATAATCTTGGAAAGTTGCTAGAATAAAATGTGTTACTACCATGCATTTCATTGCCAAGTCTTGGCCCAGGACCCTGTGTACTACAGTCAGAGCAACATACCACTATGCCAGATCAGCAGTTTCCTGAAAGATAGGAAGACTGAAACTTAAATGGCTATCATTTAGTGAATTCAGTTCTCACCATAGCTCTCAACCTCTTAGCACAAACACCTGGACAAAGCCAATAATGGGGGAATACAGTCCCTAAACATATTTAGTGAATTCAGTTCTCACCATAGCTCTCAACCTCTTAGCACAAAAAACATGGACAAAACCAATAATGGGGGAATACAGCCCCAAAAATAGGGACAAATTTCAAATACTGATCTTATAAACTTAGACAATTGCTACAATAAAAGGTTTTGTGTTACCATGTATTTTCTGAAGAATATGAAGTCTGAAATTCAAATTCCTGTTATTATTTAGTGAATTCAATCTTTCACTGATGTGACACAAAAATCCAGAAAACAACAGATTTTATGAGGAACAGAACAAAAATATGAGGCAAAAATCTGGAAAGTTTTCAAAAGTGATGGGGGGGGGGTAGGGAATTTAGGCTTTTGTTACCTGTACAGAAGGTACAATGTTTGAGCTTGAGTAACTCTAGCCACCAGGTATATTCAGCTGGGGCATTACACACACATGCACACACACACACACACACACACACACACACACACACACACACACACACACACACACACACACACACACACACACACACACGCACCTCAGCAGACTAATAAAATAACAGAACAGCTTGTTTTGTTCCTTCTCAGCAGCATAATAATACAATACCTCCTCAGCAGCATAACCATTGCAGCTTCCCTTCTAAGCTTGTTCTGTTCCTGGAACTACCATTAACAGCCTCGTTGCTTGGCTGGAGCAGCCAGAAATGCTCGCACGCACATTATGTTGAGCCCTTGAGCTCAATTCCGACAGGCTGGCAGGCTGTTCATGGAGCTGATGTCATCGCACACGTGATGATGTCAGCTCAAAAAAACTGAAAACAAAATTTACAAAAAAAAGCTGGGAAATTCGAAAATTAAGGGGTGCCACTCGGGAATAGTGGCACTCTATTATTTGGACCTCAAAACCGGTAAAAAACGAGAAATTTGTTATGATTGAAAGGTATGAATACCTCCTCAGCAACGTAACAATTGCAGCTTCCCTTCTAAGCCTGTTCCGTTCCTGGAACCACCATTAACAGTCTCTTCGCTTGGCTAGAGCAGCCAGAAATGCTCGCACGCATGTTATCTTGAACCTTTGCGCCCTTGAGCTTAATTCCGACATGTTGGCAGGCTGTTCACGGAGGTGATGTCATCATGCATGTGGTGACGTCAACTCAAAAAAGTGAAAACAAAATTTTAAAAAAGCCAGGACATTTGGAAATTAAGGGGTGCCACTCGGGAATCGTGGCACCCCATTATTTGGACCTCAAAACCAGTACAAAATGAGAAATTTGGTATGGTTGAGAGGTATGAATGGAAGCCATTACCTTTAAATAAAACAAAACCTAGTATTTATTATACATACTGTCACACTCACCAGGACAAGCAGTTTAGAAAATGCATGGATGAATGGACAGATGACGTTTACTGATGATTTTTTGACTTTGTCTTTAAATTAGACCTTACATTTACACTGTTCCTAAGTAAAGGAGAGAAAAATGAACCCCAAGACTGGCAATCTCTTCTCTTATTAGGTGCAGTGTACTCATGGTATACGGCACTCCATGCTGTTCTTATAAACTGTTTACTTAACATGAAGACTGTATTTTGGGCCCTTTTGGCATCTACAACAATGAGCTGGAATGACACTGATGCTGAACCTGGTTCTGCACAACCTCAACACATTCTGCAACCTTAAACTGCCCAGTCATGCAAAAAGCTAGACTTTCTATCATTTTGCTTGCAGAAATATTATAATCCACTGTGCGTCCAATAAATCAATTGTGCCATTTCTTGCTGTTTTGATTTTTACATAAATGTATGTATTATACTGGCTTTGCCCTATCTATACAGTTATGCACAAAAATCAGCTGCTATACTTACTGTTCTAATATACTGATTAATATCTGCAGAAAAAGAAACATAGTCCAAGGAGCTGACATCTGAACTTTAATTTCAATATATTCATTTCAGACCACTTCAACCAATTTGCATAATGTTAGATATAAACAAACCTACATGCCTGCTTTCCCATTCTATTAAATTTCATTCTAGTTAGCTTTAGACTAGTGATTCTAAAATCAAAACAAACGTAAGAAAAATACATCACGCAAACACCACAGATCTGGGATTGTTTTATCAAACAAAAATAGTAGTTGGCTGATAAAATACAAAATATCTGCAGAAAAAAAAAACATATTCCAAGGAGCTGAAATCTGAACTTTTATTCAGAGTAAATATTCTGTACAGAGTATTCAAGCTTCAAAGAAGTGTTTTTAAAATCGTGGGACAGTTTCAATATATTAATTTCAGACCAATTCAACCAATTTGCATAATGTTAGATATAAACAAGCCTATACTCCTGCTTTCCCATTCTATTAAATTTCATTCTGGTTAGCTTTATACTAGTGATTCTGAAATCAGAACAAAACATAAGAAAAAAACATCATCCGAACACCACAGATCTGGGACTGTTTTATCAAACAAAAGTAGTAGTTGGTTGATAAAAATACAAAATGTTATAGAAAATATCAAGACTTAATGAATGCTTAGTAACCACTTGAAAGTATGCTGAGATTGTAAATGGAAGCCATATGGTACAACGTGTCCTGTATCACTTTTTTTCATATATTTTCACATATTGCCTAGTCCTCCTTATGGAAACATTATTCTTAATATGTTAGTGTGTCACTGTTAGTGTACATTGTACTAAGCGTGAGTTACTGCCCAGCCAGGACAGTACCTGAAGTTTCACTTCTAGTCTGTGTAAACTGCGATGCAGACCTAACTCCAAGTCTTTGGTTATGTGAAGAAAACTAACTGACCTTTACCTATATGCAAGCTATTCTACAATGTGTAATATTCTTTGATCTCCAAATGTTCTTAGTTTTCATACTGGCTGGATACATGTACACCTGCTAATATCATGGCTACTGCTTCTATAAATTGTAAATAATGTAGATAGAATTACTTTATGTTATTAAAATAACTTCTTGAAACAGAATTAATATAAACAGCTGGTTAACTTAGCCTGAAGAACATCAGTGAAAAGTCTGCAGTAAATTTACGGATATTGATACTGCATGTACCAAGAGTTAGAATTTTATTGCTTGTGCATAGAGCTTTAAAGCTCTCAGTCTCACTGCAAGGTTATGCATATCGGCCATTACAAGCACTCTTATCAGTTGCTCTACTACTGCTGCAGGTTCGAGTCTTGTTCGGCAATCCACTTTCCAAGAGTTTAAAGCCTGCAGTGTCTTTTCTTCAGGTGTCATTAGCCTAGGAGAAAATGAAACTGATACATGAGTGGTTAAATTGTGAAGCAAATCTCATCATACAGCTGTATATATGCATATTTTTATAAAACAATTCATGTTTATAGAAGTTATACAGTAATATAAGCAATGCTGCTGTCAGTGTTAGACACCATGTTTATTATTTCTAGCTATGGTCTAGTGCATACGTGCATACACACACACACACACACACACACACACACACACACACACACACACACACACACACACACACACACACACACACACACACACACACACACACACACATCCATTAATTCTTAATAAACACTACAGTGACACTTGTTTAGTAGTAAATAATCTGACATATTTGAAATGGACTACAAAAAAATATTTAAAACTTTTTATCAGTATAGGGGCATTTGTTGCATCCTCCCATGCCTTCAGACTGGAACAAAGATAGTGATTTAGTAGCTGTGATAAACAAAGCTATTCTACAAGTGAGTCACTGAGTTGTGCTAACCTTGAGATCAAAGCTTGAGATGCTGCTATGAACTTGAAACCTGTCACAGGAAAATAAATATTTATCTCAGTTCTTTGACCACTATCATTTATAATTTAAGGTGGAAAATATAGTCATGTAAAATCGTACCAAAACAGTTGATGTCCTTCTCTTCACTATTGTAGTATTTTTCACCTAAGGGATCGCCTACCAAGGACAGCCCAACATCCAACCAGAATACCATAGCCTTTAGCTCTTATAGGTGATGTCTGTCACATGTATGCTCTCCTTCCAACGCATAGGGCATAAATGCAAACACTCAGAACTGAAAATGCCCCAGGAGAAATACCCTCAGGGACAAAGAGGAACATGAGCATCCAGAGGCAAAGATAAAGAAGGAAGAAGGGTTCTTCAGCCAGGAGGACAACCAGAACACAGGACAAGAGTCAGAACAGATTGAGAAGGAGGGAGGGAATGAATACTGCAAAAGTGAAGAGAAGGCTGTCTATCATTATGGCAAGATTTTGCACAACTGTACCATGTCCTTCCATTTCACTGTTGCAGTATTCTACATTTAAGGAAGAATACAAGAACTCAAGAGTAAACTAGGGTGTAGGAAGACCCAGAAAAACCCTGCAGAAATCCATGCAGGATAGTTCTGGCAAAAGCTGCTTTGGCCCTGGAAATAACATCCAACTTGTAATGTTTAGTGAAAGTATGACTAGGGGACCTAGTAGCAGCTTCAAGGATGGAACTGGTATCCAAAGCTTAAAAAAAGCACCAGAGGAGGCAACTGCCCTAGCAGAATGTGCCTTTACAGATGGAGAAAGACAACTGCCATGAAAAGAATAACAAAAGAAAATGGCCTTAGAAATCCAGGAGGAGATGCTTTTCTTAGAAACAGCCAACCCCAAACTCCTGGGATGAAAAGGAACAAAAAAAAAAAAAAAACAGACTTGCAAATAAGTGTAGTTTTATCTAAATAATATCTGAGCCGTCTATGCAGATCCAAGGTGTGAAGAACCTTCTCACTGGCAGACTGTGGAGAAGGAAAAAAGGAAGGAAAATGAATAGACTGATTAAGGGACAACTCATTGACCACCTTGGGCATAAGTGAAGGATGAGGGTGAAGAAGCACCCTGTCTATGTGTAAACCGAATAAAGGAGGAACAGCCATGAGAGCCTGAAGTTCAGACAGTCTCTTGGAAGACGTAAGAGACAAAAGAAGAACAGTCTTCCAAGTACAATGCTGCATGGAAGCTGAAGAAGCATGCTCAAAAGAAGCCTGGGTCAATTTTACAGGCACAAAATTGAGGTCCGAAGAAGGTGGAATAGGCTTTCTTGGGGCCTGATATGAAGGACACCTTAAGAAATTGTTTGACCTTAAACCTAGAGGTCAGAGGAGAAGTCAAGGGCAGACAAGAAGAGATTACTGACGGGTGAGCTTTAACTGAAGTATATGTCAATGTGGCATGGAGTAGATCACAAAAATAAGAGAGAACCAGAGGAAACAGAGAAACCTCTACAGCTAGGAGATACAGATGGCTAGAGAGGCACCAGACAGAAAATTTTCTCTATATGGACATATAGGATTTTCTGGTAGTGGGTTTCCTGGCCTCCTGCAGAACTTGGAGCCTATCCTCAGAAAAAAAAGGAGCCTAAAGGGGATCAAAGCCCTATCATCCACAGTGTCAATTGAAGAGTAGAAGTGTGATAATGGACAAGAGATCCCTTGTCTTGTGTGAGAAGATCCACACGCTGAGGTAACTTGTGTTAATTACCCCTGGCCAAGTAATAGAGAAGGGGGAACCAGTGCTGCCTTGGCAAAAGGGTGTCACCAGCAAGATTTTGGGAGAGTCCTGCCTGATCTTGTGCAGAACTTGTGATAACACAGGAAGGGGGAAGCATAGAAAAACATCCCCTTACAAAGAAAAGACAAGGCATCCACCTTCCAAGTCAGAGGATTTGGGACTCTGGAACTGAACAGAGAAAGTTGTCTGTTCAGAAGGTATGCAAAGAGATCTACTTGGGGAATACCCCACAGATGGACAATGCCCAGGAACACATCTCTGTAAAGCATCCAATCATGAGCATGCATTCTGGACTTGTTTAAGAATCTGCCACTAAATTGTGCCCTGAAGGAATATAAACCACCTGAAGAGTCACTTGATACTGGGATAGTTAGATCCCCAGACCTGAAGAGCCAGTCTGCAAAGCATTTAGGACCTTCAGCCCCCCTGCTTTTTGACATTCTACATTACTGTGGTATTGTCGGTGAAGACTTTGAGGGCCCAGGATGAAAGAGGGAATGAAAAGCTTGCAGAGCCAAAAGCAGAGCCCTCATCTCATTCATATTGATATCATCTGACCTCTGATGAGGAGGCCAGGGACCCTGGACCTTTAGAAGGCCAGAAGGGGTTCCCACCCCATGTTTGTGGCATCTGTGAAAAGCTTCTGAGCAGGAAATGAAGCCTGAAAAGGAAGCCCTGGATTGAAACAAAGGTGATGAATTCAACACTGAAGCTTAAGCATGAGACAAGTAAGAAAAGGACAGGGAACTCTAGGGTGTGGAAGTGTTGGAGCCACACCGATTTGAGGTACTACTGAAATTTCCTCATATGGAAATTGGCGCGGGGGTATATGGAATGGTGGAGGCCATAAATCCCAGAACTCTGAAAAATTCCCTGGCTGTGATTAAGGACAGAGGAAGAAGAGATTGGGAAAAAGGTTGTCAGAGGCAGAACCTTGGGGCACAAATAGATGCTAGCATGGGAACAGTCTGAAGCATGCATCTGAGGAAAACATGATCCTGGGAAGGCATCAGAACTGATTTCTGGAGGCTTACAGTGAACACCAGACTGTGTAAAAGACAAGTGGTAATCTAGAAATCCTGCAACAGACTGCTGATAGGAGACTGAATAAGGAGATCATCTAGATAGGAAAAAATCTGTATACCTCAAAGCCTGCAAAAAGCAATGACAGGAGCCAGGTATTTGGTGAATACTCTTAGGCAGTAGAAAGGCCATATGACAAAGTAGAGAACTAAAAATGCAAGGAAGAAACAGAGAAAATAAAATTTCCTAAACAGAGGATGCATGGGGATGTGAAGGCATGCATCCTTGAGATCCAAAGACACCAGACAGCCTAGGGAAGAAGAAGAGGAAACAAGGTCTAAAAGGACAACATCTGAAAAGTAGGGATATTGAGAAAGGTGTTGAGCAGGGAAAGATCCAGAATTGGTCTCCATGTACCCTTCTAATGGGGAACCAAAAACATGCTAGAGTAAAACCCCTTCCCCACTTGGGTGAGAGGAATGGGCTGAATGGTGTCCTGATCCAACAGAGGTTACAGAACCTCTGGAAAATGAGAAGGCTGTTGAGGAATACCTGAAAACACTGGTAGGGACTTCCAAACTATGAAATATCCCTGACAGATAAATGAAAGAACCCAAGAATCTGAGGTGATCCAATGCCAATATGGAAGAGTCAAGGGAAGGTGGAAAGACAAGGGGACCTGGTCGAGGGGAACGGAAGACCAAACATCAAATAGTGTCAGGCTTATCCTGCAAAGAAGGTTTCTGTAAGGAAGTAGACTTATCAGGAGGAACACACCTAGAACCCTTCTTACCCTTTGGGGGGGGGTGAGTCTGTTTACAAACAAAGGCAGACTTAGAAGGATAGTTCCTCTGAAACTTGTGAATGGGGGAGACAAATAGATACTTAAGTTACTACAAGGACTTAGCCTTATCCTGGAGGGACTTAAAAAGGTCAGCAGCAGCAGTTGCAAAGAGACTTTTGTTACCCATTGGTGCAGCCAAAAGCTTGGCCTTGATATCATCAGGCAAAGCCTGAAGATGTAATAAGGAATAATGCCTCAGCACTGAACCAAAAGCAGCAGTCCTGGAAGAGGCAGCAGCTGCATCATAGCTGCATTTTACTGAGTAACAGGTGACTTGAGAAGTGGACCATAACAGGGAAAGAGAGGAAGCCTTCCTTTCAGAATCAGGAAGGTCAGACACTACTTTAGAAATCTGGGAAAGGAGGGCCAAAACATACTTGGTCATATGAGTCTGGTAGTTAATGGTCCTGAAGGACAAGGTGGCAGCAGTATAAACTTTCTTGTCCAACCTTTCCATAGCTCAGCTGTCCTTAACAGAAAGAAGGAGATTAGTAGATAGCAACAACTTAGAGGGTTTGTCAGGAAAAACTGATAACACTGAAGGATCAACAGATGGGCACATACAAAGAAATTTACAGTCCTCAGGCACCTTGTAGAACTTATCAGGTTTATTTGAGGCAGGAGGCTGAGAGTCAGGAGCTATATAGACTGCAGAAAAAGTATCCAAAAGGGCAGCTAGAACAGGAGGGACAGCAGATGGTTTGGAAAACTCCATGTGTAGGAGCTCACAGTACCTCTTGAATGTCAAGAGACTAGGAAATAGACCCACTTAAAATACTCCATCATGTAGGCAAAAATATCCCGAAAGATATCTCCAAACACTCAGTCCCACACAGTTTGACTTTGTCAAGAGGAGGTCATGTCTGTTAAATTTGGTCGACTTCTTTGAGACAGTCACCAAAGCCACAGACAAGGGGAAGATGGTGCACACCACCTACCTTGACCTGGTCAAAGCCTTTGACGCTATTCCCCACTCGGGCATAATAGATAAACTCTCTCAACTAGGCATCAATCTGTATGTTACCAGATCACTAGCTAATTGGCTCACTGATAGAACCCACCTATTCAAAATAGAGGAAGCCACCTCAAGCAGTAGACCCATAATGAGTGGCATACCCCAGGGTTTAGTCTTGGGGCCTCTGTTATTTGGGATATATTTTCTGAGGTGCAGACCAAAACCAGTGGGCTATGGCTGACAAAGTTTGCAGATGACTGCAAGCTGGGTGCTGTCATCAATTCCCCTAGTGATGTGGACAACCTCCAAGAGGGTCTCACCCAAACAAATGACTGGTGCCAGAAAGATGGCCTCAAGCTGAATACCAAAAAATGCATCATCATCCCCTTTGGGGAGAGTGATGTCCCCACAAATTATCACATTAATAACAACATCCTAAGCACGCAATCAGTCATGAGGGATTTGGGCACCCAGGTTGATAGCAACCTGATTTTTGACCACCATGTTGCTTCTGTTGTATGGAAAGCTTTCTACATGGCCCACCTCATAAGTAAGGGTATCTCATCCAGGGACAAGGAGATCATAACATCCCTGTACTCTTCCCTTATAAGGCCCATTATTGAGTACAATGCCCCATTCTGCATGTACCTCGCAAAGCGCATGCAACAGCTGGAGAAACCACAGAGGTTCCTCACCAGGAGAATCCAGGGCCTCAAAACTCTACCATACAAAGAGGTGACCTCTGTCTGACATACAAGGCAATCTTGGACCCCACCTTGATGGGACTGCTGCATATCCGCAAGTCATGCTCCACTTGAGTAACCCGCATGCATGGCCTCAACCTGGTCTGTAACATCAGTAGGACTTGTTGGCGGGACAGATTTGTGTCCCAGAGACTCCCCCATCTGTGGACTAGACTCCCACTCCACGTCAAGCAGGGTACCTCTTTAGCCCTTTTTAAGAGCAACCTGGATGGGAAACAGAAAATACATCTCTAGGATTCCACCCGTGTCCCTGCTGGACAGGGGCATTGGGTGCTGACGTGTCTAAACATGGGCTAAACTCTTGGCTAGACATATAAGGGCCTCAGGGTCAATAGCTTAGTAACTTCCTATGATCCTATGATTCAAGGAACAATTCTTCCAAGGAGTCTGGACTCAAAGAATCCTCTTCCTCTGAACTGTAGTACAAGAGGGAAGGAATATGGGAAGAATACATCAGGGAGTCTTCTTCAGAATCCAATCCTCATCTCAGGAATCCAAGTCCCTAGGCCTCATAAGAGGAGTGGAAGACCAGGGGAGCAGGAACAGACAACCCTTGAGGCTTCAAGGCAATTAAAGCATTAAACAACCTCTGAGTGAAATATTTCCATTCACATTGGGGATCCTTAACAGCATGGGAAATATACTCAGTTTTCTGTTTCTTTTTCTGTGGGATATCTGCCAAAACCCTTGGAGAGTCAGGTCTATGATGAGACTTAATAATAGTGGTAGGAATTTCATCTCCCCCAAAATCTGAGGAATCCCTAGTCCCTTAGATATTATCAGCCGAGGTTCCCCCTCAACATCAGGTGTAGAAATTGAAAAAACCTCCAAGGACATGCAAGAATTTGGATCCATGCCAGCCTTGGATGGAGCTGTGACAGGAATCCGAAACAAACACTGGATGGTCTTCAGGGCTTTCACTAGCCTCTAGAGAAATGTCTAGGGAAGGCTGGACAGCAATCAGATTGTGCCTAAATTTTTGTCCTTCTTGGCTGATGGCTGGCCGTTGGGATGGGATGCCCTGAACCACTGTTATGGAACACGCTGAGCAAGTAGCTTAAGTCGCTGGTTCTAAAGATACATGGTGAAGGAGTAGTGGCAACTACTTACGGTCTTAGGCACAAATGCCTGGCAAATAGAACACTGCATATGATTGACAGTCTTTATGGGGAATCTGCCTCCCACCACTGAAATTTTCCCTTTCTGGATGATGTGAACATAATGCCATAGAAGAGTAAAAATGAAGTAACCCCAACATGGCACTTATATGAAAAACTGCTTGGTAACAGCACAGCGGAAGGGTGTTCAGGCTGATGTCCGATAATGGCATTCAGACTGGTGGCAAAAAAGTTCTGAGTGTTTGCGTCCATATATCACCTTTATGCCCTACATCCTGTGTGGGAGCATACTTGTGAATTATGGCACCTATAAGAGCTAAAGGCTTTAGTATACTGCCCAGACATTGGTCTATCCTATTTTGTATACATTTTTCTGTAATAGATAATGTACATGTATATTCTCAGTGTGAACTCAGTGTGTTTACAGTAAAATAAAATGGTATGTCTTCAGTGGAGCTTTTCTCCCTGCTTTACTTCAGTAAAAATCTTACTATACCTTTTTTATTTACATTTCCCTGTGATAACAAATGCATTTCTGTTTGATATACTGTAAATGTATATTGTCAATGTGTACTCAAGGCATTTACAATATAATAAATATGTATGTCTTTTGTGGAGCTTTTCTCCTCGGTCTTCCGCTGAAATGTAAAATAAATAAAAAAATAAATATCCTTGGCAGGAGATCCCTTAGGTGACGAATACTGCAGCAGTGATATGGAAGGACATCAAATAAGATACTGAATAAAATTACTTTTCAGAACTTGAAAACTATAATTTAAAGCAGGCTGCATTGAAACTTCCAGCAGTTTCTCAGTCATGCAAAATAACTTTCCTGCACAATGTGCTGACTGACTTTGGATGTGCCAAACAACCTGTATTTATTGATATATGCTGGGAGAGTACAAATAATTTATGACAAATAATTCCTGAAAGACCATGCATAAGATATTTGTGCATACATTTTGATTTGTTGCAGCAGAGTTTAACAAAGGCAGTAGACATGTAGATATCACAGCAGGGCTAGCCTCCCAGCAGTGTGAATATTGGCTCTCGGTGATGATCAATGTTGGTGTGACACCCTGACCCAATATAAAAAATGTGAAAAAAAGGGGTTTAACTATTTATTTATTACCATTTCTTTATAAGGAGACTCTGACTATACCACTCCACTGTTCAGACTTTTGCAGAATGTCAAGATATTTGCTCATATTTTATGGTCTGTTCCTCATAAAATGTGTGCTTTTCTAGTAAATTATTGAGGATTGAAGTCACTAAAAGTCATTAAATAATGGCAGACATTTGAGCTTCAGACATTACATCCTTCAGAAAATGCATACTAACACAACACATTTTATTCTAGCAACTTTCTAATTCTATAAGAACAATATTTAAAATGTGCATCTATTTTTGGGCCTTTGCCCCACCCCCTTTATTTTTGGCGTTGTCCAGGTTTCTTGTACTAAGAGGTTGAAAGGTATGAGTCCAACTGGACAACAAGCCCATTTTCAGAGGGGGCCCAGGGAGAAAAAGCTCCATGAGAAATAACACTAATACATACCCAGCATGCAGAATACTTGGGTAACATTTAACAGTATTACATATAAAGCTTCGGAACTATTTACAGTAGTACTCATACAACATACAGAAGGCTCAGGTAACACTAGCAGCATTACTTACAATGCATGAATAAAGCAGATAATTATGAAACAAAGTAGTATATTTTGCAGCAACATAATCAACATTGGGTGTAGCTAAGGAGTACTACATCAAGTCAGACATAATTACATACATTTTGTCATATTAATAGTACAAGAAAGAAAAATAAGAGAAAAGATAAAGTCACTGATATGTATGTATACATAGGACAGGTAGTTTAGGAATAATTTAGCCTGGTGAATGGGAGAGGTGTAACCAGGAATCAAGTATGAACAGATTTAATTTATCTTTGAAGATATGTGCATTGCTGAGGAGTTTTATTGGAGGGGGAAATTGAATCCATACAACTGGAGTAAGCAGCTTTTCCTGCTTTGTTGTGAGCTTTGTGAGCTGAGAGATGTTTGTCAGTAGAGCGGAGTGAAATTGTAACATACCACTTACTGCATGCTGATGATGCCGAACATATATGCATATAAAATCCGTACCCAAAAATATAAAGACTTGTAAATATCTTAACAAGAAAAGCTAGTAAAGTTATAAAAAAGCTATATACAATATTTAATATAAGCAAAAAAGAAAACTATTTTGTGCAGGTGACTGCCTGTTGTAGATAACTACAATTATGTTCTTTACAGTTATAGAGTGCAGATGGATCAGAAGGAAAAAAAAAGAGCAGGATAATTAAACAAGTGTGTTTGGCTCACTGAGCTTTCATCTGAGAAGTTATCTGTAGATTAAAAGACAGAGGAGGTAATTAAGTGGTGGAAGTTAGGAGATGTAATGTAATTGTTCAAATGCCCCCTCTGCCGTCACCTAATTTTTCTTTCACAACTAATCTTGCTCCTACTCAATTTACAGTCTCTCTTGGTAATCCACAATAAACCCTACAGACTCATTTCTCCCTCTCTGCTTCTATGCCGTTTCGCAATCTTCTAATCAACTTTTTATCCTTTACGTAACTACTTCAGTTCTTCTGAACTTGACTGTAACTGACTTATGACACCATTGCACAATAATCTCCCTTAGGTATCCATTTCATTTCTTCTGCATTTGACTGTAAATCATGCCTGTAGCCAATGGTAAATGTCTCAGACCATGGAACTGATTACTGCTTTATGAAGCTTTTGGATCCTGCTTTGTTTAGTCAGTTCTCATGTAACGAGTTGTTTTTCTTTTCAAATTGTTTGAAACTTTGTAATCGTCTGAAACTTTTGAAATGTTATGTTAATGTTAATGTTATTGTAACCCTTGGAGCTTTTCTCCCTGGGCCTCCACTGAAAATGGTCTGGTTTCTCTCTCAGTGGACTTTCCCAGTAAACAAACATGAATAAATAAATAAAATAAATGTGGCTTCAGGGGAAACACTTACAGTGGACTTGTTTGAGAAGATGTCAGTTGTACAGGGTTTGAAATTAAAGTTAAATATACTAAAGCAAGGAAATCTGTTGTTGGGCCAATGTAGTTGATTTTTGTGCCACCCCACTCTGTAACAGCAGATGTTGCCTAGAGGAAGTGTTATTTTCAGTTACAGATGTCTTACCTCTAGGAAAATACGATACACAAGTCTGCTGAATTGTTTTATTGTCTCATGAAGAAGGAAAGTTATAACCTCAAAGGATTTATTTAATTTTTTAACACCTTTACTAAATTATCACTTAAGACATGGGCAAAATACATTTATATAAAAGAAAAAACATATTAACACATTCCAAGTTACATACATTATACATCACATACACATTCTTTTATATAACTATCATAAGTCCAACATAGCACACATTGCTCACTTCCTGCCTTCCCTTAAACCTCATTCCTCCTCCAGATCATTATTCTGCATGCAGTGTTCTCACAATTTACATTTATTTTAAGTAATTTGTTCCTACCCTTTTGTAAAGATCCCACGTCCAGTTATTTTATCTCTGTTACAATATTCAATAATTCAAAATACAGTTGGTTTAGACTTGGTTTTCTATGCTCTAGTAATTCCTTTTTTGGCAGCCACCAGAATTAAACTTAATAAGGCTATAACTATGTTTAGGCAACTCTGTGTCCCAGCTCAAAAAAAAAAAAAAGAAATAATAATTTCCTTATTTATACCCATTTGCTTTCCCAGTATTTCTGACAGCTTACTCTATATGGAATTTTAAAAGAGCCAACTCATTACACTCCCAAAACATTTATCCCAGTTACCTTTTTCTTCCCCATCACACCGCCAACATTTGCCATCTACCCGAAGAAAAATTCTTTAGGCTCTACTTGGGGTATAAAAATACCTATGCAAACATTTCTAAGCAAAGATCCTAAATCTTCTAGACGTTGTTGCACACTTGGAAACCAAACATATGTCCTCCAATTGTTCCCTTGTAAAGGGCTTATCCAATATTTATTTATTTTATTATTTATTTAACATTTGTTTACCGGGAAAGCCCGACTTGGAATGAAGTCAATTTTCAGCGGAGTCCTGGGAAGAAACACTCCAGACATATGCCTTTGTAATGTGGGAGGAAACCGGAGTACCTGGAGAAAACCCACACAAACACAGGGAGGACATGCAGACTCCACATAGAAGGCACTCCAGCCTAGAACTGAATCGGAAAACCTCTTGCTGTGAGGTGACAACACTACAGCTGCACCACTGCACCGTCCATTTTCTTCCCAATCTTTTCTAACCTCCTCTGATTGTTTCTTGTAGTTATTGTGCAATATTTTATGTGCCTTAGTAATTATTCCTTTTTTAACAGCAGCTTCTAATCTATCTTCAACTAAAAACTCTACTTGAGCAGGTCTTTCACTTAGGATTCTTCTATACTCTGATATCAATTCTTGGTAGGGAAGGCAGTCTCTAGCCTGCAGTCCAAATGTCTTCTTGGTCTCTTCCCATTTTATTACCTTTCCCTCTCTAATTAGTTACTTTCTTTGCCAGTTTTCTCCAGTAAATTCCAGCCCCTTCTTGCCTATTCTCTGTACCCCTAATTGTAGTCTTCCTATCAACGAAATCTCCTTTCTCCATTCTCGTACTCAGAATACTTTCTGCTACTTTATGAATATAGTATACTGCATGGTCCTTGTTATTCTCCTTAAGGATCTGCATCCAAAACGTGACTATCTCCTTATTTTTAATTTCTCTTTCCACTTTGAATTATAGCTTTTCTGCTTGTGTTATGTATATGAACCTTATCTGTCTAGCTCTAAAATGTCCCTTCAAATCAGGTAATCCTTAACTACCTTGTTCAGTTGGAAGGATCAACTTATCCTACTTAACCCTTGTCCGCTTCTCCTTGCAAATAAATTAATTCAGCTCTTTATTAATTATTGTCCACAACCTCTCCTTTAGCTGGCAAAAATATGCCTGACCCATATATAAAACTAAAGGGACTAAAACATTTTCACTGCTTGTATTTTGCTATCCATAGCCATAAACAAGAACTTCCAGTTTCTCAGTTTTTATATTATCTTTTGTTTAGTCTCTTTCCACATATCCTTAGCTGCCAAAACAGAAGCCTTTTTAATCCATACCCCTAAATACTTCATTTTATCCTGTCCCCATAAGTATGGGTATTACTGAGCTAATTCATTTGTGGGTGCTTAATTTACAGTTATAACCTTTGTTTTATCTTCATTAATTTTATATCCCCAAAAGACTTGAAACTGTCTCAAAATGTTCCACAAGACTGAGATGTCCTTTCCTCATTTTATCAGATACAAAATATCATCTGTAAATAAAGCCAACTTTTCCTGATTACCATGCTAATTATATCCTTGAATTTCCAAGTCCCTTATTTTCTTTTCCAGTAGCTGTAAGTATAAAGCAAATAACAATGGGAAAAGAAGACACTCTTCCGTGGTTCCTCTCTTCAGACACAACTTGTCAAAGATGAACCCTTCCACTTTAATTCTTGCCTCTAATCTCTCATATATCCTCCTGGTTAACCGTATTATTGTATCAGTGAATGCAAATAGTTCCATTTCCCTACTCATAAAATCCCAGCTTGCTCTGACGAATGCTTTCTCAGCATCAAGACCCACCAACAATAGTGGTATTTTCTTACTTTCTGCTTCCCTCTGGATCATCACTATTCTGTTAATGTTGTCAGATGTTTGCCTCTCTACCACAAAACCAAACTGATCCATATCTATCAGCTTTGGCAACACCTTTGTCATTCTTTTAGCTATTATAGACATAAACATTTTATAATCATGGTTTAAAATTGAAATGGGTGTATATGAAGTTGGGTCTGATTAGTCTTTACTGTCTGCAGGTATTACAGCCAGAACTGCTTCCTTCCACAATATTGATGCTTCCTCTCCTTTTAAAATATTGTTAAACAAAACCTTCTGGATCTTTATCACTTTCTTCCCTCATACCTTCCAAACTTCCTCAGGAATACCGTCTGTTCCTAGAGACTTTCCTGCAGATTAATTATATGTCACCGTTTCTCCCATTTTAACTAATTGTTGAGTCTCATCTATCTCTAACCTTGGCATACTTAAGTCTTCTATAAATGTTTCCACTTGTGCTCTTTGATTTCCACATTTATATGCTTTATCCAAATTTTCATAAAATGTCCCAAATATTGCTAACACTTCTACAGGATTTCTTGTTATTTTTCTTGTTATACACTCGCTATGTTTGCCAACAACCTTTTCTACTTTCTGTTACCTAAGTTGTTGTGCTAAAAGTTTTTGTGTTCTGGAATTATCAAAAACAGTTGCTTAACAAAAATCTTTCTAAACTCACACATATTATCCAAATACTACTTTACTGCTCCTCTTCTTGTTCTGCGAGATTTCCCTTATTCTACAATACTTTAACCTTTGCCAGCCCCCTCTAAATTCCTGCTACTTCCTAACAAAATTTAATTCTGTTTTATCTCTACCCTATTTTTAAACTCCACTTTCATGTTATCCCACTCACTAGCTATAACGTCTGAGGAAATTTCTATCTTCCCTAATAACACCCAAATATCTTACATTACCCATCCCTTAAATTTCTCTCTTTTTAACAGATAGGTGGGGAAGTGCTAGTGTTTCATTCATACTTCATTACCCTGCATTGTTATCATAGTTTTTGTTGGGGCATGATCTGAAATAGTTATTGATGTGTGTTGAAGCTTTCAATTAAATGCGCATGTTCCTGTGGAAAAAGAAGTGATATTCTTATCATAATGTTCCATCTGTGTTGTTGATCTTCATTCATTCTTGATGGATGGGTCTCGGTTCCATCCTCGGAACTGGCTCGGCTGTTATAACAAGCTCGCGCCAGCCAAAAAACTCTTGAGCTAAGATTACCCATAATGCCCCTTTACTCATCCCCTCAGATCGAGTTTGCCTGTAAGAAAGGAAAGTGGAGGCTTTGTCTGAGCAAATACCATATCATGGAGCTAGGACCAAATCCGAACCTCCAGGAGTCTTTCAGAGGGGTAGGACGGTGGAATGTCATGAATGAATGAGGATCAACAACACAGATAGAACGTTATGGTAAGAACATAACCTCTTTATCTGATGTTGTTAATCTTCATTCATTCTTGACGGATGGGACAGAGTCTCTAGCTGTTTTATTTCCTGGGAGGCCCTGTGGAAGGATATTCCTGAGCACCACTGAGCCAGAGGATGCTCTCCCCCTGGAGACCAAGTCCAAATTGTAATGAGTGATAAAGGTATGAGGAGTAGCCCATGTGGCTGCTGCACAAATGTCATCCATGGAATGAAAGTTCTGGAATGAAAAGCGACTGAAGTAGCAACTGATCTGGTCGAATGCACTTTGATTTGAGTTAGGTAAGCAAAAGAAATACAGTCTCTCAGCCATTTTGCCAAAGTTACTATAGTAACAGGTTTTCCTAATTTGGGTCCTGAAAAGGACAAGAACAATTGGTCCGATTTGCGTAGTGATTTAGTCCTATCCAAGTAGAAGCATAATTGTCTATGTACATCCAATAAATGCAAACAATCTTCTCTTTCAGCTGTTCCCGTTAGGGGTCGCCACAGCGGATTATCTGTTATCATTTCTTCCTGTCCTCTGCATATTGCTCAGTCACACCAACCGCCTGCATGTCCTCTCTCACCATGTCCATAAACCTTATCTTAGGCCTTCCTATTTTCCTCTTACCTGGCAGCTCCATCCTTAGCATCCTTTTCCCAATATACCCATCATCCCTCTTCAGCACATGTCCAAACCAACGCAATCTCACCTCTCTGACTTTGTCTCCAAACAGTCCAACCTGAGCTGACCCTCTAATATACTGATTCCTAATCCTGTCCATGCTTGTCACATCCAGTGCAAATCTTAACATCTTTAACTCTGCCACTTCCAGCTCTGACTCCTGTCTTTTTGTCAATGCCACTGTCTCCAACCCATACAACATAGCTGGTCACTACTATTTATTTATTTATTTATTTATTTGTTACATTGATATCACAGTATACAAAGTACTTATCCTCTTGAAGACCTTCCCTTTCACTCTTACTGGTACACGTCTGTCACAAATCACGCCTGACACTTTTCACCACCCATTCCACCTTGCCTGTATTCTCTTCTTTACCTCTCTTCCACACTCACCATTATCTGAACTGTTGATCCCAAGTACTTAAACTCATCCACCTTCGCCAACTCTACTCCCTGAATCCTCACCATTCCTCTATCATCCCTCTCATTCACACACACATATTCTGTCTTAGTCCTACTGACCTTCATTCCTCTCCTCTCTAGAGCATATCTCCACCTCTCCAGGGTCTCCTCAACCTGATCTCTAATCTCACTACAGATCACAATGTCATCTGCAAACATCATAGTCCATGGGGCCTCCTGTCTGATCTCATCTGTCAACCTGTCCATCACCATTGCAAATAAGAAAGGGCTCAGAGCTGATCCTTGATGTAATCCCACCTCCACCTTAAATGGATCTATCACTCCCACTGCAGACTTCACCACTCTCACACTACCCTCGTACATATCACTCTTACATACTTCTCTACCACTCCTGACTTCCTCATACAGTACCACAACTCCTCTCGAGGTACCCTATGATATGCTTTCTCCAAGTCCACAAAGACACACTGCAACTCCTTCTGACCTTCCCTATATTTCTCCAACAGTCTCAGAGCAAACCGCATCTGTAGTGCTCTTTCCCGCATGAAACCATACTGATAATTGTTAATCATCACCTCCCTTCTTAACCTAGTGTCCACTACTCTTTCCCATGACTTTAAGCTGTGACTGATTAGTTTTATCCCTCTGTAGTTACTACAACTCTGCACATCACCCTTATTCTTAAAAATAGGTACCAAAACACTTTTTCTCCACTCCTCAGGCATCCTCTGACTTTCCAAGATTTCATTAAACAATCTGGTTAAAAACTCCACTGCCATTTCTCCTAAGTACCTCCATGCTTCCATTGGTATGTCATCTGGACCAACAGCCTTTCCATTCTTCATCCTCCTCATAGCTGTCCGTATTTCCTCCTTGCTATCTGTTTCCTGATTCACTATCCCCACATCCACCAACCTTCTCTCTCTCTCTCTCTCATTCTCTTTATTCATCAGTCCCTCAAAGTACTCTTTCCATCTGCTCAACATACTCGCCTCACTTGTGAGTATGTTTCCCTCACTATCCTTTACCACCCTTACCTGCTGCACATCTTTCCCAGCTTGGTCCCTCTGTCTAGCCAATTGATACAGGTCCTTTTCTCTCTCTTTAGTGTTCAACCCTTCATACAACTCTCCATATGCCTTATCCTTAGCCTTCACCACCTCTCTCTTTGCCATGCTCCTCCTCTTATACTCCTGTCTACTTTCTTCATCTCTCTGACAATCTCACTTCTTCTTCACCAGCCTCTTCTTCTATATACTCTCCTGTACTTCCTCATTATACCACCAGGTCTCCTTGTCCTCCTTCCTCTGTCCAGACGTCACACGAAGCACCTTTCTAGCTGTCTTTCTTGCCATCTCTGCTGTAGTTACCCAGCTAGTCGGTAACTCTTCCCTGCCCCCCAGTGACTGTTTTAACTCTTCCCTGAACTTCAGCTCACAATCACCCTTTTTCAACTTCCACCATTGATCCTTGGCACAGCTCTCACACTTGTCCTCCTCTTCTTGATCACCAACATCATTCTACAGACCACCATTCTATGCTGCCTACCTACACTTTCCCCTGTCACTACTTTACAGTCACCAATCTCCTTCAGACTGGCCCTCCTGCATAGCATATAATCCACCTGTGTGTATCTTTCTCCACTCTTGTACGTCACCCTATGCTCCTCCCTCTTCTTAAAATAATAAGTGCAAACAATATTCTCCTTTATTAGAAAAATTTGGGAAGAAAACAGGCAGGTCAATGGATTGATTAATAGTTATGAAACAAGTTTGGGTAGAAAGGACGAGTTAGTCTGAAGTGACACTCTCTCTTTGTGGAAAACTATGTAATGGTGTTTTATGCATAAAACCTGTAATTCTGATATTCTTCTTGCTGAGGTAATTGCTACAAAGAATAAAGTTTTCCAAGACAAAAATTTCATATCACAAGTGGCAGCAGGCTCAAAGGGAGGACGAGTCAAAGTTTGTAGGACCAGCATCAAATTTCAAAGTTCATTTGGCACTTTGAAGGGCAGTGTGATATGTGTGACTCCCTTCAAGAAGGTTTTACAGAGGCAGTCAGATATTAAAGAGGAATCTTGGAAACCATTGTGAAAGTTTGAGATAGCTGCTAAGTGGATGTGAATAGTAGAAGCTGAAGCTCCTGAATGGAGTAGATTTGATAAATACTCCAAAACCGAACTAATCAAAGCTAAAAAGGGGTCTAGCCCTTTTTCACGAGACCAAATCTATGAATCTAAATCATTTGCTAAGATAAATTTTCCTGGTGGATGGTTTATGGAAAGCCAGAAGAATCTTTTGTACAGGGGAAGATAGATTATTTTGCTTGGCAATTACTGGAAGTGGAGGAACCAATCTGTCAGCTTGAGGGTCGATAGGTTTGGATGGATCACCCTTGTGGATGTGACAGTAATCCCGGAGTTGGATCCAGAGTCCATAGTCAGTGAATCAGGTGAGGCCAAAGGAAAGGGAACCAGACTTGTCAGGGTCAATAGGGTGCAAAGAGGATTACTTTGCTTCCCAGTCAAAGAGCTTTCTTTAGAAATTGTGGGATCAGAGGAAAGGGAGGAAAGGCATAAAGTAGTCCCGTGATTCAATCGTGTACTAGAGCATCCCTCAGAGACTCCCCCCTGAGGGGGAATTAGGGAGAAGTAGCTGCTGCATTTGTGGTTGGTGGGAGACATGAACAAATCACAGCAAGGCTGACCCCAGCGACTGAAAATCCCTGCTGCTATGACAGGATTGAAGGACCACTCGTGAGGCAGGACAATGCATCTGCTCAGTTTGTCCACAATCACATTGGAATCCCCGGAACTGTGTATTGCTGTCAGAAAGCAGTTGGAAGATATCGCCCATTTCCAAACTGTCATGGCTTCTTGACACAACGGGTAGGATTTGGTACCCCTGTGTTTGTTGATATACAAGACAACCGACATGTTGTCTGACTAGATAGCAATTGTCCCTGATGGGAGGACAAATTAGAATGCTTGCAATGCCAGAAGCACCACCCTCAGTTCTAGGACATTGATATGCAAGTTGACCTCCACGGGGAACCAAGTGCCTTGGATTGTCTTTCCCTGAAAATGCCCCACCCCCACCCCCATCAGGGATGTGTCTGTGGTCACTATGGCCTTGGGCTGAGAGGGTGAAAAGGGACGACTCCATAATTCCTTTTCTGGCTTCATCCACCAATTCAAATCTTGTTTGCAGCAGTTTGTTATGCAGATCTGAAAAGACATAGGATGTGTTAAAAGGGACCACTGTGATGCCAGGAGCCATTGTAGTAGTCTCATGTGTAGTCTTCTATAGTAATCTTTGCTGTCATTGATCCTAGTAGTTGAAGGACTGCATGAGCTGGGACTTTGTCCTGAGAGAGTATCACTTGTAGTTGAGATCTTAGTCTTTGCAGCTTGTGAAGCGGAATTGCAACCAGGCAAGACCGCGTGTTGAATGTCGCTCCTATGAACTCTAGATTTTGAGTAGGAACCAGTTTTGACTTTTCTTCATTTACTGAGGTCCCTAAGGATCTTGTTAGTTGTAGAGTTTAGTGAAAGGCAAGAAGGAGTAGATGCTTGGTAGGGGCAGTAAGGAGCCAATCATCTAGATACAGAAACACCCGGAATCCTTGCAGTCTCAAGTGAGCTGTTATCACTGCCATACATTTGGTGAACACTCTGAGGGCTGTGGAGAGACCAAATTTGGTAGTGATTGGCTCCCAACTGGAAGTGGAGAAATCTCCTGAACTGCTCGTCCATTTTTATATGACAATACGCATCCTGGAGATGTATCGAGCACATCCAGTCATCTTTCTCCAGAAAAGGGAGGATAGATTGATCCATGAACGTCTGGAATTTTGTCTGGCTGACAAACTTGTTAAGGATGCTGAAGTCCAAAATTGGCCTCCAGTCCCCTGTCTTTTTTGTTACTAAAAAGAAACTTGAGTATAATCTCTGGTCAGGTGGGATTGTTTGCATGACTCTTTTTAGAAGCAGCTTTTGAATTTCCTGTGCTGCTGCTGCATCCTGTTGACTGGGTGGAACATTGGGGGTTCGCCTTTGCGGCCTCGGGTAAAGACTGAATGGGATGTGATAACCTATAATAATTATCATCTGCACCCAAGAATCTGTTGTTATGGAATGCCAGGCTAGGTGGTGCAGAGAAAATTGTCCCCCGAATGCTTCCAGAGGCAAGCAATTGGGCCGCACTTCAGAAGTGCTGGTAGAGCTGTCCAGAGAAGAATCTCTGGATCCCTAGTTAAGTGGACCACCTCTGCCTCAGGGAGGGCATCTTCGTGATGAATTCCCCCCTCTGCCAAGGGGGGAAAACTTGCCACGTGTGTCACAGAAAGGGCCTTGGGATTTTCTGAACCACATCTTTCAACTTCTCTGATTCCTACAGTAGGATCGTTGGGGAATGGAAAAATGTACACCCACAGCAGATAGGGTCTTGCCATCCTTTCCACACCTGGCTAATGTGTCTTTAACCTTTGGGCCGAAAAGAGAGGAAGCGTCAATGGGAGCATTGATGAAGGAAGACTTAAAAGGGTCTGCAAAGTCACACAAGCACATCCAGGTGTGACGTCTCATGATAACGCCTGTACCCGCTGCTCTAGCTGCCCCTTCGGTAGTATAAGAAATCAACCACATGGATGCATTAGATATGGATACCAGGGTGGCAAGCTGTGAGGCAACTTTGTCACATATGTCATCAGACATAGCTCCTGCTAAGGTTCTCGAGAGTTCCGTGAGCAGGTCCCTTTGGGGACGGGTAAAGTCTGCCAAGTAATTCAATGACCATATGGCAAAGGTTGATGAAGCATACACCCACTTCCCTAGTGTGTCCATCATCCCAGACTCCCTGTTTGGAGGATGGACAGCAGGACTCTCCTCAGCAAGTTCCTTTCTAGTCGCCGCTGCCAACACCATAGCATCTATTGCCAAGCCTTTGGACCAATGAGGGTAATCCTCTGGAGGGGACAATATTTTGTCCGGTCTCTGGGGGATTGGCTCAACAGTGTCAGGACCCTTCCAGGCCCGCTGCCCAATGAGCTGGACTAATTCATCTGCAGGCAGGGTCACCCAGGAAGTAGAGGGTCAAGGACAGAAAGCCTGAAAGAATACAGATTCCTCAGAGGAAGGGTTGGTGGGCTTCCAGTCACCCTGCTGCTTTAAGATTTCTAGTATGTCTCCAAAGGAGACATCCTCAGGGGCTGACCACGGGGACTCTTCCCCCTCATTGTAATCTGTATCTTTGGTAAGGGATTACTCAGGGGAAACCATGTGCTTCCTGTTGTACGATCTCTTACAGGGTGGCTCTTCGGGGGGGGGGGGGCATCTGAAGAGTACTCCGAAGAGACAGTGCCCTGTGGTAGAGTATCTTGAGGTTCCCACACCTGATGTCCCAGAGTAGCAGACTTTGTCAGCTGCGGACCAGAGGACATGTATATGTGGTATTCTGGTGCTGAAGGAACCAGCTGTGAACCTGCTGAGGTGAGTGCCCTCTTCATAACCTGGGAGGTAGGCCTGCCCAAGAGGGTTGGGAGTCCAGAAATAAGACAGACAACCTTGGAACCGGGGTCACACCTCGCTCCGATGAAACCACCCCCAGGGAAGGAGCCACAAGAGGACTCGGAGCTGTCAAAGCAACTGGAACTGTAGACAACACTGTATGGCAAAGGTTGATGAGGCATATACCCACTTCCCTTGTCTGTCCATCATCCCAGACTCCCTGTTTGGAGGATGAACAGCAGGACTCTCCTCAGAGAGTTCCTTTCTAGTGGCCGCTGCCAACACCATAGCATCTACTGCCAAGCCTTTGGATTAGTGAGGGTGATCCTCTGGAGGGGACAGTATTTTGTCTTGTCTCTGGGGGATTGGCTCAACAGTGTCAGGACTCTTCCAGGCGGTTACTGTCTCGAGGGTGGGTCAGCTCCAATTGAGTCATTGTCCACAAGGTAGGCACCGGAACCATGGTAAGATCTACCAGTGGAACTGAAGGAGCTGGCACCGGGATAGGCGTTGGCATTGAGGGCTCCAATACCTGTGGGAAGGTTAAAGGAGGAATATACATTGGAGTCTGTGGAAAAGATTCCTTGGCTTTGGGTAGGAAGGAGGATTTAGAAGGAGTTGTGATTCATCTGGCCGCCAGGAGCTGATCCATAAGTCTCACTACATTGAGCTGTGAAAGACTCCTGGTAGAGCAGGTTGACATCCCTGATGGAGATTCAGGCCAATCAAGAAATGGGCTTAATTATTGTCCAAGAAATGGATCGATAGATGGGGAATATCGAGTCCAAGCTAGAGTCTAGACTTTCGGCACCATGGTCGGAAAACCAGAAGGTTGTGTTGGACAGGGGTAGTGACCTGTATTGAAGGAGAGACTATTTTTAGTGTTGAGAGGGTCTGTGGCACCATGGAAGTTGCTGGTACCGTAGGTGTGGAAGTCATTATTGCTTCCATGGACAAGGATAGCACCATGGACGGAGTTTTAGGCTCCAGTGCTGAGATTGGTGCAGAAGTCAATTTTGCTGTTTTGGTTTCAGTTCCATATGAATCTGGGCCTTAGTGGATTTCATTCCCAGAGAATGAGGAGAAGATTTTACTGACTGGCTTCTCGTCTTCGATTCTTTTTTAGGAGGGGTTGAGACCTCTGCCTCAGATAAAGCCTCTGAGAAAGAGGTTTGTAGAAGACCCTTTAATATCAACTTATTCTTGTGCTCAGCTAAGGTGCGGGAACTAAAGCCCTGACCAGAGCTCGCATGGAGGTTGATAAAAGTCCAAACTTTCTCAGCCTATTATTTTTTTGTAAAGTCATATTTCACAAATGTGATTCATGCTTCATAATCTCATATTTATTCACTAGTTTCAGTGTTGCTGGTCTTCTTCCTGTTCATCTCCAACTGCCAACACCAGACTCTGGTGCAAGCCCAAGGTACTCCTGATTCTTCTAGTCAACTTCTGTGCTTTTTTCTGTCTCTCAACCATTTTCCTTTGCAACACTGGAAAAGGTTCCGCTGACAAAGTCTCTCTATGAGCTTTATTGTAAGAAGAATGTGAAGCAGAGTCCCCTTCTGTTTGAATGCTCGCTTTTTTGTTGGATATAATTTTGCAGCCTGTTTCTGCATCAAAAATGTCTTTGATCCTCCAGGACAAATTATTATGAAGACAGCTGGATACAACAATTTGAATCTCACACCTGCCTCTAGACATTCCAATAGAGATAAATGTGTTTCTCTTTTGCCTTGTGTATAGTGAATAATCATTTCCCACAATATTCCACTGGCTCCAATTTTTAATACTTTGTCCTTCTGCCACAGTTTTGTCAGGATCAACTCTTTCTGCTGGTATGATTTCATCTTTACTAATACAGGTCTTGGCTGCTTTCTCATGGCCAGATTTGGAGCATACACTCGATGTGCCCTTTCAGTGAATAAATCCTGCTATGGAATCCCAGTCCAGTTGCTTATTTGTGCTTTCATAAAGTTAATACAGTCTGTTCCTTCCAGTTTCTCTGGTACATCAGAAAATCTCAGGTTTCTCTGAATGCTCTAGCCTCTAACTCTACCATTGTTTTGAAACAGCTTTGCTTGAGAATTCTCATATTCAGCCAGCCCTTTCTTCATTCAGCCTATGTTTTTTGCAGTTTTATCAGTTCATCTGAATATTTGCTTAAAGATTCTTCCATTTTTTCTAGTCTTTTGTTTTTTGAGTTAGATTACTTCTTCATTGTTTCATTTATTTTGATCAGATCTGAGTCCATTTCATTTATTTTTCCTGTCAATTACAAGAAGCCATTGCTGTACCAAAGCTGGAGCTTGAACTGCTTTTTGCTGAACAACTGTAGGACTCCTCCCAGTCAGTGTTTTCTCTTGTCTCTCTCTCTTTCCTGTTTACATACAATGCAGTACATCGGGCAATGAGCACCTTCAGTGCTATTTCTCTTTACCTTTTCTAACTGTCTTTCAGGCTCTGTAAGTTTTTTTCTTTGTTGGTATGCAGGCAGTGTACTTATGTTGTGACTTTCGGCTTTTCCCGGCTAGGGGTTGCCACAGTGGAACTCCGGTCCGCTAATGATTGGCAGTTGATTTTTATGTACCGAGTTGCCAGCCTTGATGCACAACCTTCAACGAAGGTACGCCCGTTCACGCATGTCTCCATGCAGAAGATGCTCTAACTGAGAATCGAACCGGACAGCGTCTGACTGTCAGGCGACAACGCTACCGCAGCACCACCACAGCGGATAAGCCAGTAAATGAATTTGACTAAAGCTGTAAGAATTACTAGCCCCTATCTCTCAGTTTCTTTTTGTTCATGGTGTAAGAGTTGAAATTAAGCTAGTGATCAGTATGCAGCCATCTTAGAAGAAACATTATTTATTTCATCTTATCAGTACTCGGTGCTGCATATTTCCCAGTACCAAATGTGTCAGTAATTACAGAAGCATGGAAATTATTACAAACAACACTTTACAAAAGCCCCTTTGTAACTTCATCATTTGTGGTATGCTCTCCATACTCACTCTTTTTTAAATTCTAACACTGAATTCACACAATCAAGGAAAAGGTAAATTGTTTAAAAAAAATGTATTGTTTTCTACAAGGCTATGCAGCTTTGAAGTTTAGGTAGCACACTCACTTTTGATGCAGAAGGCTGTGGGTTTTATTCCCACACCAGGTAGATGGATTGCTGACAATGCATTGCAGCATAATGGGGGGGTGCTGCACTCCTGAGTGTGTCATCCTTACATTAAACCAAAGCCCCCTCTGCCTGAGTTGATGGTAAGTCAGGTAAATGTAAAAGATCCCACTGTACCTATCAAAAAGAGTAGGGAAAGTTTCCTGATACCCTGGCCAAATATCCCCTAACAGTATAAATACCACTTTTGGTCTCTCTCCCAAAAGAGGCTAATAACTTTGTGGGCCTAACCTGTTCAACAAAGGATAAATGAATAAAATAAAATAAATAAATATAAAAGGTGAGGGTTGGGGGGAGCTCATTTCCTCAAATCAAGAGTGCAAGAGAATTGTGTTACTGTTCAGTTCCAGTGATTCCTGATTTTCAATGAGAAATATTCAAGATACTGCAGTCTGTTAGGGTGTGCATAGACAACATGTGCCAGATATTGCTATACCCCAGGCAAGGGTCAGTGTTTTCCTTTCCTGTTCAATTATTAATTAAAGGGAAAAAAGGAAAATATTTGCTTTGTCAAATACTTGTAGATTTCTCTTCCCTAGTAAAGCAGTCCCTGTTGGGCATGCAGTTTCCCCAATACAATTTTTAAATAAATGTGTATTAGTGTGGACTGGGAGACACATTGCTCCAAGATATTTTGCACAACATTCTTCAAAACACCTGCCTTTGTGTTTCAGAAACATGTTCATCTTTCCCATTATGTACCACCAATATATGAGAAAATTGTGAGTTATTGACTATATGACCACGGAAAGGAATGACTTGAGTGTCAGTGCATGGATAACCTAACACCTTCATATTGGTCCACCAAATAAATATCCCTTTGCTCACCATCTAAAGTCATTTCACAGCCATTGTCATTAGCATCTTGTCTCTACATTGCATTCTGCACCTGCTGTTCTTAATTGCAGAGTGCCGGCAATAAATGCCAAGCTTTGAGATCAGCCCAACTGAGTAGACAGACATAAATGCTCATCAGATAACTAACTCTCACCCAACAAATAAATATCGTCAATGTCAGTTCTTACGCAGAAAACAAAGAGGATCCTTTCATCTTTCTCTCTGGAAGATGAGATTTGCAGAGTCTAGACTTGTTTTCTAGGCGTATATGATGTTGGCAGTTACAGTGCTTACAATATCTGACTTTTTCTTGAAGCCATATGTCATTGACACTAGTCCATGAAATGACCTGATACACCCTATAACTTCCCATAAAACATTAAAGTGAATGCTACTTAGGACTTCAATGTCCCAATGATGGGCTACATCTATGACTGTAGATTGCAAAAAGGATATGATTTAAGACAAGCTAAGATCACCATGACATCCTTGCTCTAACCCTCAAAAAAGCTGACAGGTTCTAAAAAGCGACTGACCTTTCCTATACCCTCTAAAATGCTTGGAATTTTTGAAGCCAAAGACTAGCAATGAAAACAATGACTACCTCGGTCTCTCTCCCTTTCTCTCTCTCTCTCTCTCTCTCAAACTCTGAAGACAGACTATTAAGGTATTGACAAGTTAGTGAAAGAGTCATACAGTTTTTTCCCCTTGGTTATTAGGTTTCTTAAACTCCTTTTCCCAACGGCAATAGCAATTTTTTAAGAAGTTTATTCTAGAATTTAAAAAAATGGCATTTAATTACAAAACAGCAAACATCATTCAGAAAACACTGCACTTCAAGTTACCTAATAAACAAGGATATAGGGAATCTCCAAACTCTGGATCCCACACAGTTTGGTTTTGGGAAGGGTAATCATGCCTGCTCAACTTGGTCAACTTTGAGTCAGTCACCAGAGCTGTGGATGAAGGCAAGCTGGTTCATACAGCCTACCTTGATCTGGTCAAGGCCTTTGATACCATTCCTCACTCAGGAATCATAGAAAAATTCACTAAGCTAGGCATCAACCCCTATATCACTAGGTGGGTTGCAAACTGGCTCACAGGTAGAACCTACAGTGTGAAAGTGGCTGACTCCAAGTCAGACTGCCGACCAGTCATGAGTGGAGTCCTACAGGGTTTGGTCCTAGGTCCTCTCCTGTTTGGTATCTACTTCTCTGGAGTCCAGGCCAACATGAAGGGACTCTGGCTGACAAAGTTTGCAGACGATTGCAAGTTGGGAGCTATTATTAACTCCCCAAGTGATGTTGACATCCTACAGAAAGGCCTCACTGAGACCGACTGGTGTCAGAACCGTGGCCTTAAGCTCAATGCCAAAAAAATGTGTCGTCATCCACTTTGGGAAAAACCCAGTTCCCATGAATTACCACATTGATGGTAGTCCACTGAACACAGAAGGCATTATAAGAGATCTGGGAACACAGGTTGACAGCAACCTCTCTTTTGACCACCACATTGCCACTGTGGTCAGAAAGTCCTTCTATGTGGCACATCTCATTACTAAGGGTTTTGCATCCAGGAAGAAAGAGGTCATTGTCTCCCTCTACTCTTCCCTCATTAGGCCAGTCTTTGAGTACAATGCCCCATTTGGCATGTACCTCACTAAGCACCTTCAACAACTGGAGAGGCCACAAAAGTACATCACAAAGGGGATCCTAGGCCTTAAACATTTGTCCTATATGGACAGACTAAAAAAACTCCAACTATTCTCGGTCTCATATCGCCTACTTAGAAGCGATCTCTGCTCGACTTACAAAGCCATGTCTGACCCCAATCCTTCCGCACCACATGCTCCAGAGACCTCAACCTCATTACCACAATCAACAGAACATGCTGGAGGGACAGGTTCATAACCCAGAGACTGCCCATGCTATGGAATAGACTTCCCATACATGTCAAGCAGAGCACCTCACTGGCCCTCTTCAGGAGAAATCTTGATGAGTGGATGGGAAATAGAAAATTCACCCCAGGGACGCTCCAGTGACTTTAGTCGACAGAGGCACTGGGAACTAAGGTCGGGTGGCACGATGCCAGGGTAATCCTATGGGCTAGGCTTGTAAAGGCCCCAGGGCCATTAGCCTAGTACACACCTGTAAACCTATGAACACTGTTTCATATAAAAATCACATGAATTTTACAGATAATTTGACTTAAGGTCAAAACAATCATCTAAAATCCAGTCACAACAAAATGGAATTATATGGTTATTTCAACACTTAATTTCTGAGTGTGAAAAATGTATTAAAATATTTTTATATCACAAGTAAAACGTTTTACATACAGGACAGTGAAGCACAAAAATAAGTTGCATTCAAAAGGAAGGTTGAAATTCTACCTGTCAGATTATCTTTACTGGATGTCCTTATATCCTACTACATACAATCAATATACTGAATTTATAACTTTTCTAATTTATCTCCCTCTCTGTCTTAGATCCATCCCATGGGTATAAGGCATAGGTCACACTCTGATATGCATGGAATGCCTTCAACTGTGAGGTTTTTCATCACAAAGGGAAGAAAAAAGCTATTATTTCAATTTTCTTGCATATTTTAATCACACTTCGTTACCTGTGACTTAATATTGTTTTTTGTGCCTTTAATCTGTTTGTTTTTTAACCTAAAAATTACTTGTTTGTAATTTCTGCTTGGTCTACTGCCATAGTCTTGCAGCTGTATTCATAATTGTGGGAGAATTGTGATATAATATGATACTGTGGCATACTTTAACCTTCTATGAAAGCCCATACTGTTAATCAATGTGTGTTAACTGTAACAGCCACTGATAAATGTAACCAAATGACTGAACAAAATGTCCTTTCAACTGTATTGTTTATTGTAACACACTGTGCTCCTTATAGTATATTTACTTTTTGCTCCTTTCTTGGCCTTGAAACTGTACCTTATTAACTGTTTGACTCTTATATTTACTGTATTTGCTGTACTAACCTTTGTGGAGCTTTTCTCCCCAGGCCTCTGCTGAAAATGGGATCCATACTCAGTCGGACTTTCCCGGCAAACAAATGTAAAATAAATAAATAAATATACTGCAGGATCTGTGCTTTACTTATACATTTATACATATTTTACTACATGTTTTGCTATTATAACTGCACTTCTACACTTACTTGTAATTTTTGCCTGGTCGGCTGCCTATGTTTTATACTTTTATTTCTCAAAAGTGACAGTATTGTGAGTCTGACTGCAGCATCTATGCTCATACAAAATGTTTATTCTCAAATTTTGTTGATAAGATTAAATATTCTGTTTATTATTTGCTTGTTTAAGCTGCACTTACAAAGCTTTCAGTTTGTTACAACTGTTGCTGATTTTTCTGCTCTTTGTTACAGACCCCATCCCTCTCCACTGTTACATTAAGTACTGCTCTTCCTGCTGCTGCCTCCTGGCTCTACAGTAGCCACACGTTCCCTGGCCCCAACTGTGAAATTAAACTGCTGAATTTCTTGCCTACCCGAGGCCTTAGACTTGTAGCAGAGAGTCACAGTAGTAAGAGAACTGTGATTTGTTACAGGTTTTGAATCACAGAGCTGCATTGGCTGGATTTATTGATTACTTGGATTGATTTCAAGTCTAGTTCATCTCCTGTAACCTGAGCTCCTCCAGGGTTTATGCCTTGGGTGAAAATAAGCATGCACATCATTTTAAAAATCACGCCACACACTTGTCTGGATGAAATGGCCGCAGCCATGTATTTATTATTCCAATCAAATTAGGTATTGAATCAGTGCCAGGTCATAAGTCAATGCCAATCAAATCAATGCCAACCAAGAATATTCAGATGTGCGCAAAGGACAGAACTTGGAAGAAAGTCAAATCCAGTGAATCAGGCCATAACATACAACCGTAGTCCCTGGAAATGCTCAATCAACAACAATGGCTGAAGGGATCTACAACCAAACACCTATAGTTCCCTGTCACCTTTCAGCCAGATAACAGTGGCTGAAGGGGATCTGCCACTTGCAGGACCCCAGGCTGTTACCCCCAGGCTGCCCGCTACACCATAGGGTGGCCTACCTCTCTCCAGGCCAAGCATACTGCTTTGCAATTTTAGTTTTCCAAGTCTGCCCTTTCGCCCTTCATGGCTACGGCACCTACCTACTCTACCTACCACTTGCTGGGAAAGGCAAATACCTGAAAACCCAGTGGGAGAAAACAGGAAATTCCTTCCCATTTCACGATGATGACCTTTATGGGTCAGCAAGCACCTACCTACTTTTATACTACTCACCTTGTGCTATCTACACCTCTTCCTCTTTGTACAAGGAAGGGTGGGAGGGTGGGTGTTCTTCTCTGTCCTGCTCTGCTATTGAAAACAGATCTTGCTTGGCTACTTGTGGCTTTTTAAAGCCCTTCCTCTGGCCACTCATCAACCTTTACACCCCCCCTTCTTCCTGATCCTAACTTTCTGCCTTCCTGACCCCCCCTCCCACCCCCTCTTCTACATGCTATTTTCACCTCAGCAATATAGCTGTGCTTATGATTCCCTGACATGCTTCCATTGCCTTGGGTGAAAATAAGCATGCACATCATTTTACAAATCACAACACCCACTTGTTTGGAAGAAATGACCACAGCCATGCATTTATTATGCCATTCAAATTAGGTATCAAATCAATGCCAGATCATAAGTCAATGTTAATTAATCAATCCCAACTAAGAATATTCAGATGTGTGCAAAGGGCAGAACTTGGAAGAAAGCAAAATCCAATCAACCGTTACCTCATATCATGCGTTCGGCCCCAAAACCCGGACCACTCCACAAAAGGAGGGTGTATCCATATTCATAAAGGATACTCACACCTCCAGGTTGGTGGCAACGCATGAAGCTTCGGAAACCATCCAGGTGCAACTAACAATAGGCAAAACTGCTCTACAAATTGTAGCATGCTACAGGCCACCCTCTCAAACTCAGGAACCCCACACAGCCTTCCTGAAGACACTGGAGGGTATAAATGTATCTCCAAACACCATCATATTGGGTGACTTCAACTACCGAATATAGACTGGGAACATTACTCAAGCCCTAACTTTCTAGCCCAACAGTTCCTGGAGTTCATAAATTCAAATGCCATGGAACAGCTAGTCACTGTTCCCACGAGAGGAGAAAATATACTAGATCTCATTGTCACAAACATGGGGACAAAATGCTCCACACCGAAGTATATCCTCATTGGTGAGATCTGATCATAAACTAATCTCACTGGAAATCCACATCCCGCCCCACCCCAAACAAAAAAGACCATAGTGAAGAACTTCTCTAAAGCAAACTTCACACTACTCATAAGACTGGTGTGAGTATCCTTCAAGGCCCCTGAGTCAGAGGAAACCACAACCCAAGCTGCGGAAGCCCTTACAAATGCCTTCTATGAACACCTCCAGGACTGCATGGATCAGGCAATCCCAAATAAAACCAAGACTCTTTCCACAAAGGGCAAACGTCCCAGTCTGGTGGACCCCAGCCATTAACAAACTTTACAATAAGAGGAGAAAGCTATTACATGATAGAACAAAATCCATAAAAGGAAGTCACCCTGATCATTATTAGTAAAAAATACGAGCACTCATAAAATCAACTAAGGCCAATTTTGAGAGAAAAATTGCCATGGATTCAAAGGACAATCATAAGGCCTTTTTCAGCTATGTTAGGAACCTGGGTGGAAACTCACAGATATGCTCAGAATTAGTCCAAAATGATACAAAAATCACTGAACTCCACAGACATTGCCAACATACTGGCAGACAGGTTCAGTGCAAACTTCACCCCTCTCCCCTAAAGGAGAGATAACTATCCCAGCCGAGTGTAGCCTCCCGGACATCTCAAATGCGCAGGTGAAAGCTGCTCTCTAAAGCTAAAACACAGCATCAATGGGACCGATGGTGTCCCCGCTGTGTGCTACATGAGCTAAATGAGGAATTAAACCGCACATAAGCCAGCTCTTTAATCTCAGCCTTACCACAGGCTACGTGCCCAAGGGGTGGCGTACGGCAACTGTGGTCCCACTCCACAAAGGTGGCGCCTCTACGGACCCTGGTAATTACCGCCCCATAACAAGTCTAGTCTGCAAAGCTATGGAGAGGATCATAATGGAGCTCATAAACAAAGATATAGGGGACTTGCAGACATTGGACCCGACCCAGTTTGGCTTTGTCAAGGGAAGATCATGCCTTTTGAACTTGGTCGACTTCTTCGAAATAGTCACCAAGGCCATTGATGAGGGAAAGGCAGTCCATACAGCCTACCTTGACCTTGCAAAGGCTTTCGACACAATACCCCACTCGGGTATTGTAGAAAAACTTACCAGCTTAAATGTAAACCCATATGTCACAAGATGGGTTGCAAACTTTAAGGACAGAACCCACAGGGTTAGAGTTGCTGGCGCTGTGTCAGACTCCAAGCCGGTCACAAGTGGTGTCCCACAGGGCTCGGTCCTTGGCCTACTATTGTTTGGCATCTACTTCTCAGAAGTACAGGCCAACATGGGAGACTTTGGCTGACAAAGTTTGCAGATGACTGCAAACTGGGCGCCATAGTGGAAAGTGCATGGACACTGATATCCTTCAGAAGGGACTCACGAAACAGATAGCTGGTGCCAGAGCCATGGCCTGAAGTTAAACGCCAAAAATGTATAGTCATACTCCTTCGGGAAAAACAAGGTAACCCCAAGCTACCATATAGGTGGCAATCCACTAAGCACAGAAGAGGTTATCAGGGACCTGGGGACCCAGGTTGACAGTGGCCTTTCTTTGACACTCACATTGCTAAAGTGGTTAGAAAGACCTTCTACATTGCCCACCTGATCATGAAGGGATTCACATCCAGATCTAGTGAGGTCATTGTTCCCCTGTACTCTTCACTTATCAGACCAATGATCGAGTACAATGCCCCATTCGGGATGTATCTCACCCGACATCTGCAGCAATTGGAGAGACCCCAAAAGTTCCTCACCAAAAGGATAAGGACTCCAAAATCTGTCATATGCTGCCAGATTGAAGAAACTCCAGCTCTATTCAGTCGTGATACCGCCTGCTCAGAGGTGACATGTGCCTGACATACAAGGCCATGTCCAACCCGAATTAATGGACATGCTCCACCTCAAAAATCCAAATCCACCAAAACCACTAGAGCAAGCGACTTAAACCTTAGCACGGATATAAATAGGACGTGCTGGAGGGATAGATTTATCACTCAGAGACTCCCTATGCTGTGGAATAAAATCCCGGTCCATGTGAGGCAGAGCACCTCGCTGACTCTGTTCAAGAGAAATCTAGACCTGTGGATGGGAGATCGAGGTTTCACCCGGGAATCAACTCAGAGTGACTGCTGGACAGAGGCACAACAAACTAATGGGCACAGTATTTTTTCATATAAGGGGTGGCGTAAGCCACAATAATTTGGGCTAGGCTTATAAATGCCTTAGGGCAGATAGCCTAGTATAAACCTATGAACCTATGAAGGAACTCTGGCTGATAAAGTTAGCAGACGATTTCAAGTTGGGAGCCATTATTAACTCCCAAGTGATGCAGACATCCTACAGAAAGGCCTCACTGAGACCGACTGGTGTCAGAACCATGGCCTTAAGCTCAATGTCAAAAAAATGTGTCGTCATCCCCTTTGGGAAAAACCCAGTTCCCATGAATTACCACATTGATGGTAGTCCACTGAACACAGAAGGCATTATAAGAGATCTGGGAACACAGGTTGACAGCAACCTCTCTTTTGACCACCACATTGCCACTGTGGTCAGAAAGTCCTTCTATGTGGCACATCTCATTACTAAGGGTTTTGCATCCAGGAAGAAAGAGGTCATTGTCTCCCTCTACTCTTCCCTCATTAGGCCAGTCTTTGAGTACAATGCCCCATTTGGCATGTACCTCACTAAACACCTTCAACAACTGGAGAGGCCGCAAAAGTACATCACAAAGGGGATCCTAGGCCTTAAACATTTGTCCTATATGGACGGACTAAAAAAACTCCAACTATTCTCGGTCTCATATCGCCTACTTAGAAGCGATCTCTGCTTGACTTACAAAGCCATGTCTGACCCCAATCCTTCCGCACCACATGCTCCAGAGACCTCAACCTCATTACCACAATCAACAGAACATGCTGGAGGGACAGGTTCATAACCCAGAGACTGCCCATGCTATGGAATAGACTTCCCATACATGTCAAGCAGAGCACCTCATTGGCCCTCTTCAGGAGAAATCTTGATGAGTGGATGGGAAATAGAAAATTCACCCCAGGGATCGCTCCAGTGACTTTACTCGACAGAGGCACTGGGAACTAAGGTCGGGTGGCACGATGCCAGGGTAATCCTATGGGCTAGGCTTGTAAAGGCCCCAGGGCCATTAGCCTAGTACATACCTATAAACCTCTGAACACTGTTTCATATAAAAATCACATGAATTTTACAGATAATTCGACTTAAGGTCAAAACAATCATCTAAAGTCCAGTCACAACAAAATGGAATTATATGGTTATTTCAACACGTAATTTCTGAGTGTGAAGAATGTATTAAAATATTTTTATATCACAAGTAAAACATTTTACATACAGGACAGTGAAGCACAAAAATAAGTTGCATTCAAAAGGAAGGTTGAAATTCTACCTGTCAAATTAATTATCTTTACTGGATGTCCTTATATCCTACTACATACAATCAATATATTGAATTTATAACTTTTCTAATTTATCTCCCTCTCTGTCTTAGATCCATCCCATGGGTATAAGGCATAGGTCACACTCTGATATGCATGGAATGCCTTCAACTGTGAGGTTTTTCATCACAAAGGGAAGAAAAAAGCTATTATTTCAATTTTCTTGCATATTTTAATCACACTTCATTACCTGTGACTTAATATTGTTTTTTGTGCCTTTAATCTGTTTGTTTTTTAACCTAAAAATGACTTGTTTGTAATTTCTGTTTGGTCTACTGCCATTGTCTTGCAGCTGTATTCATAATTGTGGGAGAATTGTGATATAATATGATACTGTGGCATACTTTAACCTTCTATGAAAACCCATACTGTTAATCAATGCGTGTTAATTGTAACAGCCACTGATAAATGTAACCAAATGACTGAACAAAATGTCCTTTCAACTGTATTGTTTATTGTAACACACTGTGCTCCTTATAGTATATTTACTTTTTGCTCCTTTCTTGGCCTTGAAACTGTACCTTATTAACTGTTTGACTCTTTATTTACTGTATTTGCTGTACTAACCTTTGTGGAGCTTTTCTCCCCAGGCCTCTGCTGAAAATGGGATCCATACTCAGTCGGACTTTCCTGGCAAACAAATGTAAAATAAATAAATAAATATACTGCAGGATCTATGCCTTACTTATACATTTATACATATTTTACTACATGTTTTGCTATTATAACTGCACTTCTACACTTACTTGTAATTTTTGCCTGGTCAGGTGCCTTAGTTTTATACTTTTATTTCTTAAAAGTGACAGTATTGTGAGTTTGACTGCAGCATCTATGCCCATACAAAATGTTTATTCTCAAATTTTGTTGATAAGATTAAATATTCTGTTTATTATTTGCTTGTTTAAGCTGCACTTACAAAGCTTTCAGTTTGTTACAACTGTTGCTGATTTTTCTGCTCTTTGTTACAGACCCCATCCCTCTCCACTGTTACATTAAGTACTGCTCTTCCTGCTGCTGCCTCCTGGCTCTACAGTATCCACACGTTCCCTGGCCCCAACTGTGAAATTAAACTGCTGAATTTGTCGCCTACCCGAGGCCTTAGACTTGTAGCAGAGAGTCACAGTAGTAAGAGAACTGTGATTTATTACAGGTTTTGAATCACAGAGCTGCATTGGCTGGATTTATTGATTACTTGGATTGATTTCAAGTCTAGTTCATCTCCTGTAACCTGTGCTGAGCTGAGCTCCTCCAGGGTTTATGCCTTGGGTGAAAATAAGCATGCACATCATTTTAAAAATTACTCCACACACTTGTCTGGATGAAATGGCCGCGGCCATGTATTTATTATTCCAATCAAATTAGGTATCGAATCAGTGCCAGATCATAAGTCAATGCCAATCAAATCAATGCCAACCAAGAATATTCAGATGTGCGCAAAGGACAGAACTTGGAAGAAAGTCAAATCCAGTGAATCAGGCCATAACATACAACCGTAGTCCCTGGAAATGCTCAATCAACAACAATGGCTGAAGGGATCTACAACCAAACACCTATAGTTCCCTGTCACCTTTCAGCCAGATAACAGTGGCTGAAGGGGATCTGCCACTTGCAGGACCCCAGGCTGTTATCCCCAGGCTGCCCGCTACACCATAGGATGGCCTACCTCTCTCCAGGCCAAGCATACTGCTTTGCAATTTTAGTTTTCCAAGTCTGCCCTTTCGCCCTTCATGGCTATGGCACCTACCTACTCTACCTACCACTTGCTGGGAAAGGCAAAAACCTGAAAACCCAGTGGGAGAAAACAGGAAATTCCTTCCCGACCCCTACAATGATCACCTTTATGGGTCAGCAAGCACCTACCTACTCTTATACTACTCACCTTGTGCTATCTACATCTCTTCCTCTTTGTACAAGGAAGGGTGGGAGGGTGGGTGTTCTTCTCTGTCCTGCTCTGCTATTGAAAACAGATCTTGCTTGGCTACTTGTGGCTTTTTAAAGCCCTTCCTCTGCCCACTCATCAACCTTTACACCCCACCCCTTCTTCCTGATCCTAACTTTCTGCCTTCCTGACCCCCCTCCCACCCCCTCTCCTACATGCTATTTTCACCTCGGCAATATAGCTGTGCTTATGATTCCCTGACATGCTTCCATTGCCTTGGGTGAAAATAAGCATGCACATCATTTTACAAATCACAACACCCACTTGTTTGGAAGAAATGACCACAGCCATGTATTTATTATGCCATTCAAATTAGGTATCAAATCAATGCCAGATCATAAGTCAATGTTAATTAATCAATCCCAACTAAGAATATTCAGATGTGTGCAAAGGGCAGAACTTGGAAGAAAGCAAAATCCAATCAACCGGGCCATAACATAAAACCATAGCCCCTAAAAATGATCAACCAACAACAATGGCTGAAGGGATCTACAACCAAACACTGATAGTCTCCCTGTCACCTTTCGGCCAGACAACAGTGGTTGAAAGGGATCTGCCATTTGCAGGACCTCAGGCTGTGGTCTCCAGACTGCCTGCTACACCATAAGGCCTACCCAGAGAAGGGCCATTCTGTCCGAGCCTGCACTGATCCCCACATCAAGCACACACCTTTGCAATTTTATTTTTCCAAGTCTCCCCTTCCACCACAGGAAGATGGCTTGTCTTACATGCCATCTTTCCCCCAAGCACATCCGCTAACTTTGCCACTCCTTCTTTAAGGTTTTCTATAAATAACATTATGCCTTACTATGACAACTGAACTCCATTCACTTCTGTACAGTTCTGGAGAACTGATATTAGTGTATTGCAGTACCCAACCCCCTAGTTCTCTTACCTGTTGTCTAATGAATCTTTTGGTTAACTTCCTAGCCCTTTCCACTGCTCTGACATTATTTGCTCCTTGCTGGACTGGTCTTGGAAATATATCTGACTGCACACTCTTAATATTTAGTCAAATCTGTCAGATCTGCCTGGATCATTGACAATTTTTTTTTCTTTAGGTACAAGAATGGGCTGCTTGTCACATTATTCCCCCCTATTTGTAATACAATTAAACTTGGGTAAGGTAATGACTCAGAATACTCTGTTAAAGTTGCCAGCAGGTGCCACCACTGCATTTCTCTTCTTCCCAGCCAACAAGCCCACATTTCTTTCTCTTTGAAACACAGGTTCCACCCAGATTCACCCAATTCTCTGGCCACATAGTACATGAAGGAATGCCTTGGAGTCTGCATCTCTGTAAGCTACTTTATGATACCTGCAAAAGACAATGTTCATTAGTCATCACGATCTGACATATCTTCTGCAAACTTGCAATCTCTGACCTAAGTGCAGTACCTCAATTTCTGATGCCCCTTTGTGTGGGCATGTGATGTGGCTCCTATTCTGAAGGAGTGCGTTGTTAACTTGCTAATGTCAAGAGCCAGCCTTGCCATGATTTTTTCAGGGCTGCCCTGAATTGCTAACTAGATAAGGGAGCACAGTCTCTGTGAGAAAAGAACAGTGCATCACCACTCTGAAGCATCACCTGGATTTTTTTAAATCATCTATGTCCCACCCTCTGTCTTTCAGAAGCTCGAGCTCCTGTCACACTCCTTTTCCTAGCCAGTCCATTTTACTCTTCATCACAAGAACTCATACCCTGTCAGCCTCTAGCTTATCACTCAGTTGTAGACCCCATGGAGGGTTGTCACTCTTATTGCACTGCACTATCTCAGATATCCAGAAAGAGTCACAAAATGCTATAAAGTGTGCTGTCTGAAACAGCCGCAGTTCATACTCCAAACTCCATACCTCTCTCATAACTCCCCATAGCCATGCAAAATTACTCAGCTTGATGGACTGATGCACATTGGCTCTCTTGACCTCCATTCTTACCCAACATTGGAGCATCTTTCTAATTGCAAATGCTTGCATGGTGTCTTGCCATCCTCGCACGCTTTGGTACAAACTAATTGGTGCCACATATGCACCAGGACTTCACCTAGACATACTCAACTTTTTAAAACTAAAATGTAACTTAATAGCTGTGGTATAGGTAATGCCAGTTTTACTTGCCACCCTGCATCAGTCCTTATTTCTATAAAGTGGACAATACATTTCTTATACTGTACTTGTATAGTTGGATGCAATGCTTTCTCTGTCATGCCTTATATCCATTATCATGTCCCAAAGGTGTTGTGGAATCTTGTAAGGTATTGGGTCTGCTGCTGGCAACAACTGCCTGAACCTGTCCCACTGAAAATGAGAAACTGAGTTTGCAATAGCATTATCCCTCGTAGAATATGTTGTGCTGCCTGCAATTTCATACAAACTGTTTTTTAAACATTTGTTTGACTGCAACAATCATGTTAACTGCCATGTAAATGCAATTTCCTCCATTCATATATTATATTTTTACCTCTGTGTATATGTACAGTTTCCTATATTCATGCATTTTATATATATTAATGCCTTGTAGATGTCGAATTTTGGTTTTAATGCACAACCCAGACTAAGCATACCATTGGTCATTTGTGATCGATATTCTACCCTGGTAAACAACATAAAATGAAATACGTAAAACCCTGAACCTTCTTTACTTGCCCTGTGTTGCTAGACCCTCTCCCCACATGCTTACATGGCTAGCTGACTAATCTCATATTGTGCCCCACAACATACTGTGCTTTTCCTGCAGCTCTCACCCTATGTACTGCCCCAGCTCTCTCACCCTGATGTGTACTGCCCCAGCTAAACAGATGCCAGACTGTAATCATTGCCATTCTTTAAATTAGAACTCTGCAAACCATTTCCCATTCAAATGCCTCCCAAACAGTGATGCCACCTGTAAATTGTCACATCAGCAATTCTACATGACAAATGGCATAATAATTCATGTTATCTTGTTCTTAATGTAACATTATGTGCTATTAATAAAGGATCTGTTGTACTTAGCATCTGAAACTTGTTAACTTTTCTTACTTGCCGCAGAATGCTGAACCACCAACTGTACTTGAAAATGAAGCAACACTCCCCTTGTCACCACTCCAACACTCCCCTTGTCACCCCTCCATTATTCTCCTTGAACTGCCTTATTCTTAACCACTCAGGCTTAAACTCAGTTAAGGGGCTTCATTGTGAAACTTTGTGCAAAGTGTAATGGTGGAGTATTGAGATAACAATGGTCAATTTAACATTTTAAAGCACTGCCTAATAATAACAATTATTATTGTTAGTATTATTATTACTTCAGATGCCATTCCAAAAGAGAGCTTGGTCTTCATTTACTGATTTGCAAAATCTGAAAACTTCAAAGTACAACTATGCTTGCCTGCATATTTGAAATGTCATTTATTTGCTTAAGCTACTGTTGTATGGGGTCAGCTTTAGTTATTCACCCAGTTGCTAAAAAAAGGTGGGCAGGTTATCAGAATGTACATAGACCTGACCCATGCTCCATGAAGAGCTCCAAATAAATATCTGCAGAAAAATAATGTATTCATAGACAACTCATGCAGCACCTAATCCAGAATCACCTTATGGCAGATAACCAGCATGGCTTCCGGCCTCACCACAGCACTACTTCAGCCCTCCTAGCCTTTACCAACACCATAAACCATAATCGCAACAATAATTACATATCCTCAGCCCTCTTCTTGGATCTTTCCCAGGCATTTGATATGGTTGATCACCAAATTTTAATCCACACCCTGCAAACATTCTGTCTAGATACTAAAGCCCTTCAATGGTTTCAATCCTACCTGAATGGTAGACAGCAGGCTGTGCTTTGGCAGAACAAACTCTCTAACCTACTACCTAACACACTTGGAGTACCACAAGGCTCTATACTAGGGCCCCTGCTGTTTTCCATCTTCATTAACAACCTTTATACTGTCATCCCAAAAGTCAGCTGTATCCAATATGCTGATGACTCTACCCTGATTTGCTCGGCCACATCTCCAACAGAGTTATGGTCAGCTACCCAGTCCACTTTTAATACAATAGAAAACTGGTTTTCTGAATGTCGTCTGATCCTAAATCCCCAAAAAACTAAAATGCTGTTATTTTCACCAACACTTAGGTCTACTACTTTCACCTTTATCATAACTGCAAATGATGGCACAATAATCGCCCCTGAGCCCTCTACAAAACTTTTAGGTGTCATTATAGATAATAATTTAAAATTCGACCTACATGTTAACCAGTCTATCAAAACCATCAATAAAAAACTATGGTCACTTTACAGAATAAAAGCCTTCCAACCACCTCCAACTAAAATTGCCATAGCTCACTCTCACCTTCTTTCAACTCTCCTGTATGCATCCCCTCTACTCTCTAATTTAAACAAGACTGTCCTTAGCAAACTCTCAATCTGCTACAACCACATTGCCAGGTTTGCCACTGGGCTGCCTTTTAGGACACATCATTGCATCAATCTAAACCAACCTGCAGTCCAAATAAATTCTTGGCCTCTTCCCATTCTATTACCTTTCCTCTCTAGTTATTTACTCCAAATACCTTGGTTCCTTTCCCAGTTTTCTCCAATAAATTCCATCTCCCTCTTGCCTATTGTCTATATCCCTACCGGCAGAATCTTCTTTCTCCATTCCCATGTTGGTTTAGTTCTTAGTATACTTTCCGCTATTTTATGGATATAATATTTTGTATGATTATTGTTATTCTCCTTAAAGGCCTGCATCCAAAATCCCAGTCTCTCCCTGTTTCTTGAGCTCCCCCTGTTTCAACATCATCCCTTTCCACTTTGAATTACAGTTTTATGCTTGTGATATGTATAGGAGCCTTAACTGTGTGGCTCTGAAATACTCCTTCAAATTGGGTTATCCCAGTCTGCCCTGTTCTTCTGGAAGAATCAGCTTAGCCCACTTGACTCTTGCCATCTTCCCCTCCAAGATAAAGCCTTTCAGCTCTTTACTAATTGCTATCAACAACTTCTTTTCTGGTTGATAAAAATATGCCTGACCTGTATATAAAACTAAAGGGACTAAAACATTTTGACTGCTTGTATCTTACTCTCCATATCCATATAACAAACTTTCAATTTTCTCAGTTTTTGTATCTTTTATTTAGTCTCTTCCCACATATCCTTAGCTGCCACACCAGAATCATTTTTAATCCAAAGTCCTAAATGTTTCATTTTATCATGTCCACATAAATATGGACATTGCTGAACCAATTCATGTGTGGGTACATAATTTATCACTGTTGCCTTTGTTTTGGCTTCATTAATTTTGCATCCTGAAAAAAACTGAAACTGTCTCAAAATGTTCCACAACACTGTAATGTCTCTTTCTGGTTTTGTCAGTTATAAAATAACATCATCTGCAAATTAAGACAGCTTTTCTTGACTACCATACTAATTATATCCTTGAATTTCTGAGTCCCTTATTTTCTTTCCCAGTGGTCCTAAATATGATGCAAATAACAAAGGGGAAAGAGGACACCCTTTCCTGGTTCCTCTTCTCAAGCAGAAATGATCAGCGAGAACCCCACCCACCTCCTAATCAACCTTATAATTTTTTCAGGAAATGCAAATGCTTCCATTGCCTTGCTCATAAAGTCCCAGCTTACTCTGTCAAATGCTTTCCCTGCATCAAGACCCACCAACAACAATGGTATTTACTAACATTCTGCTTCCTTCTGAATCATCAATAATCTGTTAATGCTGTCAAATGTTTGCCTCCCCTCCACAAAACCACACCGATCCATATCTATCGATTCTGGCATTATTTCTGTCATTCTTTTAGCCACTATAGACATGAACACTTTATAATCATGGTTTAGTATTGAAATGGACCAGTATGAAGCTGGGTCTGATGGATCTTTACCCTCTTCAGGTATTACAGCTACCACCGCTTTCTTCCAGGTTGTTGGTAATTCTTCTCCTTTTGGTTATACATAACTATCCTAACTTTTAGTAATTGAGCTTCATCTACCTTAAACATTGGCATATTCAACTCTTCCATAAACATTTCCATTTGTATCTTTTCTTCATTTCTGTATTTCTCTGTTTTAACAGACTTTCATAGAATTTCCAAAATATTTCTAATATGTATAGCTGGCCTTAGGCATAGGCCAACTAGGCAGCCACCTAGGGTGCCACTCTAGCAGGGGCACTTTTCCAGTAATCTGGATGGTGTAGGAAGACTAGGATGGGGGCCAGTCTCTGGTGTTTGGGGGCACTGTGAAGACCTTTTGCCTAAGGCACTAGTTAACCAAAGGCCAGTCCTGCTAATACCACTACAGTATCTCGTTACCTTCCTAGTTATAGGCATCCTAAGCTTGGTGACAGACCTTTCTACCTTCTGTTGCCTGAGTCATTGTGCTAAAAGTTTGTGCACTCTACTGTTAATATTAAAAAACAGTCACTTAACAACAATTGTTCTAAACTCGTGCATATTATTGATGTAATCCCTTATTTTCTGCTTAGCATTCTGCAGTTGTTCCTCTTCTTGTTCTGTGAGATTCCACCTATTCTGCAATACTTTAACATTTGACAGGCCCTCTAAATAATTCTTGTTACTTTTTAACCATAGCTCCGTTTCTTTTATTTCCACCGTATTTTTAAACTCCACCTTCATTTTATCCTACTCCCTAGCTATATTTTCAAAAGAAATTTGTATCCTTTCTAGTATCTTCTGAATAATCTCCACTACCCATTCCTTAAATTCTTCTCTATTCAACAGATAGGTGGGAAAACACCAGTGTCTCATTTTATTTCATTACTCTGTGTTTTTATTTTAGTTATTAGTGGTGCATGATCTGAAATAGTTATTGGGTGAGTATCAAGACCTTCAATTAAATGTACATGTTCCTGTAAAATATAAATTCTGTCTAGCCCAGCCCAGTTTTTATATCTTGGGAAATAATATGTAAATTCACTCTGAACTCCTATTACTGAATTCACATCTTCCATGCCAAATATTTTCATAAATTTCTTTAAATATCTACCCTCCTTTGTTATAGTTTCCCTTCTGGGCATTCCAGACACATCTTCATTGTTGCAAATCATATTCCAGTCCCCACCTATAAGTAATATTCCTTGCTGAAAACTGATTATTTCTCCCAAAATTTTCTTAAGCTCCATCATAACAGTTTTAGGTGAAATATAAATACATGCCAGTGTAATCCATCTTCCTTGCCAGTAGCCCCTTAGCACTACAAATCTGCCATTATTATCTTTTTTATCCTGTTCTATCACTATTGGAGCTTCTCTTGCAATTCATATAAGTCTTGGAGCTCCTCTTGCAATTAATATAAGTCTTCTTTTCCTTTGTCCCAGGTATTCAGCTGAATAGCCATCCTGAAAACCTGTCTTTATGAAATTCACTCAGTTCTTTCTAAGTGTGTCTCCTGTAACATGGCTATTCACACTTTACATTTTTTAATCTAGTTCACTACTCTTGCTTTTTTGTATTTATCTGTGAGACAGTTGACATGTAAAAACATTACAGAAAAATCATTACATTAAAAATGTATTATTCCCACCTTTTATGTATAACACCTTTTTTGTTAAATGTCTAGATTCAGCTTTTGTGTCACATTCATACATTGTTTGACAGGTTGATCTTTTATACAGTTGTTTTTGTCATATCCATTTCAGCCTATGTCACATCTTACAAAACATTTTGTTTTATTGAAAGCCCTCAAGCAAACAAAAAACAAACAAAAACAAAAACACATCCCCACACCCCCAAAAACCTATTAACTTAATAATAACACACAAAACTATCTACATCTTCAAATACTGAAGTTTTACCCTCCTAATAGGAACAAAAGTCCCAAACTGAAAGTCACACTCAAAGACTTGAGTTAACCTGAAATAAAGGTTAAACATGCTAAGATGCATGGTGCAGCCTGTGCTTCTACTATGTGCTAATTGCTTTGGTCTTTTTTTTATAGCTCTCCCAGCTGGGAAAACTGAATGCTTTCAGAGAACACTGTATCCTAGCCAATTTCTCTTCTCATTTTTCCCTTCAACCAATCACCTTCCACCAGTCTGTAGCCAGTTTCTCTTTATCAGATTATCTCCATGGAGACATGAGAACCAGAAAACCAGTTTCTCTTTATCAGATTATTTCCATGGAAATATGAAGACCATCTGCAGAACTGCTACTAAGCATATATGCTAGAAAAAAGCCTCATAATATTCAATATTCTTTTTTATTTACTTGTGTACTCTTAAAACTTGTTACTAAATCAATCTAAGGTCTTTAATCCAGTCATTCCCCCATGTAAGAATGAGAAAAAGCACATTTTTATCATACTCTTTTAACCTGTTTTTTTTCATTGCACTGCCTACATTTCTTAAAACTGAACAAGAAAGAGAGAAGTGAGAAAAAAAAAAAAAAAACAGCAGCACCTGTTTACAATCCCCATTACACTTAAAATAATGAAGAAAACTTTACAGCATGCAAAGAAAACCATACACTACAAAAATAGTGCCAATAAGAAAAAAATGTCTGTACTTACAGTTAACTTTCTCCCTTCACTTCCCCTCCCCAAAACATTTTTGAACATTAATTACATGAAGTGGGGCATATGCTTTAGCATTCCCCACAAGTCCAACAAATTCTGAAAAAGTCCAATATATCCAGATTTTCTTGTTCTGTCATATTTCATACATATAATTATTGCATTGTAATCCCACATTAAGTTACTGGTTTTATTACTGTTCATCTTCATCTCCCAAATCCTGTCACTGCTTCATTTGCAACATACCCTCACTTCTTCTAGTCAGCTCTCATGCTCCCTTCCTTCACTCCAACATTTTCCATTGAAACACAGGACAAAGTTTCATAGGTACAGTCATTATGTGGTCTTTATTACCAGAGGAATAAGCAGCAGAATCTTTTTGTTTCAGAGCTCACTTTGTTGGACAAAGTTTTGTATTTCCTCCTTAGCATGTACTTCATCAAAAAATGATTTTGTCCCTCCAGGGAAGAATACTTTGAAGACAGCTGGGTACAGCAGTTTGAATTTCATACCCGCATCTCAACATTCCCTAAATAGTGTAACAAATTTGCTTTTCTTCTGCCTAGTAAACAGTCATTCTCCACAAACACTCTGCCGTCTCCCACTTTTTCTACTTTGTCCTTGTGCCGCAGTTTTGTCAAAATCAACTCCTTCTGCTAGTAGGATTACATCTTTACTATTAAAGGTCTAGGTTGCTTTCTCATAGCCAGGTTTGGAACATAGATATGATGTGCCCTTTCAACTAACAACTCCTGCTGTAGAATACCAGTCCAGTTGCTTATTTGTGCTTTCATAAAATTAATGCAGTCTGTTCCTTCCAGCTTCTCTGGTATAGCTGAAAATCACAGGTTTTCTCTATGTCTTCTGTCCTCTATCGTTATGATTTTTTGAAACATCTCTTCCAGAGGAGTCTCATATTCAGCTAGCCTTTTTTCATTTAGACTTCTGAAATTTGCAGCTTTGTCACCTCTTCTGAATATTTGTTTAAAACGTCTTCCATTTTTCCAGCCTTTTGTTTTTTGTGTTGATATACTTAATCAATGTTTCATTTATTTTAACCAGGTCTGTGTGTGGTTGTATTATATCTTCCTGTAGGTTTCTGGAATTCATGTCAGGAGGTTGCATTGCTTTTTGCTGAACAGCTGCAGAACTTTTCACAGTCAGTGTTTCTTCCTCACTTTGTGTAGCAGATTTTTCCAGGGCCTCTCTATTTCTTTTTTCCTGGCATCCAGGCAGTACACTTACTAGCCAGTTACTGAAATTTACCCATAAACACAAGTTTACTGGCCTTCTCTAATGAGTTTCTGTTTTCACACTGGGAGAACTAGAATTAAGCTGTTAGTCAATGTGCAGCGATCTTGGAAGTCCCCGCCCTTGAATTTTCTTGGGTAGAAACCTCTGTGGTCTGTCCATCTACTGCAGGTGTCTGGTGCAGTACATACAGAAGGGAGTATTGTACTCAAACAGTGGTCTGATAAGGGCCGAGTACAGCTGAGTAATGACCTCCCTGATCTTGGATGTGATGACCTTATTTATGATATGGGCAGTGTAAAAGGCTTTCCTTACTGCTATGGATACATGGTGATCGAAGTTCAGATTGCTATCAACATGTGTTCCCAAGTCATGCACCACTGTGTTTGAATTGAGAGGGCTGCTGTCTATATCGCAATTAGCAGGGGCTACTTCTTTGCCAAAGGGGATAATGAGGCATTTTTTGCATTTAGTTTCAGTCTATTGCCCTGGCACCAATTGTTTGTCTGTGTCAGTCCCTTCTGTAATTTGTTGAAGTCATTGGGGGACTCTATGATTGTGACCAGTTTACAGTCATCTGCAAACTTAGCAAACTAAAGGCCATCAACTTTTGACTGAACTTCAGAAGGATAAATTCCAAACAGTAGAGGGTCCAGTACAGATTCTTGTGGTACACCACTGGTAACTGGTCTACTGGTGGAGGTGAATTCTCCAACTTTAAATGCACCAGCTCTATCTATGAGCCAGTTTGCTACCCATCTAGTGATGAATGGGTTGATACCCAGCTGGGAGAGTTTCTCAATGATCCCTGAGTGAGGAATTGTGTCAAATGCCTAGGCTAAATCAAGACAGGTGGTGTCTACTGCTTTAGCCTCATCCAGGGCTTTGGTGACTTTCTCAAAAAAGTTCACCAGGTTTAATAAGCAAGATCTACCCTTAACGAAACAATACTAGGTTGGGTCAAGAGTTTGAAGGTTGCCTATGTCCTGGTTGATAGGTCCATGATGATTCTTTCCACAGCCTTGCAGATAAGGCTGGTCAGGCTAATGGGCCTATAGTTCCCAGGGTTGGTTAATGGACCCCTTTGTGCAAGGGGATTACTGTTGCTGTTCTCAACCCCCTCTGGCACAAAACCAGTGCTCAGGCTGTGGTTAAAGAGACAGCTAATTGGTTTCTCTAGGTCTTGTTTTAGATTGTTTAATATACAACATTATCTGGTCCCATAGAGGCCATATTTTTGGCCTTCTTGAATGACCTGTTCTTTGGAGATAAATGGTAGAGGACAGTTGTCAGGAATGCTATGGGGTATGACTGGTGGCGGAAGGGGGGTGAAATTGGCACCTAATCTGTCAGCCTGCAGGTTGGCAATTTCTTCAGGTTCTGTGCGAGTGGTGCTGTCCACTATAAGTTCGGCACACAGCTGGGTATTCCCTTTGAGGTTTCAGATGTAGCAAAAGAATGCCTTATGATTGTCTTTAGCTAGGAATGCCAGTCTAGCCTTGTAACTTGCTTTAGAGAACTTTACAAGGTTTCTGATTTGCTTGTTTAGCCTGTGTAGGGTAGTCTTCCTTTGCTGAGTATGTTCCTTCTTGTTATTATATATCAGTTTCTTTCTTTTGTTATATAACTTATTTATACTTACAGTCTACCAGGGTGGCTTGTGTTTGCGAGAGGACCTGGTTTTAGTCCTGTCAGATACTGCTGAGTCAATACATTTGCCTAAGTAGCTATATAGGGTGGCTGTGTACTTCTCAGCACAGGAGTTGTTGTTGCCTCTGTTAACAGTGGCTTTGAAACCATTTATACCATCTCTTACGAGGTGATAGTTTGCCTGGGAGAATTTCTTTTTCTCCTGAGGGGGTGTCAGGTCTGATCTTTACTTCAAACGAGACAGATTTATGGTCTGACTTAACTAGGGAGGGCAACACAATGGGGGTAGTGCAGTAACCCCCCATGTTGGTAAGTACTAGGTCTAGGACATTTGTGCCTCTTGTTGGGATGCAGGCTAACTGTTCCAGTGGATTTGAGTTAACAAAGTCCAGGAACCTCAGCGCATTCTTGTTTATGCTTGTGTAAACTGCTCAATGGATGGATGGGTAGTTGAAGTCTCCCATGACCAAGGTGTTTGGCTGTATACTGAGCAATTCAAGCAAGTCCAGGTAGGTGGTGTGGTTATCCTCGTTCATAGTGGGGGACCTGTAGCTAGCTATCATGTGGTAGCATGTTTTTACTATAGTTATTTGGACCTGGAGTAGCTCAAGAGAGTCATACTGTTTCACCAGTTGTGAGGTGTATTTGGATTTAATGAAAATGGATATATCTTCACCTTTGGTTCTTTCACATTCATTTTGGGGTCTGAATGTGTGGAAGGCATTGAAGCCCTGCATGGCCAGGGTACTCTCTATGGCCTTGAACCAAGTCTCAGTGATTGCACAGATGTTAGCATCTTCCAAGGTGAAGAGTGATTCCAGGGAGTGCGGCTTACTGTTTAGGTTCCTAGCATTAAGCAGTATGACCTTGAGTTTGTCTCAAGAGTATTTTTCTATGTTAGAAGTTTTGTTGTTTTGACATAACCTAAAAAAGGGTCTATGGGGGAGGCAAGCATGTTTGCCAATATCCTAAAGCCTTGATAAGACAGGTGAAGGCCATCTCTGGTGAAGCATCGAGGTCTGTCGACCATGTTTTTCCAGGCTGACAGATACTGAATCCTCTTGGAGTGACACCAGAAGCTAAACCAGTTTGTTAAAATCAATCAGTTTTTGTCTGCACTGTGGCATCATCCTAGGTGAAGGTAGAATGCTACTTAGGGCTAAGGACATACCTGGCTGGCACACAAAATATAAACGTTCTATCATGTCTCTCATCATATAGTCCATAGAGGTACAGCTGAAGTCATTCACTCCGTGTACGATGATAGAGTCATAATGGTAATTGCTGCTGAATGACTTGAGTGCGTACATGACTAGGTGCATCCTGGCACCTGAAAGGCAGCTGACCTTGAGCTTCTCCTTGTCCAGCCTAGTGAGAGGGATGTCTGTGTGTCTCACTGTTGAGTTACCTATGACTAGGAAATTTGGTTTTAATGTGTTTTGCCTTTGGGGCTTAGTTGGTTAGACCCTATTATATGTGTTATGTGTACTGGTGGACTCTCTTCATGTACTAGTATGTGAGGGTTGTATGCATTTGGGAGATCTCTGTTCTTCTGGTAAGCTCTTGGTGAATACCTCTGTATACGTGGGTTAATATGTCTTGACTTTATCTTGTGTAAGAGGAGAGGTGTGTGAGCTAACAATCTTTTTGATGTCTTGTTTGTTTGAGGACTGATTCAAGTTTCATGGTATAGTGACATCTCTTACATACTGTATTTGTTTGCTTTAGGAGCAGGTGGCTGTCGGTACACATGAGGTAATTGCTGCATTGCCTCAGGATGCCCATGTCAATCAGGCTGGCAGGAGAAATGTTAGGAAACTGACTGTCCACATAGCAGGTAATTCCTGGTTTGTGGGAGGGCAACAGATCAGCTATTGCTCTGGGATTAGCAAGGAGACTTAACACTGTACAGGATTAGTGAAGAAAGTGGGGCGATGCTTGACAGTGCTTAACTGAGCTGCCCACAGTGCAGCACTGAGCAACAAAGTTGCAAGAAGAGCACCAGAAAAGCCTGAGAAGGTTTCACTGAGTGGTGTTCAGGGAAAAACATGATTCTAGGCACTAGATTCTATAGAAGACATTGCTAACCTCTGCTGCATGGTGCTTAAATAAATGAATTTATTCCAGCAATCTCTACCTCAGATGGGTCTTGAGCTACACACTTCTGCCACCAGTATGCAGGGGCCTTCCTAATGTAAGATGGCTGGTTTTAGTGCTCAAGTGATACCAAACAGTCTAGATTCAGCAAGTTTGAATCTAGTCTATGCTATTTAAGACAGGTGAAGCAAAATATACAAATGTAGAATGAATCAGTCACAGCAGCAAAAACAGTATAAAATGAAGCAACAGTTCAGTGAAATACAGTACACAAGTGAAAAAACAGGCTTAAATTCTACTTATTTGTTGAATCATCTATTACTGAATTAGCATAAAACATGTTGTAAATGCTATACAAATCGTTAGCGGTAGACCACATACCAAACTCCACAACTCACCACGACCATCATACGACACATAATTCTTCATATGCTGAGGTTCTAAAGATTAACTTGCCTAAACATCAACAACCTTCAAAACACAACACAGGCACCCTCAGCAACACTGCCTTTCACATCACATAGCCCAAGGAGTCCCAGAGTCAAGGATGCTAAGCCCATAAAGTAGGCATCCACTAAACCATTATAACATTCTCGTTATAGGTGACTCCATTGGAATAAACTGGACAAAGCAGACAAATGTGTCTTATTTTGTTGTTTTCCTGTTGTCAAGGTTTAGTGTTTCATATTTAGCAGTAAAACTTCTTCTTTGTCCCAAGAAGGCAACAACACCTATCTACAAAAACTAGAGTCACTCAGTATTAAACCCAATACAATTTTCATGGGTGATTTAAACTATCCAACTATACACAAGGAAATCAGCAGTATATAAGCACAGAGATTCCTGGACTTTGTCTGTACAAATGCCCTGGAACAACTATTCAGTGTATCTACTAGGAGGAATAACATCTTAGGGCTTGTACTTATTAATATGGGAGTATCTTGCAGCATCCCTTGTGTATCCTTGTCACTTCTTAGGTCTGACCATAAGGCCATCTCTTTTGAAATAAAAATGAATCCAGGGATTACTAGTACCTTTAAAAAATTCTCTAAGACAGTCTACATACCTCTAAGTGATAGACTGGCAAGCTTCAAATCAGCAACAAACCTAGTTAACGCTACTGAATATGTGGAAACATAACCAATAAACTATGCCAGCATGTAAACAGCTGCATAGGTGCAGCTGTACCTGGTAGAAAAAGCAAACGGCAAACCATAAAAACAACCCTCCCACCCAGTGGAACTTTAATATCAGTAAGCTTTATAATGAAAGAAAGAAATTATTGGCTACAAGTAAGAAGAGCAATATACCGAATGACACAGCACTCATCTTTAAATTAAATAAGCAACTCGGGTTCTAAATTAAATTTAACAAAGCTGAGTTTAACAAAAAAATAGCCACCTAAGCAAAAGACAATTACAAGGCTTTTTTTAGTTATGTTCCTAATCTCAGAAGCACAACTCAACAATGCATGTAGCTAATTGTAAATGATGTTACCTACACCAAAGCTGAAGGTCTAGCTAACCTACTGACCAATAAGTTAAGCCTACATTTTAGCCCCCTCTCCCTCATCTATCTCACATGAAATATCTGCAGCAGACTTGCCACTTGCAATCGCACATGACCAAGTAGTGAAAGCACTATCAAAAGCAAAAAAAAACTGTGTCAGTGGATCCTGCCAATATCCCAGAATGCTTCTTAAACAGCATGAAGCATGTTATAGCCACACCCGCAACAACACTGTTCTACTTTAGCCTCAATATGGGTTTTGTATGAAGTGAATGGATAACAGCAACAGTTACTCCCCTGTGTAACCTTCCATGGATCCAGGCAATTATAGACCCATAAGTCTGATTAGCCTCATATGCAAAGCTGTGGAAAGAATTATCATGGAATTAATCAATAAGGACATAGGGAACCTCTAAACACTGGATCCATCTTAGTTTGGATTCATCAAAGGCAGGTCATCCATACTCAATCTGGTGGACTTTTTTGAAAAGTCACCAAGGAAACGGACACACATACAACAGTACACTCTACCTACCTCGATCTGCCCAAGGCTTCTGACACAGTCTCCCACTCAGGTATAGTATAAAACTTAAACTAGGAATAAACCCCTCTGTCACTTGCTGGATTGCCAACTGTCTCAAAGACAGGACAAAGGAGTTCAAAACAGGGAGAGCTGCCTCCACAAAAAAAAAACAGTCACCAGTGAAATCCACCAGGGTTTGGTGCTGGGACCTCTTCTGTTCAGCATTTGCTACTCAGAAGTAAAAGCCATTACCAAAGACTCTGGCTAAATAAGTTTTCAGATAACTGCAAGCTGAAAGCAGTGATCAAATCCAGAGAAGACTTAGCCATCCTACAGGAAGGTTTGTCCCAAACAAAAAACTAGTGCCAGACTGATGGACTAAAGCTGAATGCCAAAAAATGCTTTACCATCTCCTTTGGAAAGTCAACTCTACCAAGGAACAACCAAATTTATAGAGCACCCTAAGAGATGATCTAGTAGTTTGGAATATGGAGCATATGTGGACTGTGACCTAAATTTTGATCAGCATATGTCCATTGTATTAAGGAAGGCCTTCTATAATGCACAGCTCATAGACAAGAGGATTGCTTCTAGATACAACAATGTTGTTGTCCCCCTCTACTCAGCCCTCATTAAGCCAATCATTGAGTTTAATGCCCTTTTTTGGCAAGTATCTGTCTAACCACATGCAACAACTGTAATACCTGCAGAGGGATCTGACAAAAAGGATACAAGGTCTAAATAATATCCCCTACATGGACCACCTAAAAGGCCTATCACTAATTCAGTCTCTTACATACTGCTTAGAAGTGCCTATGTCTAGCATGCAAGGCATCTTCCGAACCATTACTGATGGAGTAACTTCACATCTGCAAGTCAAATGGTATCAGAAATACTCAATCCAAGGACCTAAACCTCTTCTGCAATATTAGCAGAATGGTTTGGAGGGACAAATATATCTCTAGGGGAATACCACTGCTCTTGAATAGACTCCCCATCTGTGTAAAGCAAAGCTTATCCCTCACCACATTCAAGCATAACTTGGATCAATGGATGGGAAACAGGAAATTTACCCCAGGACTCATTCTGTACTACTAATTAACAAAGGCAGCTTCTAAATGCTTTATCACAAGGTAAGGATCCCCTCCAAATATCTATGTTTTGATCTAGTAATTATCACTAAAGTAACAGTTAAACATAGATCTTGGAAAGTGTTAGGTGAATCTAAACTCCAATGGGATAGGTTAATTTTAAGCACCAAACGGGATAATTGACAAAGCTTAAAATGGTTCGCAAGGGCAGTTAGCCTAGTACTAACCTATGAATTTACGGACCCATATGGATCTTGCCCCATCCCAATGAAAGGCTGGTAAAACCATCCTGAAGTGCATGTTATTTTTTTTTCCAAACACCTTTATTGAATTATCACTTGTCACATAGGCAAATTTACATTCATATAAAAGTAATAACACTATAATTAACATAACAAACATTTTACTTCACATATCTTGCTATATATCATATAACCTAAGCAATATTACATACATTATTTGATTCCTGCCTTTTTTAAACAGGAAACATCTTTATTAAACCTTCACTTACTACACAGACAATAATACATTTATACAAATGAAAACAAACCACACCGACACAATCCTAGTTATAAGCATTTTACATCACAAACCATACTGACACATTCCCAGTTGTAAACATTATACACCACTTATAATCTACCCACTCTTTGATCCAAGTATATATCCCACACAGTGCCCACTCAATAATCCCCATCAGGATGTCCCAGTTTCAGCACACTGTAGCCAAAGGGACCATGTACTCATAAATGATATTGGTTGCCCAGCATCACACAAATCCTTCTCTAGTTGGCAAGCTTGTGCTATTAAAAGTTTGACTTGAAGAGACTGAGGATGGTTTTGTCTCCTAGTAACTGCATTCTTAGCCACTAATAGTAACAGAGAAATCAAGTTATTTGTATGCTTTTTCCTCACCTCACCTAGCTGAAAGTTACTCCAAAATAAATATATAGTGGTCAGTTCCAACATACCAGGCAAGCTGTCTCAAAGATATGACTTAACTGTTATTTCAAAGTCTGCAATCCAAGTCAAATTCACAATATATGTAACTACAACTCTGTTTCTCTACTCTGACCTCTCCAGTATCATTATTTAATCCATGGAAAAAACACATAATGCAATCTACAATGTATATCATAATATTTATGTAGGTATTGCCACCAAGATATTCTGTAGTGCTTACACTTAGATGCATACCTGAGCATGAGGTACATATGTTTACATTCCCCTGGGACCATCAGGGTGTTTAACATTATTTTTATCATTATTTCCCATCTTCTGGTTAATTTCAAATTAAGAGGCCATTTTACTTCAGTATTTGTTGACACATTTATTAACAATTTTCTTAGAGAATGCATGTTGATATCTCATATCCGGGATAAACTGAATACATTTTGGTCTTTTGATCCCTACTACTGTTTCCTATATTTCTTCAAAGATTCAAATAAACTTTATTGTCATTTAGGACCACACAAGGGTAGCCTAAATGAAATTACAAATGTCAGCTCACAAGAGAAATGCAGTGCAAATAACATAGATACAGTGGTATCAAAGAATAACATAAAAAAGAAAGTAACAACACATATGACATGCAAGAGGTAGTTCACATTACATAAACACATTCAGTACCCATTATCCAGTGATAAATAATAAGTAAATACCCACCACCAAACCCGTACACTGTTAAGATAGAGAATAAATACACAGTAGTGAATAGCAACTGTTTAGTTACCATATTGCACTTAACCTTAGATGTGACTCAATATAGCCATCATATTGCATAATAGTAATGCTGGTGGTAATTGCTCAGATATGCAGGATTAAATGAAAAAAAGAGGCTTCAATGTATCAGGTATTATGGTTGGTGTCTGTATTAATAAGTCTCACAGCTGTAGGACACAAACTGTTCCTGAATCTGGTGGTCCTACAGCGGAAGCTGCAGTACCTCCTTCCATACACAAGTTGTGAGAACTAGTTGTGTGCCGGATGGATCGAATCACCAAGTATTTTGTATGTTATCTTTCTTGCTCTTGTAATGAAAATCTCCTGAATAGAAGGGAGGTTTGTGCCCAAGATATTCTCAGCCACCCTCACTATCCTTTGTAGTTTCTTCTTCTCAGCAACTGATCAGTTGCCGAACCATGCTATGAAGTTGCTAGTGAGGATGCTCTCGATAGCACCCCTGTAAAAAATGGGACGAGCAGACAGTGGGAGGCTGGCATTTCTGAGCTTTCTCAGGAGGTGAAGCCTCTGTTGAGCATTCCTGACTATATGGTTGGTATCAGCAGCCCAGGAGAGGTCATCAGAGATGTGAAGGCCCAGAAACTTGGTTGTTTTGACTTTCTCTACTACCTCCCCTTTGATAGTGAGTGGTTGGTGAATTGTTGCCTTTCTCCTGAAGTCCATAATCATTTCTTTGGCCTTTAACATTCAGATTCAGATTGTTCCTGTCATACCAGGCAATCAAAGTGTTCACCTCATCCCTGTAGTTATATTCATTTCCACCACTAATGAGACTCATGACTGTGGAATCGTCAGCGAATTTTATAATATGGTTTGACTTATGTTTTGCAGTACAGTCATGGGTGAGGATGGTGAAGAGCAAGGGGCTGAGCACACAGCCTTGGGGAATACCAGTTTTCAGTACTATGCATTAAGAGGTGTTGTTTCCATCGCATGCCCACTGGGGTCTACCAATCAGAAAGTCAAGAGTTCAGTTGCATAGGTGCTTGTTTATCCTGAGTTTCACAAGCTTATCCACCAGTTGTATCGGTATCACAGTGTTGAACGCAGAACTGAAGTCGATGTACAGCAGCCTTACGTAGTTGTTCCTCCCTTCTAGGTGTTTTAGTGCAAGGTGTAGTGTGACTGATATAGCATCTGCAGTTGATCTATTTGCCTGTTATGCAAACTGGATTGGATCAAAGGGCTTAGGCAGACTCACAGATAGATGTTTCTTCACAATCCTCTCAAAGCACTTCATGACATTTGAGGTTAAGGCGACCAGTCTGAAGTCATTGAGGCAGGTAGGGTTGGGTTTCTTCAGAAGTGGGACAATACTTGTTTCCTTGAAACATGAGGGAACTTTCTCCATAGCAAGGGATGAGTTGAAGATGTCTGTCAGTACCAGACATAACTGATCAGCACGGGTTCACTTTATAATCTCGAAATTCTGAAATATCGAATTTCAGAATCTCGAGATCATAAAGCCGAAAGCCCATAATAGCAAAACCCCAGAAGCTCAAAATTCAAAATCGCGACTTCTGTACTAACCATACACCACATACATACACCTTCTTCCCCACACACAAACACACAAACTACTGCGCCCCCCACATCCCCCCTACTTAAATATATTAACTCACACCACACAAACACATGAAAACACCACCATACAAGCTACATTCCCCTTGCACACACACATCACAGTAACAATACACACTGACACACACTAAAGCCACTACCCAAAACCCTTAGAACATAAACACTTACCTGAATCTCCAGCTATCCATTAACACAGCGCAACACCAGGAGCGCAAATTCAACATCTCCGAACATTGAGATTTTAAATTTCGCGCTTCTGGTGTTTCACTATTATGGGCTTTCGGCTTTATGATCTCGAGATTCTGAAATTCGATATTTCAGAATTTCGAGATTATAAAGTGAACCCATCAGCACACCCCTTCAACACCTTGCCAGGTATGTTGTCTGGTCAGCAGCTTTCCTAGAATTCACCTTCTTAAGCTATAGTCTCACCTCCTCGGAGTTTAAGGTAAGCACTGTCTCCTTTTTGTCAGTGTTTGTTTTAGAAGGTATGGTGGTGTTCTTCTCCTCAAATCTACCAAAGAAGGAGTTCAGTTCATTTAGGAATTCCAAGCTGTCATCAAATTGGAGTGATTTGGTCTTATAGTCTGTAAGCTGCTGTATCCCCTGCAATAGGCTTCATGTGTCCCTCATGTCTTGGAAGCAGATCTGAATTTTCCTTCCATACTCCCTCTTTGCTTCTTTGATGCCCTTTTTCAGATTTGACCTGGCCACCTTTAACCTTTCACCTTTCTTAGTCATTTGCTTTGAAGGCTGTGTTTCTTTCCCTCAGTACCTCATAGACATTCCTGGTGAGCCAGGGCTTCTGATTAGCTCTTACAGTGATGGCTTTTATGGTAATTACAGCCTCCATGCATTTATTTATGTAGGCAAGAACTGATTCAGTATAGATGTCTATGTCTAACTGGAGATTGTGCATAGCCACTTCTTTGAATATCTCCCAGCAGGTGGTATTGAAACAGTCCTGATGGCAATCCATGGAAGTCTCCTGCCAGAGTCTGATCTGTTTACTTTATTTATTTATTTTATTTTGGGGTTTTTTGTTCACTTTAGTAATTAAATCTGCACAGCGAAGAAAGCCCTTCTCAGAAGCTGACAGACTTGTTTACATCAGGGCCAAAATCATCTCCTCTGAGGTAAGCAACAGGTCCCTATTTCAACTGTAGCTGTCTGCCTAGACATGTTCTAATTGTTTATATTTGTATCTTTCTCAAGAGGAATACATAAATGAGGCTGAAATTGTTAACTAAAGCAGGAGCAGACAAAGCACCATTCAGTAAAATTTCATCAAGACATTAGCAAATTTTGAAAATGTAGACAGTTATTCTAAAGGCCATAAAGAAGTAACAAGCTTTCCCTCTTTCCTTGTTATACAAGACTGACTCAAGCCTTTCCACCTTGTGTCCTAATGCACCATAGTCTAAAGGAAAGAAAACACGGTTGGTCCACCTTCCAATATTGTCTGAAGTCAGGTACTTCTAAACCACCCACAGAAAACTTCAATTCATCCAAGTGTTTCCTAGACAGAAACAGCAAAGCATGAAAAGAATAGTTTTAGCGAGCAGTTACTTCCTCCACATACAAAACTAAATCAAATCAGTTAAGAAAAAGACTGGAAGTAAGGAAGACATATTTTTGCAATTATCATCTATAGTTTTATATATTCTAAAATATGGGATACCTGTGTTTTAGATAATAGTAACCAGATGCAAAGAAACAAAATCTGGAAAAGTCTGCATTAGCTATTTCTTTTGCAAGGTTGATGTACACTCAGTTTATGGTATAGAAAAATGCTTCTGACATTCCTGCAAAGCTAGTTAGATTTTTTTTTCTTTTAAAACTGATTTTGTCCTTCGTGTATAGAATAATTGGTTGGTATATTTCACTTCTTTGGGCCACTGCTACTGCTGATCCTTTATGAAGCTACAGTGGATATAAAAAGTGTACACACCCCTGTTAAAATGCCAGGTTTTTGTGATACAAAAATATGAGATATGAGACCACAATAAATCATTTCAAAACTTTCCCACCATTAATGTGACCTATAGCCTGTAAAATTCAATTGAAAAAACAAACAAATCTCTTAGGGGAAAAAATATAAAAAATAAAAAGACATACAATAAGCTGGTTGCATAAGTGTGCATACCCTTAAACTAATACTTTGTTGAAGCACCTTTTGATTTAATTATAGCATTCAGTCTTCTTGGGTACACACCTGCCATCAAGTAAAGAGACTCTGATTAACCCCAAATAAAGTTCAGCTGTCCTAGTAGGATTTTCCTGATATTTACTCAGTTGCCTGATACAGCAAAAGCTATGGTTCACAGAGACCTTACAAAGCATCAAAGGGATCTCATTGTTGAAAGGTATCATTCAGGAGAAGGGTATAAAAAAATTTCCACATCATTGGATATACCATGGAACACAGTGAAGACAGTCATCAAAAAGTGGAGAAAATATGGAACGACAGTGATGTTGTAAAAAACTGGACATCCCTACAAAATTGATGAAAAGACAATATGAAAACTGGTCAGGGAGGCTGCCAAGAGACCTACAGCAACACTGAAGGAGCTGCAGGAATTTCTGGCAAGTACTGGTTGTGTACTACATGTGACAACAATCTCCCGTATTCGCCATATGTCTGGACTATGGGGTAGGGTTGCAAGACGGAAGCCTTTTCTTACACAGAAAAACATCCAGGTCTGGCAACACTTTGCAAAACAATACATTAAGTCTCTCAAAAGCATGTGGGAAAATGTGTTATAGTCTGATGAGACCAAGGTTGAATTTTTTGGCCACAATTCCAAAAGGCACGTTTGGTGCAAAAACACTTTGCATCACCAAAAGAACACCCTCTCACGGTGAAGCATGGTGGTGGCAGTATCATGATTTGGGGTTGCTTTTCTTCAGCTGGAACTGGGGATTATGAACAGTTTCAAATACCAGTCACTTTTGGCCCAAAACCTTCAGCTGTCTGCTAGAAAGCTGAAGATGAAGAGGAATTTCACCTTTCAACACAACAATGACCCCAAGAATTCATCCAAATCAACAAAAGAATGGCTTCACCAGAAGAAAATGAAAGTCTTGAAATGGTCCAGCCAGAGTCCACACCTAAATCCAATAGAAAATCTGTGGGGTGACCTGAAGAGGGCTGTGCACAGGAGATGCCCTCTCAATCTGACAGATTTGGAGCACTTTTGTAAGGAAGAGTGGGCAAATATTGCCAAGTCAATATGTGCTATGTTGATAGGCGTCTACCCAAGAAGACTGAATGCTGTAATTAAATCAAAAGGTGCTTCAACAAAGTATTAGTTTAAGGGTGTGCACACTTATACAACCAGCTGATTGTACATTTTTTTATTTTTTTTTCCTCTAACAGATTTGTTTGTTTTTCAATTGAATTGAACAGGTTATAGGTGACATTAAAGGTGGGGAAAGTTTTGAAATGATTTATTGTGGTCTCATTTTTTACATCGCAAAAATCTGGCATTTTACCAGGGGTGTGTACACTTTTTATATCCACTGTACCTAACTGATATATTAAAATAAAACAATTCTCTTAAGGATGAAAACTTGAATTAGTCTACTAATATCCTTGGTTACTAAGGGTCTGATGATTCAGTGACAGTCTCTTACTATGATCACCACATCTGTTAAGTACTGCATTTCTACAATATGGCAAAGTTTTAAAGATACAAATGCCAATCACTTAAAAGAGACTGCCAATGACTATTTAAAAGATTTACATTTTCAGGCTAGCTAAAAAGTAAAAAAAATGAAATACAGCCAATGCTTAGGTTCATAGGTAATTACTAGGCAATTGGTCTCCTGCCCATTTCAAGCCTAGCCAAAAAACCCTATTCAAAATTTCCCTCTAGCCTCAAGGAGGGCAAAACAAGATAGACCAGGAGAGAAACTAAGGCTGCACATCCAGTTATCTAGGTTTACCTTGAAGGTGGCAAGGATGCTACTCTGCTTAACATTTAGTGGACGTTTGTTCCAGAGGTGAGGGATATATATCTATCACTCTGTGTCTTATTTATCTGCTGATGAAGGTTTAGTTCCATTAACCAAGAATTTGATGTGCCATTAGTTTTGCAAAGGAACTGGAAGATCAAATATGGTTGGATCTTTAATGGCTCGAACGTCTAGATAAAGATCTTCACGGATCAGTCTGTAAAAGAGTCAGTCCACAAAAAGAGCTGTCAGTTTTATTTTATTTTTTATTTTATTTTACATTTGTTAACCGGGCTAGTCCAACTGGATACATGTCCATTTTCAGTGGAGGCCCGAGGAGAAAAGCTCCACTACAATCTACAAAAACAAGTTAAAAATGTCACACAATGCAGGAACACAGAATTATACAATACTATAGAACATACATTATACAATACTATGGAATATACATGAAACCTGCTACAAGTTATATAAGCAATAGAGTTCAGTATGAGGCTTAGCAGGAGACAAAAAGTCAAATTCAAATAAACAGCTAGGATAGTCTATTGCAGCATTGTAAGAAGTTGACAAAAAATAGATATATTTCTATTTTAAGAAAGAGTCACAGGGACACATTATGAAAAGGGAACTCAGGTGAGCTGTAAATGAGAAAAAGAAGTGAGGGGATGAAAGAAGCAGATGGCTGAAAGAAAAAAAAACGGTTAGTCAGGGTTGTTACAAGAGCATAGCCAGTGATTGGAAAGGAAAAGTTTTAGTTTAGCTTTAAATAATGGGAGTGAGGTTGTGGTAGTGAGGTCTTGAGGCAGTTGGTTCCATATTTTGCCAACTGAGTTGGAGAATGTGGAGTCACCTGCTGAGTTATTAGATAGGAAGTTTGAATCAGTATCTTGTTAGAAGAGCGTAGGTTCTTCAGGTTTTGTAGGGTTGAATGAGAGAGGAGAGCATAGGAGTGTTGTCAGGGTGATAAAGGGCTTTATGGGCAATAGTAAGTTGGTAAGATTGTATTAGGTAGGGTAGTTCTAGCCAGCCTAGATTTTTAAGATTAAGACAATGATGAGTCCTATAAGGAGAATCTGTAGCAAATCTAGCAATGTTGTTGTATGATGAAGCTAGTTTGTTGAGGTTATACTTAGAAAGGTTAGTGTAAATGGGTGAAGCGTATAGTAGGGTAGATATTAGATGTGATCTAGCTGTGGTAGTTTTAGCTTTGGGAGTTAGGAAAGATTTGATTCTGTAGAGAGAACCAAGTTTTATGTTAGTAGCTATTATTGTAGAGTTGAGATGAGTGTCAAATTTTAGTTGATTGTCAATAGTAATACCCAAGAGTTTAGTGGCTTGGTCTGGAGAGATGAGGGTACCATCATTGGATGTAAGTGTGAAGTTAATAGAAGGGGACATGTGAGTGGGTGCAAAGAGCAGGAGTTTGGTTTTCTTAGGGTTGAGGAGAAGACAATGATTAGAGAACCACTGCTCTATAGTAGTGAAGGTTTTTTGTGTGAGAGTGTGCAGCTCAGTTTGTGTTGAGGCTGAGCAGATTATGGTCGTGTCATCTGCATATTGAATGCACGTTGATTGGGTAGTGGCTAGATGAAGGTCATTTATAAAAATGGAGAATAGCAGGGGACCTAAGATAGAGCCCTGAGGGACCCCTATCGAAGTTGGGAGGAGATCAGAGAGATGGTTATTCCAGAGTACTGCCTGTTTACGGTTATCCAGATAGGATACGAACCAGCTTAGGGCATGATCGTCTAGAGAGAGGGATTTTAAACGATGGAGGAGAAGTTCATGATTGACCATATCAAAGGCTTTAGACAGGTCTACAAAGAAAGCAGAAGAAGAAGTGTTATTGTTGCGGTTTGTGTTAATAGAGTCAATAAAGGCTAATAAGACTGTGGTAGTGCTATGGAATGGTCGAAACCCATGTTGACAGTTAGCAAGGAGGTTGTGGCTAAGTAGGTGATTAAGTATCTGTTTGTGGATGCATTTCTCCATTATTTTTGCGATAGGAGATAGTAGTGCTATAGGGCGGAAGTTGGAATACTCAGTAGAGTCACCTCCTTTGAACAGAGGGATAATTTTCCAGAGTGATGGGATAGTACCTTCTTTTACGGTCCTGTTGATCAGTATAGAGATGGGTAGGCTACAGCCTTAGCTCCTACTTGGAGGTATTCTGCTGGTAAATTGTCAGCAGAGGGGGTTATGGGCTTCAGTTTTTGAAGCAAGGACAATATGTAAGAGGTCGGTATAGGTTTTAGGTGAAATGGAGGGGGAGGGGAGTATAGGGTTTGTAGTTTGGAGGTATCAGGGCTTTGTTGTTTAGCTAGTTTTAATATGGCTGAAGTAAAGAAGGTATTAAAAGCATTAGCTGTTTGTAGTGGGTTGTCAGGGTTAGAGTCTAGTGGGTTTGGTGTGGCAACTTTGCCTGGGGATAACAGCATATTAATAGAGGACCAAAATTTATGTGGTTGGTTAAGGGATGAGTGTTGGAGCTTTGTATAAAAGTTCTTTTTATCATGTAGAATGGCTTTTTTTGTCACATTTCTATGTTGTCTAAAAGTGAGGTGATCAGTTATGTTTTTTGTGGTTCGCCATTTAGCCCAGGCTTTGTTCCTGCTAAGGATTAGTGTTTTAGTTTCTTTTGAGAGCCATTGGGCTGTTTTGGGTTTCATACGTATAGAACACATTGGGGCATGATGTTCTAGGATGTCTAGAAAAGTATTATTAAAGTACGTAACAGCTTCATCTATAGGGAGAGATTTCAGGGGTGACCAGTTAACATGCATAAGTTCATTATGAAACAGATTGTTAGGGAGTGGTCACTGAGGTCATCTGGGAGAGTTCCTGTTGTATATTTTTGCTGTGGACTATTTGTTAATATCCAGTCAAGTATGGTTTCTTTATTATTAAGTTTGTTTATTCTTGTTGGTGAGTTAATGATTTGAGAGAAGCCATGTAGGTTAATGTGGGTGGTTGGGTTGGTAAGTTTACATAAGTTCCAGTCAATATTAAAGTCTCCCAAAAGTATTGTTTCTTGTAGGAGGTTTAGTGAAAGCCAATTTAACAGGTCTTCTAGTATGGCAGGATTTTTACCTGGGGGAAGATAAGTACAGATAATATTAATTGTTTTGTGAGGGTTTAGGTGAAGTTTTGAAATGATTATTTCGGCATTTATGTCAGATGGAAGGTTAAGATTTGCTTTACTTATTTGTAGTCCGGTTTTATAGAGGACAGCGACCCCACCACCTTTTTTGTATAAGCGGTCATGTCTAAGGATGTTGTAGCCTGGGGGAGTAATTTCATTATCCTTTATTGTAGGTTTGAGCCAGGTTTCAGTTAGACAGAGAATGTCAAACTGTTGAACATCTAGAATAGCATGAATTAGTGGTATTTTGTTGCAAATGCTACGTATATTTAGTTGAGCAATAGATAGTGATTTGGGGGGTTTGGTTAATGGTGTTGGTTTTGTTCTGAGTATGTGGCTATTGGCAAATTTTGGGGATGGGTTAGGGCCAGGATTAGGGTGGATGTCTCCATCAATTAATGAGGACATTAGTATTGGCTTGTAAAATTGAGGAGGTTTACAATGGTAGTTAACATGTTTTTTAAGGTTATGAATAAGGTATTTAATGTGAGAGAGACGGTGATATTTAGGTTTAAGGTAGGAGGTCTTGTAAGTGGGGTTAAGATAACTTATAGATGGAGGTAAGGGAGTTGCCAGGGTTTGTTTGAATGGGATAGTAAGTATAAAGGGTAGGGGTAGTTCGTAGGAGGTTAAAAGATAGGCAGAGGTGAGAGTAGTTAGGAGTGTTAGTAGTAGCAAAGGTCTGTATTTATTAGACATGATAGGAGATGCAGTAATAGAGTTGGAATAATTAGATGGAGGGAAAATATCAGAGAGTAGGTAAGGAAGTTAAGTGGGGAGGGAGGAGGCAGTATATGAAGGGGTGGAGACAAGTGCAAGATATGATTGGTGTTTAGAAGAGTGGGGTGTGCCTAAGAGGCAAGATGTGATTGGTGGTAGAAGTGAGGGGTGTGCCTATGAGTGTATAAATGTACAGGTGGCAGGGGCGGGTGAGATTTGGGGGCAGGGAGGGGAGCGGAGTGAGCCCGCATGGCGAACGGAGCGGGTAATACACAAAAGAGTAGTGAGGCCCAGAAAAAACAATCTGTGAGCTGTGGAAACAGCAGGTAGGTTTATATCAGATAAAAAGGTATAGTTTGTGTAATGAGCTGTAATCTGTGAAGATGTACAGGTTATAGCAGTAACTATACTAGAAGGGTGATGAGGCAGGGTCAAGAGTAAAGAAAATGTGAAGCAGAGAGAGAGAGGATACAGGTTCAGAACAAAGGTATTTGAGGGTTAAGAAATAACCCAAAAGGGAGCAATCCAGGTAATAGTAGGAAGCCACCTGGTGGCCAAAAGGAATAAGTATCAGAGTTATGCAGGTAAGAAAGAGGTAAGAGAGGTATGAGTTAGTGAAATGCAGATAAAAAATCACAGTAGTAGCTTTGAGGAGAGAATAAAATGGGAGACTAGGTTAGAATGTGGAGAAGACATGGGCTATTGGCTGCTGGCAGTCCTGGGCAGGTAGCTAGACTAGGATACACAGGTCAGAGTTAATGGATGACACATATGAAAATAACATACTTTCACAATCTGTAATGGTAGATTTCCCTTAAGATGAGGGATGGGGTTTAGTAGGTAGAGTTCAGGTCTTCCCGGAGGGCAGAGTCAGTTAATGCCAGTGAGTACAGGGTCCACCTAGCAAACTATTAAAATAGGACAGAGAGAGAGGAAGATAGTAAGACAAAACAGAGTAAATAAGACAGCAGTTGGCAATAGTTAACAATATTCTACTTAAACAGGTATCTGATGTACAGTTTCATTCACAGTGTAAAGTAACTACAATCAGTGTTTGAGTATTCATAGTTAAAACATAAGAATGGAAGTATAAGTAATCCAATTGAAACAGGTCATAGGATATAACAGTCAACAACATTCAACACTACTATGCTACTGTTGAGCAAAGAACTCTAACGTTAGCCTGAGGGTTGGACACATAGTTAGGTCTACAACTTATCTGTATTTAACCTATCTAGAAGGTGTTGTGCTTGTTTGGCACCAAGAGAATAGAAGCGCTGGTTAGCTAAGCTATCAGGCATTAATCATTAACCCTAATACAAAAAGGTTTCATTAAAATGACTACTTGCGTAGTATCAGGACTAAAAAGGCGCCAAGTAATATGTAGTGCGGTTTATTCGCGTTATAAGGTAAGGTTAAATAAGAACGCTACTACGAGCAATACGCTTGCAGTGAGGTGGAATTAATCACAATGAGAGGTAGTTAATCATTAACCCTAATACAAAAAGGTTTCATTAAAATGACTACTTGCGTAGTATCAGGACTAAAAAGGCGCCAAAATAATATATAGAGCGGTTTAGTCACGTTATAAGGTATAGTTAAATAAAAACGCTACTACGAGCAAAACGCTTGCAGTGAGGTGGGATTAATCACAATGAGAGGTAGTGCCTATAATGACCCCCGGCTAAAAACGCTACTACGAGCAAAATGCTTGCAATGAGGTGGAATTAATCTCAATGAGAGGTAGTACCTACGATGACCCACGGATAGATCCTGTTAGGCTCCGGTAAATAACCGGTATGCTGGTGATAGGAGCTATCAGCATACTCTAAATATACAATACATGCTTTAATCCAAGAGTCGCTAGGCTTTATGAGTGGTTTCAACTGACCAATTGAGAGCGCAGTATGTCTCACTGCGGTAATGGTTAGGAAGCACGATATATTGCTATTAGATTTTAATCAGCATATGATAACTTAGCATAAGGTATCTGAAGTCTAAAGTAACACAGCACAAAAATGTAAGCGGTGCATCAACAACCTAACATTGTTTCTTAAAAAGATGAAGTTCAAAATACACAGAAATATAAGGACATAAATATAATCAGAAAACAAGCTTTCAAATGCAGCGTAAAATAAACATAGCAGCTAAACTGATCCGTAGCTCATGTCCATGTACATATAGTGGATACACAGAGTAGAAACCACAAGTGTAATGAAAAATAAATATATATCCTAAAACATTTAAAACAGCAATCTGAAGTAGAGCTTACTCTGAGTTTCCGTACAGTGCCTGGTTCGGGACGCACAGCAGCCAAGCTGATTAACTAGAAAGGAAAGATGGCGTCCAAGGGTGTAGGGATATATTTATAAGGTATCTTGGATAGCTTGGGGGAGGGTATAGGAGGATGAGCACAGACTACAGGTCATGGGCGGGAAAATATGAGAGAGGGAGAATAGTTAGGAGCTGGAAGGGGTGGGCTGATGAAGTGGGTGGAGTGTATGAAAAGTAGGAGTAGAGTAGATATGTGTAAGGGTAAGGAAGAGAGAAACGGGGTGAAGAGCTTTATGGGAGGGAATATGCAGAAGGTAGCTAGGTGAGCTAAGGAGGATTCTAGTGAGCAATACTATAGAGGAGAGGGTAACAAAGTAGAAACAGGACACAAAAGAGTAGTGAGGCCCAGAAAAAACAATATGTGAGCTGTGGAAACAGCAGGTAGGTTTATATCAGATAAAAAGGTATAGTTTGTGTAATGAGCTGTAATCTGTGAAGATGTACAGGTTATAGCAGTAACTATACTAGAAGGGTGATGAGGCAGGGTCAAGAGTAAAGAAAATGTGAAGCAGAGAGAGAGAGGATACAGGTTCAGAACAAAGGTATTTGAAGGTTAAGAAATAACCCAAAAGGGAGCAATCCAGGTAATAGTAGGAAGCCACCTGGTGGCCAAAAGGAATAAGTATCAGAGTTATGCAGATAAGAAAGAGGTAAGAGAGGTATGAGTTAGTGAAATGTAGATAAAAAATCACAGTAGTAGCTTTGAGGAGAGAATAAAATGGGAGACTAGATTAGAATGTGGAGAAGACAGGGGCTATTGGCTGCTGGCAGTCCTGGGCAGGTAGCTAGACTAGGATACACAGGTCAGAGTTAATGGATGACACATATGAAAATAACATACTTTCACAATCTGTAATGGTAGATTTCCCTTAAGATGAGGGATGGGGTTTAGTAGGTAGAGTTCAGGTCTTCCCGGAGGGCAGAGTCAGTTAATGCCAGTGAGTACAGGGTCCACCTAGCAAACTATTAAAATAGGACAGAGAGAGAGAGGAAGATAGTAAGACAAAACAGAGTAAATAAGAGAGCAGTTGGCAATAGTTAACAATATTCTACTTAAACAGGTATCTGATATACAGTTTCATTCACAGTGTAAAGTAACTACAATCAGTGTTTGAGTATTCATAGTTAAAACATAAGAATGGAAGTATAAGTAAGCATAGTTTCATTAGTTATTCCAATTGAAACAGGTCATAGGATATAACAGTCAACAACATTCAACACTACTACGCTACTGTTGAGCAAAGAACTCTAACGTTAGCCTGAGGGTTGGACACATAGTTAGGTCTACAACTTATCTGTATTTAACCTATCTAGAAGGTGTTGTGCTTGTTTGGCGCCAAGAGAATAGAAGCGCTGGTTAGCTAAGCTATCAGGCATTAATCATTAACCCTAATACAAAAAGGTTTCATTAAAATGACTACTTGCGTAGTATTAGGACTAAAAAGGCGCCAAGTAATATGTAGTGCGGTTTATTCGCGTTATAAGGTAAGGTTAAATAAGAACGCTACTACGAGCAATACGCCTGCAGTGAGGTGGAATTAATCACAATGAGAGGTAGTTAATCATTAACCCTAATACAAAAAGGTTTCATTAAAATGACTACTTGCGTAGTATCAGGACTAAAAAGGCGCCAAAATAATATATAGCGCGATTTAGTCGCATTATAAGGTATAGTTAAATAAAAACGCTACTACGAGCAAAACGCTTGCAGTGAGGTGGGATTAATCACAATGAGAGGTAGTGCCTATAATGACCCCCGGCTAAAAACGCTACTACGAGCAAAATGCTTGCAATGAGGTGGAATTAATCTCAATGAGAGGTAGTACCTACGATGACCCACGGATAGATCCTGTTAGGCTCCGGTAAATAACCGGTATGCTGGTGATAGGAGCTATCAGCATACTCTAAATATACAATACATGCTTTAATCCAAGAGTCGCTAGGCTTTATGAGTGGTTTCAACCGACCAATTGAGAGCGCAGTATGTCTCACTGCAGTAATGGTTAGGAAGCACGATATATTGCTATTAGATTTTAATCAGCATGTGATAACTTAGCATAAGGTATCTGAAGTCTAAAGTAACACAGCACAAAAATGTAAGCGGTGCATCAACAACCTAACATTGTTTCTTAAAAAGATGAAGTTCAAAATACACAGAAATATAAGGACATAAATATAATCAGAAAACAAGCTTTCAAATGCAGCGTAAAATAAACATAGCAGCTACACTGATCCGTAGCTCATGTCCATGTACATATAGTGGATACACAGAGTAGAAACTACAGGTGTAATGAAAAATAAATATATATCCTAAACATTTAATGCAACAATCTGAAGTAGAGCTTACTCTAAATTTCCGTACAGTGCCTGGTTCGGGACGCACAGCAGCTAAGGTATCTTAGGTAGCCTGGGGGAGGGTATAGGGGGATGAGCACAGAATACAGGTCATGGGCGGGAAAAAATGAGAGAGAGAGAATAGTTAGGAGCTGGAAGGGGGTGGGCTGTAGAAGTGGGTGGAGTGTAGTAGAAGTGGGAGTAGAGTAGATATGTGAAATGGTAAGACAGAGAGAAATGGGGTGAAGAGCTTTATGGGAGGGAATATGCAGAAGGTAGCTAGGTGAGCTAAGGAGGATTCTAGTGAGCAATACTATAGAGGAGAGGGTAACAAAGTAGAAACAGGACACAAAAGAGTAGTGAGGCCCAGAAAAAATAATCTGTGAGCTGTGGAAACAGCAGGTAGGTTTATATTAGATAAAAAGGTATAGTTTGTGTAATGAGCTGTAATCTGTGAAGATGTACAGGTTATAGCAGTAACTATACTAGAAGGGTGATGAGGCAGGGTCAAGAGTAAAGAAAATGTGAAGCAGAGAGAGAGAGGATACAGGTGCAGAACAAAGGTATTTGAGGGTTAAGAAATAATCCAAAAGGGAGCAATCCAGGTAATAGTAGGAAGCCACCTGGTGGCCAAAAGGAATAAGTATCAGAGTTATGCAGGTAAGAAAGAGGTAAGAGAGGTATCAGTTAGTGAAATGTAGATAAAAAATCACAGTAGTAGCTTTGAGGAGGGAATAAAATGGGAGACTAGGTTAGAATGTGGAGAAGACAGGGGCTATTGGCTGCTGGCAGTCCTGGGCAGGTAGCTAGACTAAGATACACAGGTCAGAGTTAATGGATGACACATATGAAAATAACATACTTTCACAATCTGTAATGGTAGATTTCCCTTAAGATGAGGGATGGGGTTTAGTAGGTAGAGTTCAGGTCTTCCCGGAGGGCAGAGTCAGTTAATGCCAGTGAGTACAGGGTCCACCTAGCAAACTATTAAAATAGGACAGAGAGAGAGGAAGATAGTAAGACAAAACAGAGTAAATAAGAGAGCAGTTGGCAATAGTTATCAATATTCTACTTAAACAGGTATCTGATATACAGTTTCATTCACAGTGTAAAGTAACTACAATCAGTGTTTGAGTATTCATAGTTAAAACATAAGAATGGAAGTATAAGTAAGCATAGTTTCATTAGTTATTCCAATTGAAACAGGTCATAGGATATAACAGTCAACAACATTCAACACTACTACGCTACTGTTGAGCAAAGAACTCTAACGTTAGCCTGAGGGTTGGACACATAGTTAGGTCTACAACATATCTGTATTTAACCTATCTAGAAGGTGTTGTGCTTGTTTGGCGCCAAGAGAATAGAAGCGCTGGTTAGCTAAGCTATCAGGCATTAATCATTAACCCTAATACAAAAAGGTTTCATTAAAATGACTACTTGCGTAGTATCAGGACTAAAAAGGCGCCAAAATAATATATAGCGCAGTTTAGTCGCGTTATAAGGTATAGTTAAATAGAAACGCTACTACGAGCAAAACGCTTGCAGTGAGGTGGGATTAATCACAATGAGAGGTAGTGCCTACAATGACCCCCGGCTAAAAACGCTACTACGAGCAAAATGCTTGCAATGAGGTTGAATTAATCTCAATGAGAGGTAGTACCTACGATGACCCACGGATAGATCCTGTTAGGCTCCGGTAAATAACCGGTATGCTGGTGATAGGAGCTATCAGCATACTCTAAATATACAATACTTTTTTTAATCCAAGAGTCGCTAGGCTTTATGAGTGGTTTCAACCGACCAATTGAGAGCGCAGTATGTCTCACTGCGGTAATGGTTAGGAAGCACGATATATTGCTATTAGATTTTAATCAGCATGTGATAACTTAGCATAAGGTATCTGAAGTCTAAAGTAACACAGCACAAAAATGTAAGTGGTGCATCAACAACCTAACATTGTTTCTTAAAAAGATGAAGTTCAAAATACACAGAAATATAAGGACATAAATATAATCAGAAAACAAGCTTTCAAATGCAGCGTAAAATAAACATAGCAGCTACACTGATCCATAGCTCATGTCCATGTACATATAGTGGATACACAGAGTAGAAACTACAGGTGTAATGAAAAATAAATATATATCCTAAACATTTAATGCAACAATCTGAAGTAGAGCTTACTCTAAATTTCCGTACAGTGCCTGGTTCGGGACGCACAGCAGCCAAGCTGATTAACTAGAAAGGAAAGATGGCGTCCAGGGGTGTAGGGATATATTTATAAGGTATCTTAGATAGCTTGGGTGAGGGTATAGGGGGATGAGCACAGAATACAGGTCATGGGCAGGAAAAAATGAGAGAGAGAGAATAGTTAGGAGCTGGAAGGGGGTGGGCTGATGAAGTGGGTGGAGTGTAGGAAAAGTAGGAGTAGAGTAGATATGTGTAAGGGTAAGGAAGAGAGAAACGGGGTGAAGAGCTTTATGGGAGGGAATATGAAGAGGGTAGCTAGGTGAGCTAAGGAAGATTCTAGTGAGCAATACTATAGAGGAGAGGGTAACAAAGTAGAAACAGGACACAAAAGAGTAGTGAGGCCCAGAAAAAACAATCTGTGAGCTGTGGAAACAGCAGGTAGGTTTATATCAGATAAAAAGGTATAGTTTGTGTAATGAGCTGTAATCTGAGAAGATGTACAGGTTGTAGCAGTAACTATACTAGAAGGGTGATGAGGCAGGGTCAAGAGTAAAGAAAATGTGAAGCAGAGAGAGAGAGGATACAGGTTCAGAACAAAGGTATTTGAGGGTTAAGAAATAACCCAAAAGGGAGCAATCCAGGTAATAGTAGGAAGCCACCTGGTGGCCAAAAGGAATAAGTATCAGAGTTATGCAGATAAGAAAGAGGTAAGAGAGGTATGAGTTAGTGAAATGTAGATAAAAAATCACAGTAGTAGCTTTGAGGAGAGAATAAAATGGGAGACTAGATTAGAATGTGGAGAAGACAGGGGCTATTGGCTGCTGGCAGTCTTGGGCAGGTAGCTAGACTAGGATACACAGGTCAGAGTTAATGGATGACACATATGAAAATAACATACTTTCACAATCTGTAATGGTAGATTTCCCTTAAGATGAGGGATGGGGTTTAGTAGGTAGAGTTCAGGTCTTCCCGGCGGGCAGAGTCAGTTAATGCCAGTGAGTACTGGGTCCACCTAGCAAATTTCACAATCTGTAATGGTAGATTTCCCTTAAGATGAGGGATGGGGTTTAGTAGGTAGAGTTCAGGTCTTCCCGGAGGGCAGAGTCAGTTAATGCCAGTGAGTACAGGGTCCACCTAGCAAATTTCACAATCTGTAATGGTAGATTTCCCTTAAGATGAGGGATGGGGTTTAGTAGGTAGAGTTCAGGTCTTCCCGGAGGGCAGAGTCAGTTAATGCCAGTGAGTACAGGGTCCACCTAGCAAATTTCACAATCTGGAGGGTGGCCTAATGGTTAAGGTGTTTGCCTTAGAAACACAAGGTGCAGGGTTTGAGTCTCACAAGGGATAATTGGCTAGGCTTAAAATGGGGTGCAAGGGCAGTTAACCTAGTACTAACCTATGAACCATTTTGTTACGAGGGTGGCCTAATGGTTAAGGTGTTTGCCTTATAAACACAAGGTGCAGGGTTTGAGTCTCACAAGGGATAATTGGCTAGGCTTAAAATGGCTCGCAAGGGCAGTTAGCCTAGTACTAATCTATGATATCTATGATATCTATGATGTAATGGTAGATTTCCCTTAAGATGAGGGATGGGGTTTAGTAGGTAGAGTTCAGGTCTTCCCGGAGGGCAGAGTCAGTTAATGCCAGTGAGTACAGGGTCCACCTAGCAAATTTCACAATCTGTAATGGTAGATTTCCCTTAAGATGAGGGATGGGGCTTATTAGGTAGAGTTCAGGTCTTCCCGGAGGGCAGAGTCAGTTAATGCCAGTGAGTACAGGGTCCACCTAGCAAATTTCACAATCTGTAATGGTAGATTTCCCTTAAGATGAGGGATGGGGTTTAGTAGGTAGAGTTCAGGTCTTCCCGGAGGGCAGAGTCAGTTAATGCCAGTGAGTACAGGGTCCACCTAGCAAATCTAAATTTCCGTACAGTGCCTGGTTCGGGACGCACAGCAGCCAAGCTGATTAACTAGAAAGGAAAGATCTCTTGATAACTAATAAGATAACTAAGATTTTTGATTTCAGGGATCTTTTAGTTATGAATCTCTGAGGTCTCTCAACTTGTGTGATATGTTTAGATAAATAGATGCTAAAAGGTGAGTTACATTCAATAATGGGCCTGATATAATATCAGTAAACGGAGCAACTAGGCTGATGCAGAGTCACAAGTAGAAATGAAAGGCAAAATCCTCAGGTTAAAATCCAAACGAAAGGCAAAATCCTCAGGTTAAAATCCAACTTTAATTCCACTGCAGGTCAGATAAGCGCTTTCACTCATTCATTTGAGCTTCATCAGATCATGTAACAAAGACCTTCAAGTACATAGGCTACATTTATACAGTTAAAACATCTCCTATTGGCTGCTTCTTGTTACATATTCATGAGTTAATCTAAGCTTAAAGATATATGCACATATAAACATGCTGAGATGTATAAAATGAATATAAAAAACATATAAAAAACATATAAAAACTCTCCATGAACACTCAAGATGCTCTAATAAATATGTATATATAGATATATATGTCAAAAGAAATCTATTTCAAGGGTAAAAACATATATGTTCCATCATTTATTATAAAATCTACAAACATTCCTCCGTTTGTTTAACATAGGTTTAATGGAGGCTCTCTCATTGAGACCTAGACCCCTATCTGCTCTCAATCTAACTATCCACATACTCTCCTTACTCTCAGTATGGTTCCTGATGTCACCTCCTCGTATACTGGGTTTAATATTCTCAAGAGCTCTAAATAGGAAATAATGTTCAGGACCTGCTTGGGCTACGTGCTTAGCTAAGGCATTGTGAGGTGAAGCCTTCCTAATGTGGTAAAGGTGTTCTCTTATCCTGTCTTTAAAACGACAATTGGTTTTGCCAACATAAAATGCATCACATATTTGGCACACTGCCAAACAAACTATATGAGTAGTATCACAGGTAGCTACAGCACGTATGCTAAAGTTAGTGTGCATGTCAGGATGCTCAAAAAATGGACTGGGGTCAAGAGAATTACAATAATTTCAGCGTCCACATGGTTTTGTGTGTTCAAGAGGCATTGACCATTCATCCCTTTTTGAATAACATAGCATTCTCCTTAAATTTAATTTGTTCCTATATAAAAAAGAGGGTTTAGTCCCCACAAGTTTACTGATGGTGTCATCAGTACAGAGAATAGGCCAGTGTTTCGTAATAATATTCTTGATTGCTGGACAATCAGTACTATATGGTAAAGAAACCCTTACATGAGTTGATCTATCATCTCTACCATTGTCTGTTGTAACGGATCCACCAGTAATAACTGGTCCAAAATAAGGGGCTGCTCTGTTCAGTCTAAGTTTATTGACATCTAAGAGATTGGACTCAATCTCTTGTGAGCTATAGCCCGTTCTTCTAGCCTTATCTTGAGGTCACTCAGTTCATTTAGGAAACATTCTTCTGTGGCAGTTAGGCTAGAGGTTCTCATCCCGTGGCCTCTAATGATATTCTTAAAAATATGCTGTGGGTGCATACTATCACGCTGTAATAGAGTATTAAAATAGCAAGGTTTCCTATAGACACCTGTATTAATCAAACCACATGCTAACTTTTCTATATACAAGTCAAGAAATTCTATCTTCTCTCTAGAATGATTCATACTGAAGGTTAAATAGCCAGTGAGGTTGTTCAGTATAGTATGGAACACAAACAAATCATCAACACTACCTCTCCATAAAACAAAACGTCATCCACGAAACGTCTATAAAAGTTACATGTTGTTTAAACATTTCTAAATTAAAGAGACTCTCAAATTCCCAAAATGCCAAAAACATGTTTGCATAGCTGTTGGCACAAGGTGTGCCCATGGCTACGCCACCTCGCTGTTGGTAAAACTTGTTGTCATAGGTGAACAGATTGTTATTCAAAATGAGTTCAAGGAAATGTACAATGAGGTCTACTTTAACTGATGTATATTCGCTATGTAAGAGTAGATCCTCAGTGATATAAATCAGGCCTATGTTATTTGGTAACACAGTAAACAAGGACTTGATGTCAAACGTTACAAAAATCAAGTTATCAACGTCACAAATGTCACCTAAGCAGTCATATAAATCTGTTAAAAACTGTTTGGAATATTTCAGTACAACTTTGTTCTTATTTAATATAGGTCGCAAATGTTTCTCAACATAGACAGAAAGGTTTTCAGTGATCCAACCCTGACCAGACACTATGGGTCTCATTGGTGGGTCAATGGAGTCTTTGTGAATCTTAGGTAACCCATGTATTGTTGGTACAAGTGGATTCTTAACAAAGAGATAGTCAAACAATTCTTGATCCAAGATATCACCTTTCAACATATCTAATAACATATTGTTTACGTGACTAATAGTGGCTTGCACTATTTGTTTGTTAACTTGTAAATAGAAATCATCTTCCAAGAGTTTAATCATAGCATCATGATATTTGCTAGTGTCCATAACTACTATCCCACCACCTTTATCAGCTGGTTTGATGGTTATGGACTGTAAGGACTGGAGTTTAAGTAAGCTAGTCTGCTCCCTCTAGTCAAATTACCATTCTTCCTATATTTCTTTAGAGAAAATATTCATACAAATCATCCTCAGTTAGTTTCAAATATGCCTCAACTAACGGATGATTAGGTGGGACAAAGTTGCTAAGCTTCTTAAACTTTGGTGGTCTAGTAACGTTATTGTCTGTCAATTCACTATCAGTTTTATCATGAAATAGCAGTTTAAGCATAAGATTTCGACAGAAAAGTCTCATGTCTACTACAGTGTCCGTAAAGTTACTGTGTGCACTTGGTATAAAGTTTAGGCCTTTACATAATAATTTCTCATCACATTCAGTCAACAAATATCCTGAGATGTTATGTATCATAGAATCTGCTGGTATCAAAATTTCAGCTGTATCTAATTTACTTTGTTCTTCCACATCTTCTTTATTGTCTGATGTGGTACAAACTCTTCTGATAATTTATGCTTTCTGTCTCCCCTGCTCATAGAGCGCCCCTTGTTATATTCTTGTCCTTTCGGACTGGGAGGGGAAAAGGGAGCTCACTTACTACTCCTGTAGTGATGGTGGTATGTACTTTGTGAGGTAACTTGGATCTCACTATGCCGTCATCTACTGACAACCTCTTATTGATCGGTCCCTTCACAACATGTACTGCTGGATATAAGTTAGTTCTGTCTGCAATATTATTCACAGTAGTAGGCTGACTAACTTCTTTATTGTTTGTATTATAGGTTCATAGGTTCATAGGTTTATACTAGGCTATCTGCCCTAAGGCATTTATAAGCCTAGCCCAAATTATTGTGGCTTACGCCACCCCTTATATGAAAAAATACTGTGCCCATTAGTTTGTTGTGCCTCTGTCCAGCAGTGACCCAGAGATGATTCCCGGGGTAAACCTACGATCTCCCATCCACAGGTCTAGATTTCTCTTGAACAGAGTCAGCGAGGTGCTCTGCCTCACATGGACCGGGATTTTATTCCACAGCATAGGGAGTCTCTGAGTGATAAATCTATCCCTCCAGCACGTCCTATTTATATCCGTGCTAAGGTTTAAGTCGCTTGCTCTAGTGGTTTTGGTGGATTTGGATTTTTGAGGTGGAGCATGTCCATTAATTCCGGTTGGACATGGCCTTGTATGTCAGGCACATGTCACCTCTGAGCAGACGGTATGCGACTGAATAGAGCTGGAGTTTCTTCAATCTGGCAGCATATGACAGATTTTGGAGTCCTTTTATCCTTTTGGTGAGGAACTTTTGGGTCTCTCCAATTGCTGCAGATGTCGGGTGAGATACATCCCGAATGGGGCATTGTACTCGATCATTGGTCTGATAAGTGAAGAGTACAGGGGAACAATGACCTCACTAGATCTGGATGTGAATCCTTCATGATCAGGTGGGCAATGTAGAAGGTCTTTCTAACCACTTTAGCAATGTGAGTGTCAAAAGAAAGGCCACTGTCAACCTGGGTCCCCAGGTCCCTGATAACCTCTTCTGTGCTTAGTGGATTGCCACCTATATGGTAGCTTGGGGTTACCTTGTTTTTCCAAGGGTATGACTATACATTTTTGGCTTAACTTCAGGCCATGGCTCTGGCACCAGCTATCTGTTTCCGTGAGTCCCTTCTGAAGGATATCAGTGTCCGATGCACTTTCCACTATGGCCCAGTTTGCAGTCATCTGCAAACTTTGTCAGCCAAAGTCCTCCCATGTTGGCCTGTACTTCTGAGAAGTAGATGCCAAACAATAGGGGCCAAGGACCGAGCCCTGTGGGACACCACTTGTGACCGCTTGGAGTCTGACACAGCGCCAGCAACTCTAACCCTGTGGGTTCTGTCCTTAAGCCAGTTTGCAACCCATCTTGTGACATATGGGTTTACATTTAAGCTGGTAAGTTTTTCTACAATACCCGAGTGGGGTATTGTGTCGAAAGCCTTTGCAAGGTCAAGGTAGGCTGTATGGACTGCCTTTCCCTCATCAATGGCCTTGGTGACTATTTCGAAGAAGTCGACCAAGTTCAAAAGGCATGATCTTCCCTTGACAAAGCCAAACTGGGTCGGGTCCAATGTCTGCAAGTCCCCTATATCTTTGTTTATAATACAGCTAGATCCACTCTCACTATGTAAAATAGTAATTACATCATCAGTATCATTGGAAGTAGTAACGTTATTAATGTTAGCTATATTTTGTACCCTATTACTAGGCGATACATTGTTATGTACACAGTTAGTAATATCCACAGCTTCACAAGCATTATTAACAACATTAACATTTTCAGAACTAGTACTAGGTTCGAACTCAGTTGTCTAACACTAGTATAGTCATTAGATTTAATGGTAGCACTATAATGTCCATGTTTAGGCCAAACGAAGACTTGTCCTAAATTAAAATCTCTGTGATCTCTAATAATCTTGCTTCTCTTCTGTTGGAGAAGTTTCGCCTAAGGCTGATATTCCATCCAACAGGCTTTCAAATAGTGGTTCTATTACAGTACTTGGGAAACAAGAAAAATTCTCTTCTGTTGTTTCTTAATGTTATTAATGAGTTTCTCTTCTTCAGAGGCAAAAAAGTCAATAAGTAACTCCATGTACTGTTTGCTTACCTCCAAGTTCAGGCTGCCACCTTGAAAGCAACTCTGGATAATGTTCCCCTGATTGGGCATGTTTAATATCGTAATCCTCGGTACAATTTTGTGTCCAAACAATAATAAAATGCAAGCGCTGTGTTTGCAAACGCTTCAAGTGTGCAAAGTCTTTCTAGACTGTCTAACAGGCGTTGTAGCTCATCCAAGTCGGGTGTCGATATCCGCTCATCAAAGCACTCCAAAGCCAAATTGCCAGGAAGTGACTGTTGAACAGACGATTCTGTTCAAACCTCTTCTGTAGATGAGCAACTGAGCCCAGGTTTACACCTCGGGCTCATAGTCTAGCTCAATATCTACAGTTTCACTCTGACTCTGCATAATAGAAAAATAGTGCAAAGGCACAAAAATAGCCAAAAATGTCTGTATGCAAGGTAAAGATACAAACAAAGTTATGCTAAGCAAACGCTATTCACTGGTAGTAGACTCTGCTCCAAAGTCAGCAAGAAAAATGAAGCTAATAAAACAGGAACAAACCACTTGCTGACAAACAGGATAAACGCCCAGTGCTCCAGAAAAACTTGAATAATATTAATGAAACCAAAAGGAGCAACTAGGCTGATGCAGAGTCACAAGTAGAAATGAAAGGCAAAATCCTCAGGTTAAAATCCAAATGAAAGGCAAAATCCTCAGGTTAAAATCCAACTTTAATTCCACTGCAGGTCAGATAAGCTTTCACTCATTCATTTGAGCTTCATCAGATCATGTAACAAAGACCTTCAAGTACATAGGCTACATTTATACAGTTAAAACATCTCCTATTGGCTGCTTCTTGTTACATATTCATGAGTTAATCTGCTTAAAGATATATGCACATATAAACATGCTGAGATGTATAAAATGAATATAAAAACATATAAAACATATAAAACTCTCCATGAACACTCAAGATGCTCTAATAAATATGTATATATAGATATATATGTCAAAAGAAATCTATTTCAGGGTAAAACATATATGTTCCATCATTTATTATAAAATCTACAAACATTCCTCCGCTTGTTTAACATAGGTTTAATGGAGGCTCTCTCATTGAGACCTAGACCCTATCTGCTCTCAATCTAACTATCCACATACTCTCCTTACTCTCAGTATGGTTCCTGATGTCACCTCCTCGATCCTGGGTTTAATATTCTCAAGAGCTCTAAATAGGAAATAATGTTCAGGACCTGCTTGGGCTACGTGCTTAGCTAAGGCATTGTGGGGTGAAGCCTTTCTAATGTGGTAAAGGTGTTCTCTTATCCTGTCTTTAAAACGACGATTGGTTTTGCCAACATAAAATGCATCACATATTTGGCACACTGCCAAATAAACTATATGAGTAGTATCACAGGTAGCTACAGTATGCTAAAGTTAGTGTGCATGTCAGGATGTTCAAAAAATGGACTGGGGTCAAGGGAATTACAATAATTACAGCGTCCACATGGTTTTGTGTGTTCAAGAGGCATTGACCATTCATCCCTTTTTGAATAACATAGCATTCTCCTTAAATTTAATTTGTTCCTATATAAAAAAGAGGGTTTAGTCCCCACAAGTTTACCGATGGTGTCATCAGTACAGAGAATAGGCCAGTGTTTCGTAATAATATTCTTGATTGCTGGACAATCAGTACTATATGGTAAAGAAACCCTTACATGAGTTGATCTATCATCTCTACCATTGTCTGTTGTAACGGATCCACCAGTAATAACTGGTCCAAAATAAGGGGCTGCTCTGTTCAGTCTAAGTTTATTGACATCTAAGAGATTCTCATCCCCTGGCCTCTAATGATATTCTTAAAAATATGCTGTGGGTGCATACTATCACGCTGTAATAGAGTATTAAAATAGCAAGGTTTCCTATAGACACCTGTATTAATCAAACCACATGCTAACCTCTAGGCTAAATGCCACAGAAGAAGGTTTCCTAAATGAAGTGAGTGACCTCAAGATAAGGCTAGAAGAACGGGGCTATAGCTCACAAGAGATTGAGTCCAATCTCTTATATGTCAATAAACTTAGACTGAACAGAGCAGCCCCTTATTTTGGACCAGTTATTACTGGTGGATCCGTTACAACAGACAATGGTAGAGATGATAGATCAACTCATGTAAGGGTTTCTTTACCATATAGTACTGATTGTCCAGCAATCAAGAATATTATTACGAAACACTGGCCTATTCTCTGTACTGATGACACCATCGGTAAACTTGTGGGGACTAAACCCTCTTTTTTATATAGGAACAAATTAAATTTAAGGAGAATGCTATGTTACTCAAAAAGGGATGAATGGTCAATGCCTCTTGAACACACAAAACCATGTGGACGCTGTAATTATTGTAATTCCCTTGACCCCAGTCCATTTTTTGAACATCCTGACATGCACACTAACTTTAGCATACGTGCTGTAGCTACCTGTGATACTACTCATATAGTTTATTTGGCAGTGTGCCAAATATGTGATGCATTTTATGTTGGCAAAACCAATCGTCGTTTTAAAGACAGTATAAGAGAACACCTTTACCACATTAGAAAGGCTTCACCCCACAATGCCTTAGCTAAGCACATAGCCCAAGCAGGTCCTGAACATTATTTCCTATTTAGAGCTCTTGAGAATATTAAACCCAGTATACGAGGAGGTGACATCAGGAACCATACTGAGAGTAAGGAGAGTATGTGGATAGTTAGATTGAGAGCAGATAGGAGTCTAGGTCTCAATGAGAGAGCCTCCATTAAACCTATGTTAAACAAACGGAGGAATGTTTGTAGATTTTATAATAAATGATGGAACATATATGTTTTACCCCTTGAAATAGATTTCTTTGACATATATATCTATATATACATATTTATTAGAGCATCTTGAGTGTTCATGGAGAGTTTTTATATGTTTTTATATGTTTTTTATATTCATTTTATACATCTCAGCATGTTTATATGTGCATATATCTTTAAGCTTAGATTAACTCATGAATATGTAACAAGAAGCAGCCAATAGGAGATGTTTTAACTGTATAAATGTAGCCTATGTACTTGAAGGTCTTTGTTACATGATCTGATGAAGCTCAAATGAATGAGTGAAAGCGCTTATCTGACCTGCAGTGGAATTAAAGTTGGATTTTAACCTGAGGATTTTGCCTTTCATTTGGATTTTAACCTGAGGATTTTGCCTTTCATTTCTACTTGTGACTCTGCATCAGCCTAGTTGCTCCTTTTGGTTTCATTAATATTATTCAAGTTTTTCTGGAGCACTGGGCGTTTATCCTGTTTGTCAGCAAGTGGTTTGTTCCTGTTTTATTAGCTTCATTTTTTCTTTCTGACTTTGGAGCAGAATCTACTACCAGTGAATAGCGTTTGCTTAGCGCATAACTTTTGTTTGTATCTTTACCTTGCATACAGACATTTTTGGCTATTTTTTGTGCCTTTGCACTATTTTTTCTATTATGCAGAGTCAGAGTGAAACTGTAGATATTGAGCTAGACTATCAGCCCCGAGGTGTAGATCTGGGCTCAATCGCTCATCTACAGAAGAGGTTTGAACAGAATCTTGTCTGTTCAACAGTCACTTCCTGGCAATTCGGCGCTTTGGAGCGCTTTGATGACGCTGGATACGGCGACAACCGACTTGATGAGCTACAACTGTTAGACAGTCTAGAGAAAGACTTTGCACACTTGAAACGCTTGCAAACACAGCTTTGCATTTTCAAGTATTGTTTGGACACAAAATTGTACTGAGAGGATTACGTATATTAAACATGCCCAATCAGGGGAACATTATCCAGAGTTGCTTTCAAGGTGGCAGCCTGAACTTGAGGTAAGCAAACAGTACATGGAGTTACTTACTGACTTTTTGCCTCTGAAGAAGAGAAACTCATTAATAACATTAAGAAACAACAGAAGAGAATTTTTCTTGTTTCCCAAGTACTGTAATAGAACCACTATTTGAAAGCCTGTTGGATGGAATATCAGCCTTAGAGCGAAACTTCTCCAACAGAAGAGAAGCAAGATTATTAGAGATCACAGAGATTTTAATTTAGGACAAGTCTTCGTTTGGCCTAAACATGGACATTATAGTGCTACCATTAAATCTAATGACTATACTAGTGTTAGACAACTGAGTTCCGAACCTAGTACTGGTTCTGAAAATGTTAATGTTGTTAATAATGCTTGTGAAGCTGTGGATATTACTAACTGTGTACATAACAATGTAACGCCTAGTAATAGGGTACAAAATATAGCTAACATTAATAACGTTACTACTTCCAATGATACTGATGATGTAATTACTATTTTACATAGTGAGAGTGGATCTAGCTCTATTAATACAAACAATAAAGAAGTTAGTCAGCCTACTACTGTGAATAATATTGCAGACAGAACTAACTTATATCCAGCAGTACACGTTGTGAAGGGACCGATCAATAAGAGGTTGTCAGTAGATGACGGCATAGTGAGATCCAAGTTACCTCACAAAGTACATACCACCATCACTACAAGAGTAGTAAGTGAGCTCCCTTTTCCCCTCCCAGTCCGAAAGGACAAGAATATAACAAGGGGATGCTCTATGAGCAGGGGGAGACAGAAATGCAAATTATCAGAAGAGTTTGTACCACATCAGACAATAAAGAAGATGTGGAAGAACAAAGTAAATTAGATACAGCTGAAATTTTGATACCAGCAGATTCTATGATACATAACATCTCAGGATATTTGTTGACTGAATGTGATGAGAAATTATTATGTAAAGGCCTGAACTTTATACCAAGTGCACACAGTAACTTTACGGACACTGTAGTAGACATGAGACTTTTCTGTCGAAATCTTATGCTTAAACTGCTATTTCATGATAAAACTGATAGTGAATTGACAGACAATAACGTTACTAGACCACCAAAGTTTAAGAAGCTTAGCAACTTTGTCCCACCTAATCATCCGTTAGTTGAGGCATATTTGAAACTAACTGAGGATGATTTGTATGAATATTTTCTCTAAAGAAATATAGGAAGAATGGTAATTTGACTAGAGGGGAGCAGACTAGCTTACTTAAACTCCAGTCCTTACAGTCCATAACCATCAAACCAGCTGATAAATGTGGTCGGATAGTAGTTATGGACACTAGCAAATATCATGATGCTATGATTAAACTCTTGGAAGATGATTTCTATTTACAAGTTAACGAACAAATAGTGCAAGCCACTATTAGTCACGTAAACAATATGTTATTAGATATGTTGAAAGGTGATATCTTGGATCAAGAATTGTTTGACTATCTCTTTGTTAAGAATCCACTTGTACCAACAATACATGGGTTACCAAAGATTCACAAAGACTCCATTGACCCACCAATGAGACCCATAGTGTCTGGTCAGGGTTGGATCACTGAAAACCTTTCTGTCTATGTTGAGAAACATTTGCGACCTATATTAAATAAGAACAAAGTTGTACTGAAAGATTCCAAACAGTTTTTAACAGATTTATATGACTGCTTAGGTGGCATTTGTGACGTTGATAACTTGATTTTTGTAACGTTTGACATCAAGTCCTTGTTTACTGTGTTACCAAATAACATAGGCCTGATTTATATCACTGAGTATCTACTCTTACATAGCGAATATACATCAGTTAAAGTAGACCTCATTGTACATTTCCTTGAACTCATTTTGAATAACAATCTGTTCACCTATGACAACAAGTTTTACCAACAGCGAGGTGTAGCCATGGGCACACCTTGTGCCAACAGCTATGCAAACATGTTTTTGGCATTTTGGGAATTTGAGAGTCTCTTTAATTTAGAAATGTTTAAACAACATGTAACTTTTTATAGACATTTAAGTGGATGACGTTTTGTTTTATGGAGAGGTAGTGTTGATGATTTGTTTGTGTTCCATACTATATTGAACAACCTCACTGGCTATTTAACCTTCAGTATGAATCATTCTAGAGAGAAGATAGAATTTCTTGACTTGTATATAGAAAAGTTAGCATGTGGTTTGATTAATACAGGTGTCTATAGGAAACCTTGCTATTTTAATACTCTATTACAGCGTGATAGTATGCACCCACAGCATATTTTTAAGAATATCATTAGAGGCCAGGGGATGAGAACCTCTAGGCTAAATGCCACAGAAGAAGGTTTTCTAAATGAAGTGAGTGACCTCAATATAAGGCTAGAAGAACGGGGCTATAGCTCACAAGCGATTGAGTCCAATCTCTTAGATGTCAATAAACTTAGACTGAACAGAGCAGCCCCTTATTTTGGACCAGTCATTTACTGGTGGATCCGTTACAACAGACAATGGTAGAGATGATAGATCAACTCATGTAAGGGTTTCTTTACCATATAGTACTGATTGTCCAGCAATCAAGAATATTATTACGAAACACTGGCCTATTCTCTGTACTGATGACACCATCGGTAAACTTGTGGGGACTAAACCCTCTTTTTTATATAGGAACAAATTAAATTTAAGGAGAATGCTATGTTATTCAAAAAGGGATGAATGGTCAATGCCTCTTGAACACACAAAACCATGTGGACGCTGAAATTATTGTAATTCTCTTGACCCCAGTCCATTTTTGAACATCCTGACATGCACACTAACTTTAGCATACGTGCTGTAGCTACCTGTGATACTACTCATATAGTTTATTTGGCAGTGTGCCAAATATGTGATGCATTTTATGTTGGCAAAACCAATCGTCGTTTTAAAGACAGGATAAGAGAACACCTTTACCACATTAGGAAGGCTTCACCTCACAATGCCTTAGCTAAGCACGAGCCCAAGCAGGTCCTGAACATTATTTCCTATTTAGAGCTCTTGAGAATATTAAACCCAGTATACGAGGAGGTGACATCAGGAACCATACTGAGAGTAAGGAGAGTATGTGGATAGTTAGATTGAGAGCAGATAGGGGTCTAGGTCTCAATGAGAGAGCCTCCATTAAACCTATGTTAAACAAACGGAGGAATGTTTGTAGATTTTATAATAAATGATGGAACATATATGTTTTACCCCTTGAAATAGATTTCTTTTGACATATATATCTATATATACATATTTATTCGAGCATCTTGAGTGTTCATGGAGAGTTTTTATATGTTTTTTATATGTTTTTTATATTCATTTTATACATCTCAGCATGTTTATATGTGCATATATCTTTAAGCTTAGATTAACTCATGAATATGTAACAAGAAGCAGCCAATAGGAGATGTTTTAACTGTATAAATGTAGCCTATGTACTTGAAGGTCTTTGTTACATGATCTGATGAAGCTCAAATGAATGAGTGAAAGCGCTTATCTGACCTGCAGTGGAATTAAAGTTGGATTTTAACCTGAGGATTTTGCCTTTCATTTGGATTTTAACCTGAGGATTTTGCCTTTCATTTCTACTTGTGACTCTGCATCAGCCTAGTTGCTCCTTTTGGTTTCATTAATATTATTCAAGTTTTTCTGGAGCACTGGGCATTTATCCTGTTTGTCAGCAAGTGGTTTGTTCCTGTATAATATCAGTAAAGTCGAATTAAGACTTCTTTGGAAATTAGATGGGAGAGATGAAAGGTTTTCCAAACTTCTGTGGAAACATGATGGTCAAATGATAATGAATTTTCAACAAGGGTACCCAGATCCCTTAAAATAGCATCTGAGCAGAGTGGTGCATCTCCCATATGGCATGTCAAACAGTTTTGTTTACTAAAATGAACTATGCTACATTACTTACATTTATTTAATTTGAAACCACAGTCCTTGTACCATTGTTCTTGCTAGGTTGTTTATATTTCTTTTTTTCATGCCTTTGATTTTTTGTTAATTGTACTGTTATGCGCTGTGCCTCCTGCTATATTTCTTGTTCTATTTGTTATATATGGTTGCAGTTTGTATTGCTTAATGATTGTTATACATTTTTCTTCTTTCTTTCCTTCTTGTTTATCTGTATTATGCAGAAGGCATTAATGACAGTTACATTTAAAAGTTTTTTTAATTTATAACCTATACATTATAATTTCAATCCTGGCACACTGAAGAACTACAAAGCATGAGTCTAACGGTTAGGCTGGGCATGTTGTTGCGAATGACTGACTAATTGTTACCAGGTGTGGGACATTATGCATACAACACCATGAAGGAATCCTCCAGAACTCCTGCAGCAGAAGGAATTCCAAATCCCAGCTCGGAATGACTTCTTTCACTGAAGACTTAAAGGCAAATTAAAGTTGCTTTTTCCAAATACTATCTCTAAGGTGATGTCATTTAGTATACTGTGCCTAATCTTCAAAACAAAGACTTTATTTCAAATTCAATTTCACCTAGGTGTGAATACTCTAGTAACCAGGCAACAATACCCTTTAAGAAGGCAAAAATCTCCCTCCCAAAATTGAGTTGTTTTCCATTCTATTTCTTGATTCGGCCCACAGGTAACAGGTCAAGGCATATTTTCAGTACTTTGTAAATGCTCCAGAAAACTGATGCATTGCTCAGTTTTCTGCTTGAAGTGTCTCTGCTTCAGGTTTTAGTAACAGATTTAGGTTCTGAAAAGCTGTTCGAGAACACAACACGTTTTGTATGCGTGTGTGTGTGTGTGTGTGTGTGTGTGTGTGTGTGTGTGTGTGTGTGTGTGTGTGTGTGTGTGTGTGTGTGTGTGTGCCTGTGTGTGTGTGTGTGTGTGTGTGTGTGTGTGTGTGTGTGTGTGTGTGTGTGTGTGTGTGTGTGAGTGTGTGTGTGTGCACGCATGGTACTTGTGTGCATGTGTATATGTACATAGGTGTGCATGTCTATGTTATATGCATGCAAGTGTGCATGTGCATATCTGTGTGTGTGTGTGTGCTTATATATGTGTGTATGTGTGCATGTATATGTGTTTGCGTGTATGTGCACATATGTGTGTCTGTGTGTGTGCCTGTTTGTATTCGTGTAGGGGAATATATGCTTACATCATTGCTCCTCCAGCTAAGGGATATTTAAAATAAAAATAAAAAAATAGCAACTCCGGAGCAAAGCCTTTAATCATAATGTGCCATTACCTAGGTTTGGCTCAATAAGTAACATATTAGCTGAAACTGAAATAAGAAGTTATGTACCTACCATAACGTTCCATGTTAGTTGTCTTCTCTCGCCTTCTTTCTTGCTTGATGGGTTCGGAGCCGATCCCTCGGCTCCGACTCGGCACTTGCTAAGCTCAAGAGTCACTTTTACCAGCTCGAGGCAGCCCCATATCCCATGATGCAAGGCGGTAAGTACCCAGATCTCGTTTGATGACAAAGGGCAATAGCACCAAGCATAAAACACTTCCCAAAGGAAGAAAGAAAACTTACAGGATGGAAGAAGGGCCAGGTCTGAATGGTCTTCAGCATAATAATTTCTTATAACAAGGTCTGTCCAGGCCTGGGGGAAGGAGGGAGGGTCTCAAGAAAGAAGGCGAGAGAAGACAACTAACATGGAACGTTATGGTAGGTACATAACTTCTTAATGTTAAGTTGTCAATCTCGCCTTCATTCTTGCTTGATGGGACCGCGTCCCTAGCACCTCTATCCTGGGTGGCTCAATGGAACAGACTCTTGAGGACTGTAGAGCCAAAACTGGCTCTGTCCCTGGAGGCCAAGTCCAATTTGTAATGGGAAACAAAAGTGTGAGGAGTGGCCCAAGTGGCCGCTGCACAAATAGTGTCTAAAGGAAGTCTAGCTTGAAAGGCTGTAGAAGTAGCTAAGCTCCTAGTTGAATGTGCTTTAGGTTTTGAGCACAGCTGTTTTCCCCTGAGCAGATAAATTTCAGAGATGACCGAAGAAAGCCATCTGGACAAGGTCACTTTAGAAACAGGAAGGCCTTTTTTATTATCCGCATAGGAAACAAAAAGTTGATCAGATTTTCTAAATTTTTTTGTTCTGTCCAAATAATATCTAAGTTGACGGTGGACATCAAGATAATGTAGCTTTTGTTCAGCTCTGTCTGAATAGTTTGGGAAAAATACAGGGAGATCAATGGATTGATTCAAATTGGTCTTTGAAGCGACCTTAGGCAAAAAGGTCGGATTAGTTCTCAAAGATACTCTGTCTTTGTGAAAAACCAAATAGGGGGGTCGAACCGATAGAGCATGAAGTTCAGACACCCTCCTGGCCGATGTAATAGCCACTAGGAATAAAGTTTTCCAAGAAAGAAATTTCAGGGAACAAGAAACAGCTGGCTCGAAGGGGGGAAGAATCAAGGATGTCAGCACTAAATTTAGATCCCACTGAGGAGGAGGATTCCTGATTGGAGGCTTTAGTAGGAAAATTCCTTTCAAGAAGGCCCTGCAGAGCCTATGGGACATAATATTATGATCTGCGACCCCGACATGAAAGTTGGAGATGGCGGCCAATTGAACTCTGACTGTGGAAGAAGAGGAGCCTGCATGAAAAATCTCTGCTAAAAAGTCCAGGACTGCCTGAACAGGGGCAGTGAAAGGATCAATATTCTTGGCCTTAGCCCATTAAGAGAAATGTTTCCATTTGCTTGTATAAATCCTCCTGGTAGAGGATTTTAATGAAGCTACTATAATGTCTCTAACTGGGTTAGAGATCAAAGGAAGCCTGGCTAAGGAAGGAAGTGGAGCAACCATGCTGTGAGGTTGAGAGAAGGGATAGAACGGTGCAGCTGACCGGATTGGTGAATCAGAAGATCTGGCACTGGGTCCAGATGCCACGGCTGCACCAAAAGGTGATGATGGAGGAACGGGAACCAAACTTGTCGAGGCCAGTAAGGGGCAATGAGAATCAATTTGGCTCTCAAAACGGTAGCTTTCTGGATAACTTGAGGGATCAGAGGAAATGCAGGAAGGCATAAAGAAGTCCCTGGGGCCAATCCTGGGTCAGAGCGTCTCTGGGGATGGCCTGGTAGAGGAAGAGACAGAAGAAGTCTGGGCATTTGCTGTTTTGGGGAGTAGCAAAAGATCGCAACATGGGCGACCCCATTCCAGAAATATCTCTTCCGCTATAGATTGCTTGAGAGACCACTCGTGAGGCATGAGAATAGCTCTGCTCAATCTGTCCGCTACAATGTTGGTTTTCCCAGGGATATGCGTTGCTACCAGAAACCGATGAGAGGAGATCGCCCATTGCCATAGTCTGAGCGCTTCTCGACACAAGGGGTAGGACTTGGTTCCGCCCTGTTTGTTGATATACCAAACTACAGACATGTTGTCTGTGTGGACTGCAATTGTCCCTACGGGAAGAAAGTCGTTGAGGGCTTGCAACGTTAAAAGCACTGCTCTCATCTCCAGGACATTTATGTGCAGATGGTACTCGATCGGCTGCCACGTCCCATGAACCATCCTGCCCTGATAATGACCCCCACCCGATCAGGGAGGCATCCGTGGTGACAGTGGCTATCGGGGATGGGGGTACAAAGTACCTGCCTTGGTGAACCTGAGGAGATGTGATCCACCAAGCAAGATGATCTTTGCAAGTCTGTGTCACCAGAATCTGGTGACGCATTGGAAGTTGTTGGTACGACCACTGTGTGAACAGCATCCACTGAAGAAGGCATGTAGAATCGAGCCAGGGAAGAAGAGTAATGGCGCAGCCATGAGGCCTAATACCTTTAGAACCATTCTGGCCTGTACTTTCTTGTTGGCCAGAATGATCCTGACATGACTCTGAATGTCTGAAACTCTTTGATCTGTAAGGGTAGCTGACATCGAACAGTGTTTAAGTTTGCCTATGAAAGTAATAGACTGGCAGGGCGATAAGGATGACTTTTGAAGTTGATCGAGATGCCCAAATGAGAACAAAGACTTATTGTGTAATCCCTGGCTTGAATAAGCTGATGCCTGGTGGTGGCTGACAGGAGCCAGTCGCCGAGATACGGAAACACCTGGAATCCTTGGCGTCTCAGGTGAGCCGTGACCACTGCCATGCATTTGGTGAACACTCTGGGGCTGTAGTGAGACCAAAGGGCAGGGCTCTGAACTGGAAATGACTGGACCCCAGCCGGCGGAGAAATCTCCTGGGCGTCTGTGAATTTTGATGTGATAGCACGCATCCTGAAGATCTATTGAGCACATCCAGTTGTCCTTCTGTAAGAAGGGCAGAATTGACTGAAGAGTGACCATTCAGAATCTTGTCTTCCTCACAGACTTGTTGAGTCTGCTGAGATCCAATATTGGTCTCCAGTCTCCCGTCTTTTGGGGACCAAAAAGAACCTTGAGTAGATTCGGGCTCTGAATGGTCTTTGTAACTGGCTGAATGGCTCTTTTGCAGTAGTTTTGAGACTTCTAACTCTGCAATTTCCCTTAGACCGGGTTGTACATCTGGAAGGGAATTTGAGGGAAAGGACTTTCCTCGAAAGGAATTATGTAACCCTTGGATATGATCGACTGTACCCATCTGTCTTGAGTGAGGGAATGCCAGGCTTCTGGGTACAGTGATAATCTTCCCGACTGCCTCCAAGGAGGGACAGCGGGCAACATCTCAGGGATGCTGAAAGGGCTTGTCAGAGAGGCTCTCTGTTTCCCTGGTTTTGGACCCCTCTGCCTCTAGAGCGTCTGTTGTTGTTACCCCTCTGCCTCTAGGGGTAAACTGACCACGTGAATCAGTGACTCCTTGGGATTTATGGAACCACATTTTGCCACCTTTCTGTCCTTTGGGGTAAGGTCTAGAAGGGGTGGAAAAACGGACTCCTACAGCAGAAAGTCTTGCCGTCCTGCTCGCACCTGGTCAAAGTTTCCTTCACCTGAGGGCCAAACAAAGCTGACCCATCAAAGGGAGAATTTGTGAAGGACGCCTTAAAGGGATCTGCAAAGTCACATAGCCGCATCCAGGCTTGGCGTCTAAGAGCCACACCTGTACCTGCGGCTCTACTCGTTCCATCAGCAGCATATGATATTAGCCGCATGGAGGAGTTTGCAATGGAATTAAGGGTTCCTAGCTGCGAAGCAATTTTTTCTTGAGCCCCTGCAGCTGTAGGATCCTGTACTGCTTCACCCAGCTCCTTAAGGCTATCCCTCTGGAGTCTGGTGAAGTGACATAGGTAATTCAGCGAACGCATAGCAAAGGTCGCTGAGGAAAACATCCGCTTACCGTACCTATCCATGGTCCTAGAGTCCTTATTAGGAGGATGGACGGCACGGAAGGATCTGCAAGTTCCTTCTTGGTGGCAGCAGCCACCACCATGGCATCAGCGGGGACACCCTTAGTGAGGAATTGCTTGTCACGGGGCAGTGATAAATTTTGAAGGCCTCCTAGGGACTGGCTCTACAGAGTCAGGAGCTGCCCATGCCTTCGGGCAATAACCTGCATAAGGGGTCGAAGGCGGAGACACCCAGGAGGTGGAGGGCCGAGATCCAAATGCCTCTAGGTATACTGACTCATCCTCAGAGGGATTGTTGGTGGGCCAGTTTCCCTCTGTTTAAGGAGTTCTAGGATGTCTGAGAAGGAGACATCCTCAGAGGGGATCTAGGGATCCCTCTGACTCATCAAAGTCAGTATCTGAAGTGATAGACTCGGGGGAGTCTACATGTTTCCTCTTACAAGTCCTCTTCCTAGGAGGATCTCCCAAAACATCAGGAGAATCCTCGGAAGAGGGGGAAATTCCCAATGGGGAAACCTGAGGCGGAGGATCTCTGGGTCCTGTAGCAAGAGAAGTGGCAGAGATGTCAACAGGCACTATAGAGGGAGGAGCTAAGGGAACAGACTGCTGACTGATACCAGTGGCCAGCACACTCTTCATCACCTCGAATGCTCCCCTCCCAGGCAGGTCCGAGAGAACCCGTTCCGAAGAACTAGGAACTCCAGGGACCACCGAAAGGGAAGTCTCTGAGGCAGATGTCGGAACCGAGCTCACCAAGGCCGAGGCTCCAAGGGGAAGAGCGGGTTCGGACAAGGGTCCGATGCCACTCACCCTCGGAGGAGACCATGGAAGCCCGCCACGAATCCCTCTAAGGAAGGTCTCGAAGAGGAGATAAGAGTAGAGGCTGAAGGAACAGAAGGGGTATCTGTCCTCCAGGCGTAGCAGTAACCATTCGAAGACTCCAACTCCAAGCTCTGGGGTAGAGTTGAAGGAGGAACTGTAACGGGGTGTGGACCAATAGTCGTTTGTTGAGACGGACTATGTAACATTTGGGCCAGTGCCTGTGACTTAAGTACTCTACTGACCACTCTCTCTAAGTCATGGTCAGAAAGCCTGGATGACCTTGAAGATCGGCTCAGATGGCTCCGTTCGAAGGAGAGGTGAAGCCGAGCCAAAGTATCGGCTCCAAGGAAGGAGACCTCGACCTCTTCCTGGAAGGAGCCATCGGAACCGATGAAACTATAGAACCTGTCGGAGCCGACAACCTATCGGAGCCGACAGGTAGCTCGATGCATCGGCTCCAGCGGAGCCGATACAGCCACAAAGTAACGGTGTCGGAGCCGATCGGAGCCGACACCGATGCCTGTGCCACATGGTGGTCGGAACCGATCGGAGCCGACACCGAAGTGGTCGATGCAGAATCGGGGCTTAGTTAAGCCAGAATCGGCTCCAGCCGGAGCCGATCTCGACTCAGAACGAGTCGGAGCCGAGGCCGCAGGCTTTGACACAGAAGCCTGGGCCTTGGAAGATTTGGCAGACTTTGATGGAGCCGACTTAGCCGGAGAGCCCTCCGGCTTAAGAAGGCCCCTAAGTATTAATTTGTTTCTTCTTTCCTGCAGGACTCTCTGGCTGAAGGAATGACATATAGCACAGGAGTCCTGCAGGTGAAGAGGCCCCAGGCAATACAGGCAAGAAGTGTGACCGTCTGTCAGAGACATCTTCTGACAGCACGAGTCACACTTCTTAAAGCCTGAGACCCTATCTTTTGACATGGTGCAACACAACGCACACACACACCAGTCAAAGAATTAAATTAAATTAAATACACCAAAAAGGTATATAGAAAAACACACACACACACCCTAACAGGGGGGGGATGTGATGGGTAAAGTTTGTACTAAAAAAATTAGAAGAGACAGGGAATTTTCTGTCAGAAAATCTTTAAAATTAACTTAAAACTAAAAATTAAAGGGTTTTTAGTAAAAAGGGGCTAAAATATCAAAGTAGTAAATCACTTACCAGGAGCTGGTAAAAGGAGGACCTCATAGCGGGCAAAGCGAGATCTGGGTACTTACCGCCTTGCATCATGGGATATGGGGCTGCCTCGAGCTGGTAAAAGTGACTCTCGAGCTTAGCAAGTGCCGAGTCGGAGTCGAGGGATCGGCTCCGAACCCATCAAGCAAGAATGAAGGCGAGATTGACAACTTAACATTAAAAGTTAACATAAGGTTGTAACTTCTGAATTCAAGAACAGACCTACCACAATGCTTTTGCTGTCTGCTCACTCAGAAAGGTTATGCAAAGTGTACACTTTGTGGTAACATTTATGAATCCCTCCCAAAAGTCTTTGTTTTGAAGGTTAGGCACAATATACTAAAGGATACCAACACACGGGAGTTATTTGTAAGAGGCAGCATTAATGGGTGCTTTTAAGTCTTCAGTGAAAGAAGCCCATCATCTCGTAGAAGGGACTGCCATTCTTCGTTTGTTTGCCATGCCTGAGTGTTACAAATCAGTGGAAGAGAGATGGAGATTGGTGTTCTGACGGTAGCCTCTTACTGGTGGTCAAAGAACACAATGGCCTGAATGGGTGCAAGACTATAAGAGGCAAAAGAAAAAAATATTGCGTTAGAGTTACCATAGATTACTAGACACTAAATGTGATAAGTGAAAGATGCAATATAGATTTCATAGCCCCCCTCAATTAATCTGCATTTCTAACCCCCATCTCAGAGCAGTACTGGCTTATTATTTTGAAACATTTTGTATTTTTGTATTGACATATGTTCATAGGTAGCCCAAGAACCATTTTAAACCTAGCCAAGCTTAACCCAAATTTACCAAAATATTGCTGACCTGTGTCACTACCCCAAGGAAATTTATAGTTATGATATAGGTTTGTAAACATCAAGTATTCACAGGCTGCCCCTGTCCTTTAGGGACACAGGTGCCAAACCAGGAGTAAATTTGGGATTTCCCATCCATTGGTCCAAGTTACATTTGAATATGGTCACGGATAAACTTTGCTTAACATGGATGGGAAGCCTTTTCCAGAGAAGGGGTACTCTGAGACACATATCAGTCCCTTCAACATGTCCTATTTATGTCACAGATGAGGCACTGATCTTTAGAATGGGTATTTCTGATGCTGTTTGTTTTGTGGATGTGCAACAAATCCATCTGTGTGGGAATCAGAGGATGATTTGTAGGCTGGACATATATCACTGAGCAGCAGTCTGCAGGACACTAAGTACATGATCGGGCTTTGAGAAGGTCTGCATAGGAGTTGTTTACTCCCTGTATTCTTGCTGTGAGGAACCTCTGTGGTCTCTCAAGCTCTTCCATGTGCTTGATCAGACACATGCTGAAGGTGTGTTGTACTCAATGACTCGTCTGACAAGTACTGAGTACAGAGCAACGAGCACATACCTCTCAATGTCTTTGCTCAAGAATTGTGAATAAAGCCAACAATAAAAAATATGAAATTATAATGTCTGGCTTTAATGACCAACAGTAATCTTCACTGATTTACCAGAAAAATCAAATATTATGCAGTTATAGGCATCAATTAGTAACAGTAGAGGGGTGGATATTTTTTTCATTCCTTTGATGACAATGAGATATCTGAAGTGTATACAGTCAGTTGCTGAGCAAATTTGTGTACATTTGTGCATTTGTGTGGGTGAACGTGCACAAGAGAAAGAGAGAGAGAGAGTGTGTGTATGTGAGTGTGTGTGTGTGTGTGTGTGTGTGTGTGTGTGTGTGTGTGTGTGTGTGTGTGTATATATATATATATATATATATATATATATATATATATATATATATACCTATGTCTGTGTGTGTGTGTGTGTGTGTGTGTGTGTGTGTGTGTGTGTGTGTGTGTGTGTGTGTGTGTCTGTGTGTGTGTGTGTGTGTGTGTGTGTGTGTGTGTGTGTGTGTGTGTGTGTGTGCATGCACTTGTGTGTATGCATGTGTGTATGCGCATGTTTGCATGTGTGGACATTACATAGTTACACAACTTACATTATGGATGTATGATACTTCCTGCAGCAGCAATTACATAAGCTACAGCAAGAATGAAACATTAGACGGAAGTACTTTTCATCAAAATATAAAAAAATGCATATATATACATATAGAGAGAGAGAGAGAAATAAAATATACAAATACAAATAATTTAACAGATAGCTTACTATCTAAGCACAATATTGCCCTCCAGGGTGGGCATTATAGGGGAAATAATGGATCATCCAGGGGTGGAAAGGCCCAATGCTGCCTTCTAGGTGGTCTATTATTTTCCAATAACACCTACCTGTATGGCATTATTGCTTGTATAGTTCATTAGCTAATTAATTAATTCTTTTCCCAAGACTTGCTAGAAATGTAGAAAAACATTGCAAAGCAACTGAATATTTTTGTTTTCTGACAGTGCCATAATCCAGAAAATTAGATTTTTTTGCTTTATTCTAAAACTCTGCCAGTGCCAATCTGTTAAAAATAGATTATTCAATACGAACCATTTCAGATTTGTGTCATCCTTGATCTCTGGAAGCTTCTGGCTCATTTTTAAATGTTAATTTATTTCGAGTATTTGGGTGGTTGCAATACCGTCTTGTTTAGAACACACTCTGATGCTTCTAAATAGATTATTACTGAAGCTGCTGTATGTCAGAGAAGGAACAAAACCTTCTAACTTATTTTTGCTATTAAAGAGTTTACAGTTTTGAGCTTTGAAATTATTATGAGTACCACTTATATTAAAAGTTGAAAACTGTTTGCTTTTTTCTATTACTAACTATTCCCAAAATAAAAAATAATATTGAAAAATCGTTTGACAAATTAAAAAGTTTAGTGACTTCCGCGGTGGTGCAGCGGTAGTGTTGTTAGCTCACAGCAAGAGGTTCTCCCGTTCAATTCTCGGCTTGGGTTGGGAGTGCCTTATGTGTGGAGTCTGCATGTTCTCCCCGCGGTCGAGTGGGCGTTCAAAAGACATGCGTTGAATGGGTGTGTCTTCGTTGAAGGTTGGGTGTCGGGCTGGCAACTCGACGCCATACAAAACAAATGCCAATCATTAGCGGACCAGAGTTCCATTGTGGTAACCCCTAACCGGGAAAAGCCGAAAGACTAACAAAACAAGTTTCGCTGGCAAACAGCAAAAGGATTTTTCAGTTAGCTGCCATCCTATCTGAGATCTGTGTCTATGTTCACTCATCCAACGGAAAAACTGCTGAACAGCATTACATTGAAAATGCTTTTCAGCGAAGCTCCTCTTTTGGGGGGCTGCACCCCCCACACCCCCTCCTAATTACATATACCAACTCCGATATCGCATTACAGTGGGAAAAGTGCAAATTTCCTGAAGCCTACCATAATACAATCTTACTCGAATGGCTTGATGAACAGCATGTTTGATGAAACATGCCGTTCAATGCTTTTTCCGTTCAATGACTAAACATAGACTCCTGGGAGCTAAGCCAGACATTGGTTCATAGGTAGGCTCAAAGGTAGGTACTAGGCTATCAGCCAAAGGGCCTAAGTAAGCCTAGTTAGCAAGGTTCCCTGGCTTACGCCACCCAAGAAAGTTATTTTCCTGTGCCCCTGCCGAGCAGAGCCACAGAAGTGATCCCTGGGGTGTATTTCCTATTTCCCATCCACTTATCAAGATTCTTCTTGAAGAGTGCTAATGAGGAACTTTGCTTGACATAGATGGGTAGCTTGTTCCAGAGTATGGGAAGTCTCTAGGACAGGAATCTATCCCTCCAGCATGTCCTGTTTATTGTGGTGACAAGGTTTAGGTCCCTAAGTGTGTACCCTGGAGGGATTGGGATTTCTTTAGGTGTAGCATGTCCAACAGCTTTGGGTTTGACATAGCTTTATATGTTAGGCCAAGATCACCTCGGAGTAGGCGATATGCTATGGAGTAAAGCTGAAGTTTTTTGAGTTGGACAGTGTAGGGCATCTGTTTTGGGCCAGTAATCCTCTTTGTGAGGTACTTCTGTGCCTTTCCAGCTGCTGCAGATGTCTTGTGAGGTACATTCCAAAAGGGACATTGTACTCTATAATGGGTCTAATGAGTGTTGAGTAGAGTGGAACAATGACCTCTTTTTCCTAGATGAGAACCCTTTTGTGATGAGGTGTGCCACGTAGAAAGATTTCCTGACTACTGTGGTGATGTGATTATCAAAGGAGAGACTACTGTCCACCTGGGTCCCCAGATCTCTTATCACACATTCGGCATTAAGAAGACTGCCACCTGTGTGGTAGTTCATGGATACAGAGTTTTTACCAAAGGGGATGACAATGCACTTTTTGGCACTGAGCTTGAGGCCATGGCTCTGACACCAGGCATCTGTCTCAGTGAGGCCCTTCTGTAAGATGTCCATTTCATTTGGGGACTCAACTATGGCTCCTAGTCATCTGTGAACTTCGTTAGCCAAAGGCCTTCTGTGTTAGCCTGTACTTCAGAGAAGTAGATACTAAACAGGAGAGGTCCCAGGACTGAACCCTGTGGTACTCCACTTGTCACTGGTTTGAAGTCAGATTTGGAGTCTGCAACTTTTACAGTGTGGGTTCTGTCAGTGAGCCAATTGGCAACCCATCTTGTGACATAGGGATTTATACCTAGTTTAGTAAGTTTAGCTATAATTCCAGAATGGGGGATGGTGTCAAAAGCCTTGGCGAGGTCAAGATAGGCTGTGTGAACCAACTTACCCTCGTCTACAGCTTTAGTGACTGCCTCAAAGACGTTGATCAGGTCCAGGAGTCATGATCTGCCTTTCACAAACCCGTACTGGGTGGGGTCCAGAGTTTGGAGGTTACCGGGATCATGGTGGGATAACTGTTGCTGTGCGCCATTCAGTGGGCACAAAACCTGATGTGAGACTATGATTGAACATGGTGCTTAGGTGGCGAGCCAGTTTGTTCTGAAGTTCGTGTAAAACGCAGCCTGGGATGTTGTCCAGTCCCATGGATGCTGTGTTTTTGGCTTTAGAGAGTGCAGCTTCTACCTGCATAGTTGTGATTACAGGGACTCTGGATTCTTCCTGTATAGTTATGGGCCCTCTAGGGGGTGAGAGGGGGTAAAGTTAGCACTGAACCTATCTGCCAGGACGTTGGCAATATCAGTTGGTTCTGTAATTTTCATGCCGTTGTGCTGTAACTCAGAGCAGATCTGGGTGTTGCCATTGAGATTTTTGACATAGCTATAGAATGTTTTGGGGTTGTCCCTAGAATCAGTGGCAATTTTGTTTTCATAGCTAGCTTTGGAGGATCTTATAGGGGATCTCAGCTTCTTACTGAGGCTGACCAGGGAACTCCTCCACTCATAGGATTTTACTCTCTTCTGCAACAGTTTCTTCCTTCTGTTGTAGAGTTTGTTTATGGCAGTGGACCACCAGATTGGCTTCCTTTTTTTGGAGGACAACGTCTTGGTTCTGTTTGGGATAGCATGATCCATGCACTCATGTAAGTGCTTATAGAGTACATCTGTGTAGGATTCAGCAGTCGTAACTGTATTGTCCATCTGCATGGGTGCCATGAAGTTCGCCACTTCTGTCTTAAGAAGCATGAAGTTGGCTTTGGAGAAATGTTTTACTGTGATTTCCTTAATGGGGGGTGGGGGTGGGATGTGGATATCTAGGGTGATTAGCTTATGGTCGGATCTGACCAATGAGGAGTTGATTTTAGGTGTAGAACACCGGTCACTCATGTTCGTAATGACTAGGCCTAGGCTATTGTTGCTCCTGGTGGGGGTGTGGATAAGTTGATCCAGGGCATTGGAATTTATGAATTCCAGAAAGCGTTGAGCTAAGGAGTTGGTACATGAGTAGTTTTCCCAGTTAATGGCAGGGTAGTTGAAATCGCTCATTATTAGGGTGTTTGGTTGAACCCTAATATTTTCCAGTATATCAAGAAAAGAAGAGTGGGAATGCTGGGGCATGGTGGGGGATCTGTAGCTAGCTACAATTTGGATTGCAGTTTTGCCCAGAGTTAGTTGCACTTGGATAACCTCAGATGCATGATGCTGAGCAACTAGCCTGGAGGTGTGGATATCCTTAATGAATATGGACACACCTCCGCCTTTGGTATTCCGGTCCAGGTTAAGTGGCAGAAAAGTGTGGTATGAGTTATAGCCTGGTAATGCAGGGGTGCTCTCTGGAGCCTTGAACCAGGTCTCAGTCACTGCACAGCTATCGATGTTCTCCATTTTAAGGAGTGTGTGGAGGAAGTGCATTTTGAGATTTAGACTACTAGCATTGAGTAGCATTACCCTCAGTTATTGCTTGCCTGTTCCTGTTACAGTGGCAAATTTGTTATTTGAACCTTGTCTAAAAAAGGCACTATAGGGGCAGCAAGAACCTTAGCCAGTATCCAGAATCCCAGGGGTGACAGGTGCAGGCCATCTCTGACAAAGTATCGTGGTCTTTCGACCATGTCATCCCAGGCAGACAGATACTGGATCCCCTTAGAATGACACCAAAAGCTTAGCCAATTGTTGAAGTCAATCATTTTGTCCTTGTACTGCTGTATCATTCTGGGCTATGGCAGGATGCTACTCAGGGCTAGGGTCATACCTGCCTGGGCTACAAGATCAGAGAGCTCTTCCATGTCTCTTTTCATGTAGTCCAGGGAGGTACATCTCAGGTCATTCACACCAACATGGACAATGATTTGTTGTGGAGTGACCTGAGTGCATGGGTTATGTGGCAGCTGACAGTAACCTTCTCCTTGTTTAGCCTGGTGAGTGGGACATCAGTGTGCCTGACTACAGAGTCACCTATGACTAGTGTGTTGGGTACGTTGTTTTGCCTTATGGGCTGTGGTTGAGTGGCACACTGAGTCTGTGGGCTATGTGTCATTTGGATTGTGTTGGGGGGGGTGGAGGTTGCTTGTGTTTCTGCTTTGAAGGTCTCTGTTGCTTGAACAGATTATTATTGAGAGCCTCCGCAAATGTTTTTGTGTTTCTATGTGTGGATTTTGGTGGTGTAGGTTTAGTGGGACTATGTGATGAGTGTGGTGTGGTGCAAGTGTTTACCTTCTCCTCTTGACTGTCAACATAATTTCTCTGTCTTGACTCTCTATAACATTTCTTTATTTTGTTGAATGTGTTAATTTTTTCTGTGGATATTGCCAAAATATGTGACATCAGTGCTCAGCTCAAAAATTAAGAATATGAACGTTCAGTAAACTCTCAGTTAACCGCTGCACCCATGGGGATTGGTAGATGCCGGATAACTGTAGTTTCTGGTTGCTTGAGAGTTACTATAAAAATAGGCCTGATTAATATTGTACCATATAATATTTGTTTGGTTTGACTTGTTCTCAGGTTGGGGAGAGAGGGAATGTATTCCTATCTTCCTTTTTAAAGCTCTAAAACTCTAAAAATGTAATGTATGTTTCTGCAGGGGGAAAATAGAAAGTGCAACACATGAAAATTGTACTGTATTTCTTCGATATTTTTTTGCCGGTTGCTTGAGTTCCAGTTAACTGAGAGGTTACTGTTTTAGAAATTTGAGGAAACAGACTATTTCAGGCAACTAATATAAACATAATTTTCAGTAATCATCCATTTCATACATTAAGGTCAGATTAGGGCAGAGGGCTAAAGCTCTGAGCTGTTAATGAGGTACCTCCTGTGTCTAGGGTACAGTGTTTGATTCCTTCTATGCTCATTTGTTTACTGAATGACTTTAAACAAGTCACTTAGCTAGTGAGTACTGCTGGTTTGCCCCTGAAAGGACAGTTGTGTCCAGTGGGCTCATCTGATACAAATAGGCAAAACAATTTGTGAGTTACCTGTAGCTGGATACTAGTCACATAAAGTGCTTATATACAAACTGTTTCTTTAGAGTAGTGCAAACAGGTTGGAGAGGCCTGTACTGTTTTTACTTTACTTATCTGTTAACTGAGTAAACGCATTAGGTGCAAGTGCCTCTTTTCAGGGGTTACCCAGGAGGAATATCCAGTTAAATGGCCTACTCAGAGTCATGTAGCAGGCAATTGGAGGCTGATGGACTCAAACCCCAGACTAAAGGATGAGCCTCACTATCAGCTTATATTCTTAATCATCTTGTGTAAACTGCCCTATAGATGTCTTGATCTGTATTGCTTTAGAAAAAAAACATTACTTCTGATTCAGTGACAGTCTTCTGAATGTCTTTATTAAAAAAAATAAGTATTGGCTATATTTCTTAAAATTGTGCTTCATCCATCCTTGTTAGTACTGGCATTAAAGGGCAAGGGTCAAGGTACACCCAAGGCACAGTTTTTCAGTGATCTATTATGTAATACTGTCCTTCAGACCTTTGGTTCACAGAGAGCATTTCTGATAAGAGAAATGTGTAAAACAGTGTGGTGCTGTGTTCTGTAAAGATATAACTAACATAACAGTAAGCCATAATGCACCGTCTGTACAGTTGCAAAGCATATTCAGCTATGTTCCCTGCTGATGAGGCAATCACAAACTTGTACAATGCTCTCATGCTGGCTAACATTTACTCAGCTTGCATTAATGTCCATTTTCACAGCTATTAATTATTACTAAACAGAACATGTATATATTTATGCATAGTCACTACATTCAGTATTGTAATAAAGGAGCCAAAATATATAATCTGCTGATGAATAATAGAAAAGTTGTTAACAAAGACTAAATATTTTTGTTTGTTATTTAAGTAACAATTTATAGTAGGAAAATGGTTGTTCAATAATGCATATTTTCAGACCCTATTTTGCTGTGCAGATAGTTTGTGAATTTATGATTGGCCATATTTACACCACTAGGACAAACTTAAGGTCTTTAACTTGCAACATACTTTAGCAGCAACATGGTCAAAATGAAGAAAGAACTATTACAGTATTTGGGAGATGATACAAAGAGTTTTTGTATGTTTGTTTTCTGCTTTTCTAGTTCACTTTCCAGTCATTTAGTGCTAATGTCTAATCTTTTTAACTATATTTCTTAATTTTAACATGCTTATTGAATTGTCACTTAAGATACATGCAAATACACATTTATATAAAAAACAAACGATGTTAACATGCTCACAGTGACAAACATTATACACTGGACACATTATTTTATATAATTAATTGGTGGGAGGATGACATAATGGTTAAGGTGTTTACCTTAAAGACACAAGGTGCAGGGTTTGATTCTCACATGGGCAGTTAGCCTAGTACTAACCTATGAACCTATTATCATCAATCCGGCATTACATAAATTGCTCAATTCCTGCCCTCCCTTAAACCCTACTGCTCCTCCAAAACATTATTCTACATGTATTGTTCCCACAATGTCCATTTTTTCTATGTAATTTGCTCCAACTCTTTTCCAAAGATTCCACTACCAGTTATTTTATCTCTGTTACAATATTCACTACTTCAAACACAGCTGGTTTAGCCTTTGATGTCCATTTTCTAGGAACTGCGTTTTTGGTAACCACGGGAATGAAACTTAACAAAGCCTTACTATGTATAGGCAATTAACTACACTGCAGATACAAATGTATAGGCAATTAAGATCCTGTATCCCAGCTCATAAAATAAAAATCTTAGTTACACCCATTTGCTCACTCAGTACTTCTGACAGAGTATTCTGCAGGTAATTTTTAAAGTCTGCCAACTCATTACATTCCCAAAACACATGTTCTCAGTTACCTCTTTCTTCCCCAGCACACCTCCAATATTTGCCATCTATCTGAGGAAAAATTCTTTGGAGTCTGTTTGGGGTTTAAAATATCTGTGCAAACACTTCCAAGCAAAAATCCTAAATCTTCTAGACTTTGTTGCACATTTGGGAGTCATACACATGTCCTCTCCGTTTTCTTGTGAATTGCTTATCCAATCTCTCTTCCCAATCTTTTCTATCCTCCTCTGATTGATTCCTATAGTTATTGTGCAGTATTTTATATGCCCTACTGATTATCCCCTTTTAACAGCAGCTTCTGTTCTAGATTCAACTAAAGACTCTACCAGAGCAGGTCTTTCACTTCGAATTCCCCTATCCCTTCCTTTTTCCCTATACTCTGATATCAATCCTTGATAGGGAAGGCAGTCAATAGCCTGCAGTCCAAATGTCTTCTTGGCCTCTTTCCATCCCATTACCTTTCTTCTAGTAATTATCTCCCAAAACCTTGCTTACTTTGCCAGTTTTCTCCAATAAATTCCAGCTCCCTCTTGCCTATTCTCTGTACTCCAAATTGCAGTCACGCCTATCGGCAGAATCTCCTTTCTCCATTCTCATGTAGGCTTAGTTCTTACAATACTTTCTACTACTTTACAGATGTAATATTCTATATGGCTGTTGTTATTCACTTTAAGGATCTGCATCCAAAATCCCACTCTCTCATTTCTTGAATTTCCCCCGCTTCATTAACATCTCTTTCCACTTTGAATTACATCTTTCCATTTGTGTTATGTATATGAGTCATAACTGTGTAGCTCTAAAATATCACTTCAAATCAGTTAATCTTAAACTACCTTGTTCTATTGCAAGGATCAGCTTATTTCACTAGATACTTGTCCTGTTCCTCTCCCAAATAAAATCCTTAAACTGCTTAATAATTACTGTCCATAACTTCTCCACTGCTTGATAAGAATATGCCTGATTTGTAAACAAAACTGAACAGATTAAAACCATTTTCACCACTTGTATTATGCTATCCATATCCATAAACAAGAGCTTCCAGTTTCTCAGTTTTTGTATTATCTTTTGTTTGGTGTCTTCACACATCTCCTTAACTGCCATAACAGAATCCTTTTTAAGCCATACTCCTAAATACTTCATTTTATCATGTCCCCACAAATATGGGTATAGCTGAACCAATTAATGTGTAGGTGCATACAGCTATAGCCTTTGTTTTATCTTTATTAATTTTATATCCTGAAAAACATGAAACTGTCTCAGAATTTTCTACAACACAGCTGTGGGAACAATACATGCAGAATAATGTTTTGGAGGAGGAATGAGGTTTAAGGGAAGGCAGGAACTAAATGAGCTATGTAATGTTTGACTGACAATGACTGTATAGAAGATTATAAATAATGTATAATGTTTGGAACCGAAAATCTGTCAATATGGTTTGTTTTCATTTATATAATGTATGATTGCCTATGTTATAAGTGATAATTCAAAAGAGAGGTTTCTTGTTTAAAAAAAAGAATGCTCCACAACACTGAGATGTCCTTTTCTGGTCTTATCAGGCACAAAATAATACTGTCTGCAAATAAATCCAATTGTATCATTGATTTGACTCCATGTTATTAACTTTACATTAGTTATTAAGGTATGCTGAGTTCTGATTCATGCATATACAAAAATAAATATATAAAAATATATAAATATATAAAAATAAATGTACATACTGGACATTTATGCAGAACGTTATGCACATGGCACTTTTACCATCTGTTTCTCAGCCACTATAAAGCAATTTATCTTTTTACATAAACAAAAGTTATACACGTACCATAATGCCAAATCCTTACATTTATGTCCATCGATCCTGTGGATCCTCGAGCAGTTTGCCTGATCTGACCTGCCAGCATTTGTGCTACAGCCTTAAGCTCCTTTAAAATTTTCTCTTCCATAATGTAATTGTGCTGAGGGTTACCTCAGTTCTAGTTTTACAATCTGCTGATATAAGTACAAATACATTTTCATATTCTTTTCATTCAGTCTGTCCAATCTGACCTCTGGGTCAGAATCCCAAGCTATTTGATATTCTGGGTGCATCATATCAGGAGATCTTTCAGAACAGAGGCAACAAAGTATGCCCTAGCCCTGCAAATGTAATCAATTTATAGTGCTTAATGAAAGTGTGCATGAAAATCACGTGGCAGACCTACACATTTCATGTAGCAAAGGACACCTGAAGAATTTGAAGTTGTTACTGACCTGGTAGAATGGCTAGGTTTGCCTGGCAAGGGTCTGTTATGGAAGGCATAAACAAAAAAAAATACATCCTGAGAACCACCTAGAAAGGTTACCTCGGAAAGTTTTTTGGCCTAACATGTTAGATGTAAAGAAAACAAAGATTTGTGAATCCTTCCTAAAGGCTTTACTTCTGTGAAGGTAATTATCTATGCACATCCAGTGTATGGAGAATGTACATTCGCTTGGAATGATTAGGAAAGAAGACTGGGAGATAAATGGGTTGTGACATAGTTGGCTCAGAAGCTATCTGGGGAGGGAAAGCTGGGTTAGTTTGGAGTGACACTCTGACTTTGTTGAACACTAGGTAAAGGGATGAAGATGGTAAGGCATGTAGCTCCTAAACCTTTTTAATGGAAGTAATAGCTACCAAAAAATATTTTTTCAAGAAAGGAACTTCAATGAAGGAGACTAGTTTGGTTCAAACAAAGGTTTAATTAAAGCCTCTATAAACAGGTTTAAATCCCAAGGGGGAACCAGCTGCCTGATGGGAGGTCTGACCAAGAAAGATTCACTGTGGAAGGCCTTTCAGAGCTTATATGTGGAAAGTGAGCATTCCTGATGGCCCACATGAAAATTAGAAATTTCTGCTGCTTGCTCTTTAATTGAGGAAGAAGTAGATCTGGAGTTGGATCTGCATGTTAAGAAACAAAGTTAATCTGAAATTGGAGGAGAGAAGGGATCAATATTTTATGAGAATGCCTATAGCACAAATTTCTTCCATTTACTATGGTAAGTCCTGCAAAAAGACTCATTCTGGGAGGCTAAGATTCTGACCATCTCTGAAGAGAGAGATACTTGTCATTGGCCATTAATGGAATTGGAGAAACCAAGATTGTGAAGATCCAGGTGAGGCTTCCCAGAGGGTGAGAATCTAGATCATGTACCAGATCCAGATCCAGGGTGGCTCCCTAAGACGAGGCCTGAGTAGAGGAAACCAAATCTGTCTGGGCCAGAACAGGACTATGAGAATGACAATGCCTGGCACTTGATTGCCTTCTGTGTGAACATGAGCATTAAAGGCAAGGGTGGGAAAGCAAAAGAAATCCGTGAGGTAATTGCTTGGCTGCAGCATCCCTCTGTGACTGCACCTGAAGAGGGATCAAGGCAAAATAACTGCTGCCTTTGGTGTTGTATAGGGTGGCAGAAAGGTTGCAGCAGGGAATGTCCCTGCAATTGAAAATCTCATTAGCTACCGATGGATTGAGGGATCATGTGAGGCATTAGTAGAGATCTGCAGTCCTTGTCCCTAAGGTAATTGAGAACTCTCAGAATGTGTGCTACCATGAGAAAGTGGTGTGAGGTCACTGCTCATTGCCAAACCCTCATTGCTTCCCAACATAAGGGGGTAGGATCTGGTAACTCCTCGCATGTTGTACCAAACTGCAGTCATGTTCTTTGGATAGAAATACCACCCAGAGGAAGGTAATCATGATGTACTGCAATAAAAGAAGGACCACCCTTAACTGTAGAACACTGCTGTAAATGTTGGGTTTGGTAGCCATTGACAGACCCTGGGTCATCCTTCCACTGTAATGCACTGCCCCACCTTAAGGAGAAGGCATATGTGTTCATGACCACTACTGAGAAGGCTAAAGTAAAGGTCTCCTGGAGTGAATCACTGGGGAATCCAGCCATTACTGTAAATACTTTGGAATTAGTGATGGATGGCTCCTATCTGGAAGCAAAGGAACCTCCTTGACTGTTCTGTAATCTTGATGTGACGGTAAGCATCTTGAAGGTACAGTGAGCACTACCAGTCATTTGTCCTGAGGCAAGGCAGAACTGATTGCAACATGACCATTCTGAAATGGGTTTCCTGTATGTATTGGCTTAGAAAGCTGAAGTCGAGTATTGGCCAGAGGTGTTGAATTTTCTCTGGAATCAAAATGAATCTCAAAACCCTGACCCTCTCTGATTAGGTAGGACCTCTTGGACAGCTGTTTTGGGGAGTAAGGAAGTGATCTCCCTTCCCATCACCTTGGCCTGATTGGGTGGGACATCTAGCAGTGGCTCGAATTTGGGGGTGTCATGAAAAATGGTATTGAATAGCCTCTGAATATAATCCCTTTGACCCATTTGTCCAGATTGATGGCCTATCATGCCATTGGATAAAGGGATAATGGCCTTTGACTTCCTCCAGAGTGGATCAGTCACATGGCTCTTCTGGGATGTTGCAATTGCTTGTCTGACAATGGCCTATGATATCTCTGGTTCTAAGTATCTCTTCTGCCTCTGGGCCTATGTCCTTTAAACAGGCCACCTTTGCCATAACTGACCCTGTAAGAAGATGCTTCATATGGCTGACATCTAGATTTTCTGAACCAGATTAGCTTGTTCCTTTAGTTTCCTACTATATGCTCTTCTTGGGACCTTGAACTTCACTCCAATGGTAGAAAGAGTCTTGTTGTCCTGCTCACACATCTGCACACTTTCTTTCAGTGATAAATCAAACAATGAAGATCTGTCAAAGGAAGTATTGGTGAAGGATGCCTTGAAGTGGTCAGCAAGTCAGAAAAGTGCATCCACACCAGACACCTCATCGTTACGTCAGCTCCAACTGCCCTCTCTGCTCCGTCTGCTGCACTGTGCATGAGGCACATGAAGAGGTTTATAATGCTGTACATGGCCACTTCTAGCTGCTTACTAGACTCTGATGACAGGGGGGCTTTCAGAGCATTTACAGTCTGCTGAGCTAAATCCCTCTGAAAGCAATTCATATGGTTGAAGTAGTTCAGGGCCCTTAAGGCAAAAGTGCCTGAAGCATACATCTGCTTCTCCAAACTATCCATTGCCCAAGACTTCTTGATGGGAGGATGGATAAAAGATGAATCATCAGTCAGTTCTTTTTTGGTTGCTGCCACCATAATCATGGAATTTTCTAAGAGGAACTTTGTCTGGTACTGCCTGTCCTTGGGAGGCCAAAGGATCTTATCTGGTTTCTGAGGTACTGCCAAGCATGTGTCTAGCTCCTGCTATTGTATCCTCACCTCCCGATCAATTAATTTGTCTGCTGGCAGGTTCCCCCCAGGAAGTATATGGAGCCAAATTGTAGGCCTTAAACAGTACCATCTCATCGGGGGGGGGGGGGTCAGTGGGTCAGATCCCACTAACAATTAAGATCTAAGATCTCAGCAAAAGTGGTATCCTTGAGAGGGCATGGGGCATTCTTCTCTATTATGCAAGTTGATATTGTTCATAAGAGACTCCAACAGGGAGGGTATGTGTTTTGTTTTGCACATCCTCTTTTTTATGTTGGGGGAGGAATTACCTGACTCCTCAGAGGACTCCATCTGCTATGGAGCAGCAGTTTTGTGGCCTATGGAGGAAGGAGACAGGGAGTTTGAGTTTTGGGGTGGGGCCACTCCCAATGAGGCCTGCATCTCTGCTCTCTGTGGAGATGCAGTTGTCCCTCAAAATGTAAAAGGCCATTCCATTCTCCACCAGATCCAATAAAGCTGCCCTAGCCACCAGATCCATTGCCCCCACAGCAGAAATGTCTGGAGCTGAGGACAGAACCCCAGAACCAGAGAAGCTGGACAGTCTAGAAGAGGGTATCAGAATCGACAACTCAAAAGCTAAGAAATCTGACACCACCAATGGAACTGTACATGACAGCTCCAAAGATGGAGCCAAAAACCTTCTTCATAACACAGACTTTGAGACTACTTCATTACTGACAGCATTTCAGTCATGCGCATCAGATCCAACAACCTCAGAGTGGATACCAGAGTGACTATCCACTTGTGGTAACAGGCGCTGGGTGGAAGATTGATGACAAACCTAGCAGAGTTGAGAAATACACTGAGTAAGGAACTAATACTGGGGGCATACGGGCTGGACCAGCTGCCTCTGTAGCTGTATCTTAAGAAACCTCCTCATCATATGATCCATGTCTGCTTCAGACATGCACTGGTCTATGGTTAATATTCAAATGGAATGTTCTTCGAATGGCCGTTCTCCGTACAAACATCATCGAAACTTCCTTAATGCAAAAAGCCATATGATTATAAACAATTACACTGAATGACCATAGTTGGCCAACATAAACAACATGAGCCGTAGTATATACTTATCTGTACAGTAGGGATAAGGAAACCTGCCCTTTCCTCAGTGTAGTGCGATCTTGGAGTTGGTATATATAATAAGCGGGGGGGGGGGCACAGCCCCCCACATGAGGAGGCTTACATCCCAACAAAAATATAATAGCTGTCCAGTTTCCAAAGCTTCAGGCACCTTCCATGCACCCAAATTGTCAGGCAACTTGAACTAAGCAGACTTAGAAAAGTTTGGGCACCAAGCCCTTCAGAGCTTTCCTAATAACAGAGAGAGAGGGAGTCTGAGTGTTGAAAGGACAATGCTAGGAAGAACAATAAATAAATGAATAGCCACACCCTATCATAAATAACACACCAAAAAAGAAGGAGGGTGGAGAGGGAGCACCTTCCACAGCAGTGATCATTTGAACATCTACTGTTAAGGAAAATTTACTTATACAGCTGTACTATGTTCATCATATTGATCAATGCTGCAATAGCTTTAGCTACATGGGTAAATTACTTTAGCTGACTACATTAGGGAAGTGGAAGGAGAAGAGTCCAGGAGCCCCTGGAGAATGGTCATTGCAAAGCCTGTTATAGACTTACAGAAGGAATTAAGCTTAGAATGCTTTGTAAAAGTATATACAGAGGACCAAGTTGCAGCTTATAGAATACTTCTAGAATCCAACCCTTTCCAAAAAGATATAGATGAAGCCAAAACCCTGTCAGGGTTGGCCTTGACCCTGCCTGACATAGTTTTCTTGTGGGCAGTATAACAAAAAACAATAGTCTTAGATAACCATTTAGAAATAGTCTGTTTTGACACAGGTTGTCCCTTCTTACCTTCACAAGAAATGAACAATCGATCCAATGATCTGAAAGATTTAGATCTGTCGAGATAATACCTGAGTAGTCTGTGGACATCCAAAGTATGGAGTATCCTTTCTTCCTCGTTTTTTGGGGTAAGGAAAGGAAATATTTTGGCTTAAAGTACACTCAGATACCACTTTAGGCATAAAAAAGGATTAGCTCTCAAAGAAACTCTGTCCCTTTGGAAAATGAGATAGGGTTGACTCACCATAAGAGCTAGCAAATCATACACTGTTCTTGAAGAAGTCACAGCAATCAGTAAAACAATTTTTTATGTTAAGAGCCTCAAGTCTGCCAGGTTAGTTGATTCAAATGAAGCAAGAGTTAGATTTTCTAACAAAATTAAGATCCTAAGAAGAGGCCATGGGTTTTCTTGAAGGCATCTTATGCAAAACTGTTTTCAAAAATATTTTGACTTGTAAATATATTGAAAGAGGAGGCTCCATGAGAAAACATATTGAAAATGAGCAACAATAGCTCAGTTGGGAGTGCATTAGACTGAAATGACTGATAAATGAACCTTAACAGAGGAGTAAGAAAAGACAAAAGATAGTAACTTACACAAATATTGTCAAAAACAAAACAACTAGCCCTGAATGGGTGATCGTTATGCTGTTGGCACTGACTACAAAACCTTTTCCATTTGCTAATGATTGTCTAGTAGCAGGCTTTCTTACCTCCATTAGTAGCTGCTCTACATTGTCAGTCAACAAGTGCCTAAATGAAATTAAGGCCCTGTGATCCAGGAAGTCAACTGAAGTTGACTGGTGTTGGGGTGTATCAGACATCCCTGTTCTTGTGTGAGTAAACTCAGTCTGTGAGGCAACTTGTGGTAATTGCCCCTGGCCATTTCCAGAAGAAGGGAGTCACCCCAATGATCTTAGATTCCATCTGAATTCCTTACATAGAAAGGGTAGAAAAACATACAGGAACACTACTGTCCAAGGAAAAGAAAAGGCACCTGTCTTCCAGGCCTTCTTGCATGAAGTCCTGGAGCAGAAACCTGACAGACTACCAAACCACATTAAGCAAGCACTGGTTTAGATATTTTTAAGAACAGCGTGGACACTTATTATGGGAACAACTGTTTTGGTAAACTGGCAGGCAAGAAGGGCATTAATGCCCATGCTTGAAATATTTGTATGTATGTATGTATGTATTGTTCAGAGAAGAGGCAAAGAAGTCTACTTGAGGATCTCCCCACAGATGGAGGAAATCTTGGAAGACCCCGAATCTAGTTTCCATTCATGAGCATCTGCTCTTGTCCTCCTCAGTTTGTCTGCCAGACAGTTTTGCTCCAACAGCAATTTAGGATGCCTCTTGAAGGGGATTGTGCTGTAAAAATATACTCCAAACTAATGTGGCTAGTCTGCAGAGGGGGTATGACCTGGTTTCCCCCTACTATAATTAGGATGACTGTGGTATTGTCTGTAACAACTTGAAAACATTCCACCAACCAAAGATGATTCAGAGAGTTGAGTGCCTTGATCAGGGCAAGCATCTATTTTATATTTATGTACCTACATCTGTCCTTGGTGTCCCACACACCTTGCTCTTTTATCCCTCCTGAAACTGCTCCCCAGGTAAAGCTTGAGGCATCTGTAGTGACTGACTGCTTTGGAACAGGGAGGGAGAAGAGACAAGGATGTAGGAAAATCTGTTGTCTCCACCAACTGATTTCTCTTTTGACAAACCCCAATACTAGGATCTGAAAGGCCAAGGAATATTGGTGCTGGGACCAAAGAGACTTCAGATAAGACTGCATCTCTTTCATGTACAGTCTTTCCAGGGCTATTATGAGAATAACAGAAACCATAAGACCCAATATCCGGAGATATTCCCTTGCAGTCACTGAAGCCTGAGTAGAAAACCCTAGAAACAGATCTCGATATAGATCTATTTCTTTCTTGTGGAAAAAAAAAATATTTCAACTGTTGTTTCTAGTTGACTTGCCAGAAACCCAATCCTGTCAGGAGTCAAGAAATACTTTGACTGTTCTCTTGAAACTTCAGCTTGTGTAAGAGATCTCTCACCCATGAAAGAGATTTCTGACACTTTGAAAAAGACTCTGCAAAGGTAAGCAAGTTGTCTAAATAAATATGGAAAATGTGGATACCCTGTACCCTGCAATGAGCTATAACTGGAGCTAGACACTTTGTGAACACTCGTGGTGTGGTGGATAGTCCGGAGGGTAAGGCAGAGAACTAATAATGTTATTTAGACACACAAAACTTTAAAAAAACATTTGAAGTTTGGATGAATAGGAATCTGATGATAAGCATCTTTGAAATCTAGTATTACCAGGAAACTATAATTAGGATGAAGAAGTAACAGGCTGTGAAGTGAAATAATATTGAATGTTGGCACTATCACAAACAGGTTTAAGAAAGAAAGATCTAAAAGTGGTCTCCAAGCATTTTGTTTCTTTAGCACTAAAAACATCCTTGAATAAAACCCCTTTGCCACCTGGGAAGGGGGCACTAGTACTATCACTCCATGAGACAGCAAGTGAAGGACAGGTGGAAACAAAATAGTCTAGTCTGGAAGATAAGGAATGACCCCCTGGAAAGGAGGAATTTTCCCTCATTGACATATGTAGCCTTGATAAATGATCTTCGGAATCCATTTGTCTGAAACTATCTGTTGCCAAAGAGAAAAGTGGAGATTCAGACTTTCTGGAAGAAAAAAAAAGTTGCCAGAATAGGTTGGGGGAACAAAATCTCTTAAATAGTGATTTTAACTTATTGGACTGTCTTTGATTTTGGGAGTTTCCAAAATTCTTTTTGGAAACCCCTTGCCATTTCTTCTTGAATGTCTGTTAAGGTAACTTTTATTGAGACTGTTTATTTTGTTTGTTACCAAAACTGGACGAGACATTAGAGAATCCATTAGAAAATTGTTAGGAGGATGGCTGAAAAATCTGAAGAAAAGATTGCCTAATTCAGCTTAAACCTTTCATCAGGCTTTTTGATAACCTCTGCAGCAGAAGGGCTAAAAACTAAATCTCTGTCCAAAGGAGAATTTAAAATTTCATTTTTAACATAATCTGGAAGGTTCTGAGAATGCAGCCATGCAAAACTCCACAAAACAATACCACAGCCCTTGAAGAAGTATCAACAGAGTCGCACACACTGTATGCAATGAGTAGTGACTTGAACAAAAGAAAAAATTAAATCATTTAAAGCAGATTTTTTACTCATAAGAAGCTGCAGACAAAACATTGCTCATACTTTCAAAACTAGTCATATAAGCCTGACTATTCAAAATTCTGAAAATCAAAGTTGCAGATGCATTCACCTTTTTCCAGTACTTATCAATAATCTTCCCATCCTTATCAGAAATCTATCTAATGTGCCTCCTAATTGTGGTGTTCCTGGTTGGCCCAAACTCACCTTCCATGTTGCTGGAGGGTGGATAACCAAGCCAAAAAGGCAAAGGCTTGCCTGACTGTATTTTAAAACATGTAATATTATTTTCTATTGATAAGAGCTACTGCATTTATATGATGTAATACTATTAAAAATAATAAAAACAAAGCAAACCCTGAATTATAACCATCTACTAACCTTATACAGAAAATTATGTCAAAACTATTTTAGGGCAGATCTGAGAAAGATTTACAAAAGCGACACTGAATATGTTTAACAGTAAAACAACCATGATTTAGCATTTTTAAAAAGTTTTACTGGTAAAACGGTCATAATCAAATATAAATTATAACAAATTGTAATCCTTGATCATATTGGAAGAATGATCATTGCAGGCACAAATCGGACTTTGTGTGGAAACATATAAGCTCTCTGGACTGTAAATGGTTAAATGAATAACTGAGACACGACTTGCGGCAGACTCACACAAATTCCACTTCCCACAGATGCACACTTCCCATAAGGTGTATCTGGCTTGGTATACACCCCTTTCCCAGCAAATATAAACCCAACAACTGCATGACTGTAACATTAACACAAAATACCACTCATCTGCCTGTAACGAAAACTATATCAATACAATAAAAAGGATTTAATTTAAATGAACTACTCCTGAGATTTATTCTTCCAAAGAACTTTGCCGGAAGTTGATAACCATACTTTGGATTTTAAAGTTTTACAGACTGCAGCAGGCCAGAATCCAAATCACCAACCACAGAGGTTGACCACATCTTAGCCTTACCAGAAATAGTAGGATTGAAATGAATTAAGTGTTGAGCAGCCAAAGGATTAATTAAAGCTATAGCTGCTGGATCACATTTGAGAGGAGTATATACAAACTTAAAAGACTGGTGACTTTATACATCCTACCTGCCTTTTTGGGGCAGCTGTCAGGAAAATTGCAGACAGTATCACACACGTCCTTCAAAGCTGACAGAACTGGAGGTGCAGGTTCTGGAAATTCATTCTGTACAGCTCATATTATTTTCTTAGGGACTGAGAAACTTCAGTGTTCTCCAAATTAAAACACTAACACATTCTAGAAATAGTCTCAGAAAAAGAGACACCCCACAACAGGAAGAGTCAGAAACTGAGCTCTCCTCTTAGTCTGAATCAGAACTCTGAGGAGAAAACCCTGTACCTGTCCCTTCATCCTCCTGTCCAGGTTTAGAATCTTGAATCTTTTCAGGAAAGGAGGTATCCTTCTTTTTTTTTTACTAGAAACTGCTTTATAGGAAGGATCAACAGCTTGAAATAAACCCTGAGCCAAACCAGTAAACTACTCCTTTCTAAGGAAATATGAGGAATTGTAGATACTTGTTTAGCTTTCTGTTTCTTTTTGCCAGGAAAAATGGAACCAGCAGTGTTGTTAATGGCAACAGCAGCTTCCCCAGGTATGGGCACAACATTCTGATGAAACAGGAAAGCCCTCCCAGTTCCCTCTCCCAGGACTAGCAACAGTAGATCTCCCTTGCCCACTGAGGGGACCCCAACAGCCGCAGGGGACTTGGCTAACCTCCAGTACATTGTGGCCTTAACTGCTACACCAGAAAGACCCTGGGTGAAAGATGAGTGGTCTGAGGTAAAACCAATGGTTACAGTAGAATCACCCACCTGTGGTTGAGGCAAATTGTTAGCCTGCTGAAATGGAATAGGCTGTTTACTTAACGTTTTCTTTTTGTGGCTGGAAGATGGAACGACTGTGGGACTGACAGATTCATCATCATCATCATCAACCTTCTTTCCCAATTTTCTAAATAGGGTCGTGGTATTGTTAACTGTTGCCATCTCTCTTGGTTCAGTGCCACCCTCCTTCCTTCTTTGACACTCATGGCTGAATGTTGCAGATGTTCTCTCACACAATCCATCCACCTCTTTGCTGGATGTCCTTGTTTTCTCTTACCTTCTTTTTACCTGTCCCAAATCTTTTTCACCAGATTGTATCTGTACCTTCATCCTCCTGAAAGGTTTTGAATCTTGAATCTCTTCAGGAAAGGAGGTTCCCTCTTTCTTTTACTAGAAACTGCTTTACAAGAAGGATCATCAGACTGAATTAAACCATAAGCCAAACCAGTTAACATCTCCTGTGTAAGACTGTTCCATGGTCAATCCGAAAATGGTGCCTTTTTCTTGGGGAAAGCAAGCAGCAAATGCAGGTAAAAACAAAACGTCTTTAAACATTACTTTTCATTAACAGACAACACAGTATACAGCACTTTAAAACCCTTTGGCAGCCCTACAAAGTGAAATAAATACAATTTCTCCACAGAAAAATGTTTTTCAGTTACTTTAAACAACATTTAAACAGAGAAAAAAATGAGTGCTCCCAGTCTCGTGACAGTCTGTTAAAACACAAATTTCTAGCTTTAAAATAACTTTTCTGAAGAGTAAAGTATTAATAATAAACAAAATTATTATAAATGGAAGGTTTTCTCCCCAAAGGGAACTTATCTGCCCAGCAAAGGAACAGCACAAGCCAACCATCAATCTTCAAAAACCGCAGAGCAGTGCACTCTTCTGTGGCACTAAAGCTCTGAAGAACTTGGTGTCCAGACTTGTCTTTTAGTCATCTCAGCTCGAGATGCCTTACAGTTTTGGTACATGGATGGTGCCCTGCTTTGGAAGCTGGCTGGCTGTTATATCCTTGGCAGGATGTAACCCATAGAGCTAAGGCTGCTGCAGCAATGATCAGTATGATGAACATTTGTACAAACTTCATAATCCAAATGGTCATTTTTTTTCTGAAAAAAATCTGTAATTCTAAGCAGTTTTTAACACTAATTTACTGCACTTAATCCATGAAACATTAACAAGGAGGCAAAGCCCCCCCACGCACACACAAAGATATACAATTCTCACTTTTCAAACACAAACACAATCATACACTTACACAGACATGCACAATCATGTGTCATCATTGTCATTATAAGTCAATAGGCTCACTTGTTTTTCTTTAATGAGGCAATGTCTGCTGCATTCAATCTCAGCTTCTGGCAGAAGAATTCAAAATCTTCTGGAGAGACATTTTGCGCAACAATCCTTATCATCTTCTGTACCAACTTTTCTGTAACACAGGACAAAAATCGATTAGTACAAATGAAGTTATGCAGCACATCACTTCCTTTAACATATTATGTAGGAGTGTGTGCCTTACAACTCACTGTACTGTAAAGGGATCAGATCACATAGGTCAATAGCTTATTCACGTATTCATATACAACAGGTCCTGCAGTTAATAGCCTGATTACTGTATTGCCCAACAACTGTTTGTGGTCTGCTTACCACAATTTTATCACAGCTGTGAATTAACTGCACAACCTTACACGTGCTAAGATGATATGAGTTCTGCCTGGATTACAATACTGTCATTAGAGACATATTAAATACACAAAGGATAACTATCAACCTTTCTTCACCAAAATGTATGATACAGTGCGTGGCAAGTGGGACAGATGTGCTATATAGGAAGTGCAAAACAGTGAAAACCAAGGGAGGCAAATGCCTTTAGCATTTGAAGATTGCAGACAATGACAAGTTAATACAAATGTATGGTTCTAAATTGTATTAATTAGTGCAGTGTAGGAAAATGCCATTTTCCTGTAATTCAGATGATTTCTGAGGCTCAGAATGGGTGACAAACCAAGCTATGCTGTTAGCTCTACTACTGGTTTCATTCATTTGCCCAGAATGCTACACTGCCAAGATCCCTGACCCAGTGCAGGGTAATTATTACTACTGTACAATGTACAATATTTTTTTCAGATTAGTTATACTCCCTCACACTTCTACCTCTCCCTCCTGACATGTTTTGCCTGATAGCGAAATCTCTTTGGAATATCTGTGCAAAATTACAGCAAAGCAAATCTTCAAATAGATTTAAACAAAATAAATTATATCACCTTTTATGTTCATGACAGGGACACTGTCCTTAACCCAATCACCCCAAAACAGCCCAGAAGCACAAAGGCCTATCTATAACACACCAGTAATGACAGTAAACAGAAATAAATACCATCATTTTAAACAATGGGTACAAGAACATTATCCAGATGTTACAGCAATTTCTACAGCATGACTTAAACAAAAACAATATCCTCACAAAAGCATCAATTCTCTCTGCTAGTATTTCTGTAGTTTTACACCTAGAAGAGCCAGTTGGTTACTAGAGACGACATGACTCATTCAAACTGAGCTCAAATCTCAAATCTCCAATATCTCTGAATTTAATCTAACAAGATCTCTTGTACCTATCGAATCGGAATATATCTGAAACTCAAAAGAACTGTCATATACAATTCCCAGCCCACAAGATGGCAAGACGTTAGGGACCTTCTTTAAAGAAGTGAAGCAGCTAGGGACATTCTTTAGACTAGTGTAAACCAGTTTAAGGACAACAATACCATTTTGCTAGGGGACTTTTTTTGTTTTAAACAAGAAACATCTTCATTAAATTATCACTTATGACATAGACAATCTTACATTTATATAAATGAAAATAAACCATGCCAACAGAATTTCAGTTGCAAACATTATACAGTACAAAACATGCTGACACAATTGTAGCTGCAAACGTTATACATCACTTATAATATATCCCATCACTGTCAATCAGATATTATATAACTCATTCAAATCCTGCCTTGTTTTAAACCTCGAGCCTACTCTGCATGTATTGATCCCGCAATTCCTATTTTCTCCTATGTAATTTGCTCCTACCCTTTTTTAAAGATCCCAGTTCCAGTTGTTTTATCTCTGTTATTATCTTTGCTGTTTCTAGTAAAGTTGGTTTAGACTTTGATTTCCATTTTCTAGTAATTGATTTTTTTGGCAGCCATCATAATTAGACTCAACAAGGTCTTACTATGTCTATTGCAATTCTGATTTGGCATAAAAGCTCAAAACAATCATTTCCTTAGTTACACAAATTTGCTTACCTGGTATCTCTGACAGAGCAGTCTGCAGAGAATCTTTAAAGTCTGCCAACTCATTACATTCCCAGCAAATATGTTCCCAGTTAACTATTTCCTCCCCATCACACCTCCAACATTTGCTGTCTGCCTGAGGAAAAATTCTTTGGAGTCTACTTAGGGTATAAAGATACCTATGTAAAAACTTCCAAGTAAAGATCCTAAATCTTCTAGACTTTGTTGCACATTTGGGAGACATACATATATCCCTCCATTGTTTCTTTGTGAATTGCTTATCCAATCTCTCTTCCCAATCCTTTCTAATTGCCTATGATTGATTCTTACATTCATTATGCAATATTTTCTATGTTCTACTAATTATTCCTTTCTTAATGGCAACTTCTATTCTAGATTCTACTAAAAACTCTACCAGTTCTGGTCTTTCTTTCTCTGTGCCTGTATTCTGATATCAATCCTTGATATGGAAGGCAATCTCTAACCCGCAGTCCAAATAAGTTTTTGGCATCTTCCCATTCTATTACCTTTCCCTCTCTAGTTATTTGCTCCCAATACCTTGGTTCCTTTGCCAGATTTTTCCAATAAATTCCAGCCCCCTCTTGCCTATTGTCTGTATCCCTAACTGCAGTTGTCGCTATTAGCAGAATCTCCTTTCTCCACTGTCATGTTGACTTAGGTCTTACAATAGTTTCTGCTACTTTATGAATATAATATTCTGCATGATTATTGTTTTTCGCCTTAAAGGTCTGCATCCCAAAGCAGAGTCTCTCTTTGTTTCTTGAGCTTCCCCCCTGTTTCACCATCATCTTTTTCCATTTTGAATTATAGTTTTTTGCCTGTGCTATGTATAGGAGCCTTAACCCTGTTACTCTGAAATGCCTCTTGAAATCGGGTAATCCCAATCGGCCTTGTTCCACTGGAAGAATAAGCTTATCCCACTTAACTCTTCCTGTCTTCCCTTCCCAGATAAAATTCTTCAAATTGTTATCCAGAACTTCTCTGGTTGATAAAAATATGCCTGACCTATGTATAAGACTAAAGGGACTAGAAACATTTTAACTGCTTGTATCTTACTATTGATATCCATATAACAGATCTTCTATTTTCTCAGTTTTTGTATTATCTTTTGCTTAGTCTTTTACCAAATATTCTTAGCTGCCACACTGGAATCATTTTTAATCCATACTCCTAAATACTTCATTTTATCATGTCCCCATAAATATGGATATTACTGAAAAAAAATGTGTGTGGGTACATAATTTACAGCTATTGCCTTTGTTTTAGCTTCATTAATTTTGTATCCTGAAAAGATCGGAAACTGTTTCAATATGTTCCACAACAGTGTAATATTCCTTTCTGCTTTTGTCAGGTATAAAATAATATCTTCTGCAAATAAAGCCAGCTTTTCTTGACTACCATACCAAATATATGCTTGAATTTCTGAGGCCCTTAATTTATTTGCCAATGGTTCTAAATATAATGCAATTAACAAAGGGGAGAGAGAACACCACTGCCTGGTTCCTCTTCTCAAGTAGAATTTATCAGAAAAAAACCCACTCACTTTAATTTTTGCCTCTGATCACTCATACATCTAATTTCATCAGAGAATGCAAATGATTCCATTGCCTGCTCATAAAGTCCCAGCTTACTATGTCAAATGTTTTCTCTGCATCAATACCCACCAGTAACAGTGGTATTCTCTTATATTCTGCTTCCCCTCTAGGTCATCAGTGTTCTGTTGATGTTGTCAAATGTTTGCCCCCCCCCACAAAACCCCATTGATCCATATCTACCAAATTTGATCACTTTTGCCATTTCTAACCATTATAGACATAAACACTTTATAATCATGGTTTAGTATTGAAATGAGTCTGTATGAAACTGGATCTGATGGAACTTTACCCTCTTTAGGTATTACAGCTACCACTGCTTTCTTCCAGGATGTTGGTACTTCTCCTCCTCTTAAAATACTATTAAACAAAACCATCCAGATCTTTATCGTTCTTTTTCCCTCAACTTCCAAACTCCAACAGGAATACCATCTATTCCTGGGGACTTTCCTGTAGATTGGTTATACATTACCATTTTTATCCCATCTCCTCCTATCCTAACTGTTAGTAATTGAGCTTCCTCTCCCTATAACATTTGCATATTTAATTCTTCCATAAACATTTCCATTTGTACCTTTTGTTGATTTCCATATTTCTCTGCTTTATACAGATTTTCATAGAATTTCCAAAATATTTCTAATAATTCTACAGGATCCCTCGTTATCTTGGCTCCCTAAGCTTGGTGACAGCCCTTTCTACTTTCAGTTGCCTGAGTTGTTGTGCTAAAAGTTTTTGTGCTCTAGAGTTATCAAATAACAGTTGCTTAACAGCACTCTTTCTAAACTTATACATGTTATCGAGGTAGTCCCTTAGTTTCTGTGTAGCAGTCTGCAGTTGCTCCTCTTCTTGTTCTGTGCAATTTCTCCTATTTGTCAGTCCCGCTAAATAATTCTTGTTACTTCTTAACCATATCTCCCTTTCTTTTAATTAACCCTACTTTTAAACTCAACTTTAATTTTATCCCACTCCCTAGCTATATTTTCAGAAGACATTTCTATCTTCTCTAATAGCTCCTGAACAATTTCTACTACCCATTCCTTAAATTCCTCTCTTTTTAACAGATACGTGGAAAAGAGCCAGTGTCTCATTTTTATTTCATTACCCTGTGTTTTTATTTTAGTTATTATTGGTGCATGATCTGAAACAGTTATTGGGTGCTTATCAAGAATTTCAATTAAAGGCACATGTTCCTGTGAAATGTAAATTATGTCTAGCCTAGCACAGTTTTTGTCTCTTCAGGAATAATATGCAAATTCACTCCGCTCTCCAAGTACTGAATTCACATCTTCCATACCAAATATTTTCATAAATTTCTTCAAAAATCTACCATCCTTTGTTATATTTTCCCTTTTGGGCCCCCAGACACATCTTAACTGCTACAAATCAAGTTCCAATCCCCACCTATAAGTAATATTCTTTGCTGAAAGCTGATTATTTCTCACAGAATTTTCTTAAGCTCCATTATAGCAGTTTCAGGTGGAATATAAATACATGCCAGTGTAATCCTCCTCCCTTTCCAGTAGCTCTTTAGTGCTACAAATCTACCATTATTATATTTTTTTATTCTCTTCTATCACTATTGGAGCTCCTCTTACAATTAATATTATTATTCATCTTTTCCTTTCTCACAGGTATTCCACTGAATAACCATCCTGAAAATCTTTCTTTATCAAATTCACATGTTCAGCTATTTCCAAGTGTGTCTCATGTAGTACAGCTATTTGTACTCTATATTTTTAATATAGTTCACTACTCTTTCTTTTTTGTATTTATCTGTAAGTCCATTGACATTTAAAGATGTTGCAGAAAGCATCATTGTGTTAATAAGTTATTATTACCACCTTTCATGTGTAACAGATTTTTGGTTAAATGTCTAGTTCCAGCTTTTGTGTTACATGCATACACTGGCAGGTTGATTTTGTTTATACAGTTGTTTCTTGTCATATCCATTTGAGCCTCTGTCATATCTTACAAAACTTTTTTTGTTTTATTGAAAGCCCTCAAACAAAAAAAAAAACCCCAATACCTACTTTAACTTAATACTAATGCACAAAACTATGTATATCTTCAAATATTGAAATTTTTGCTACTAATTGGAGCAAGTGTCCCAAACTGATAGCCACATTCACAAACTTGAGTTAGCCTAAAAGATAGGTCCATGCTAAGACACATAGCACAGTCTGTGCTTCTACTAAGTGCTGTCTGGTTTTGTCTTATCTTTATAGCTCACCCAGCTGGGAAAACACTTGAATATTTTCAGAAAACATTATCTCCTAGCCATTTCTCTTTATCAGACTGTCTCCATGGAGACATGAGGACCAGATACAGGCTTGTTACTAAACATAAATTTATTTTCTAGAAAAAAGCATTATAACATTCAATGTTCTTTATCATTCACTTGCTTTCTCTTAAAACGTGCTACTAGATCAAGCTAAGGGCTTTAATCTACTCATTCCCGTAGGCAAGAATGAAAAAAAGTACACCAATTTTTTATTTCATCATGCTTATTTGACCAGACTTTTCGCCTTCTTTTTTTTTTTTACAGTGCAGTACCTATGTTTCTTAAAACTGAACAAAGAGAAAGAGAGAAGAAGGGAGAAAGAAAAAAAAACAGGAGCACTTGTTTATATTAGTGTCCCCTTTACACTTAAAAATAACAAAGAAAACTTTACTTTATAGCATGCAAAGAAAATCATGCACTATAAAAATATTACTATTAAGAAAAAAATGTTTTACTTACAGTTAACTTTCTTCCTCATATTCCCCTCTCCTAAGTATTTTTCCAAACATTAATGACATGAATAGGGCATATGGTTTACAGTCACCTATAAGTTTTTTAACAAAGTCCACAAAGTCCAATATTTCCAGATTTTCTTGTTCTGTCAAGTTTCACAAATATAATTATTGCTTTGTAATCCACATTTATCAGTTTCTAAGTTACTGGTTTTATTCTTGGTCATCTCCATCTCCCATATCATGTCTCTGCTTCATTTCCAACATGCTCTCGATTCTTCTTGTCAACTCTTGTGCTTTTTTCCTTCTCTCAAGCAATTTCCATTGAAACATTGGAAAATCTTTCACTGACACAGTCTCTCTGAGGTCTTTATTATCAAAGAAAGGAACAAGAAGCAGAATCTCCTTCTGTTTCACAGCTTGTTTTTTGTTGGGCAAACTTTTGTATTTCCTCCTTAGCATGTACTGCATCAAAAATTATTTTGTCCCTCCAAGAAAGAATATTTATAAGATAGTTGGGTACAGCAGATTGAATCTCATGCCTGCTTCTCAACATTCCCTGAATAGTGGAATAAATTTACTCCTCTTCTTTCTGGTGTAGAGTGAGTATTCATTCTCCAGAAACACTCTGCTCTCTCCTACTTTTAGTAAGTTGTTCTTCTGCCACAGTTTTATCAGAATCAACTCCTTCTGCTAGTAGTATTGTATCTTTACTATTAAAGATCTAGGTTGCTTTTTCATAGCCAGATTTGGAGCATACACACCATATGACTTTTCAATTAACAACTCCTGCTGTGAAATACTAGTTGAGTTACTTATTTGTGCTTTCAAAAATGTATTACAGTCTGCCCCCTCCAGCGTCTCTGGTACAGCAGAAAATCTCAGGTTTCCCTATGTGGTCTACCCTCTAATTCTGTTATTTTCTGAAACATCTCTTCTTGAGCAGTCTTATATTCAGCCAGCCTTTTCTTCACTTTGACCTCTGCGTTTTGCAGTTTTATCACCTCATCTGAATATCTGTTTAAAGCTTCTTCCATTTTTCCAGCCTTTTGTTGTTTGAGTTGATATACTCCATCAGTGTTTTGTTTATTTTAATCAGGTTTGTGTGCAGTTGTCATACTTACCTCTAGGTTACTGGGAGCCATGTCTGGAGCTTGCACTGCTATTTGCTGAACAGCTGCAGTATTCTTCCCAGACAGAGTTTTTTCCCCTCACCTTTTATAGCTTATTTTCTTTCAAGTCCTCTGTATTTCTTTTTTCCTGGCATCCAGTCAGTGCACTTACTAGCCAGTTACTGAAATTTACCCAGAAGTATAGGTCCACTGGCTTTTTCTATTGAGTTTCCATTTTTAAACTGGGAGAGCTAGACTTAAGCTGTTACTCAATGTGCAGCCATCTTAGAAGCACCTGTGAGTGTTCTGTTCTCTTCTGTTTATATTATGGTTAACTGGTGACCACGAATGCAGAGAAATTATTAAAAAATCTGGAGTCACAGGTTGGAGCTGATTAGATGGTGGTCCAGGATTTACAATAACTAATGGTATTGCCCAATACAGCTGTTAACCACAGGACTGCGCTGCCTATGAAGAAACTAATCTGGGAGGATAACCTGGAAACCTATTTGGTGGTATTTGAGTGTTGTGCCACCACAGAAACCTGGAACAGAACAGACTGTGCAAAAATCTTAATTTGGCTGACTGAAAGTACAAAAAGACATGGAAGGCATGCATTACATGGACTACAGCAATCTTAAGAAACAACTATAGGTCAGGGCTTAAGGTATAAGCAGTACAATTTCATATTTGGGCTTTTAATGTAGATAAACTAGTAAATGCATACATGCATGCTTTATGGCATGTTTTAAAATTATTGCTTGAATCTTATAGCAATAGTAAAGAAAAATGCTAAAAATGTTGACAGTAGACAGATTTAAAATTTGCCTGGTAATATATGAAAACGGGTATTGCAAAGTGAGTCCAAGAAACCCAATAAGCTTGTAATTTTAACAGAATGCGTACTAATTAATGACCAAATGCTTTAAATTAACTGGCTGCTTTTAAGGCAGAAACTGCCCTAAGAAATTGGCCTTCTTCAATGAAAAAGAAGCAGGCAATTTGTGTTAATATGTTACAGATGCAGGAAGAGAGGTAATTTTGCTAAGTTCTGTTGTACTAGCACTGACAAAAATGTGAAAAACTGAAATAAATGCTTTAACATGCATTTCTATGTATGCTCCAGCATTTGGGATAACTGAGTTGCAACTAAGCAAAAGAAGTCTACTGCATTTTTAGAAGGAAGTGAAATTCAAGCCTTGATAAATTCTAGAAGCATAACTTCCCTTCTTAAGGGTCCCCTGGAGAGTAAGCATAAGATAGTAACAACCAGAAAATGGAGGTAATATACATTCATGGGAACACAAAACAGTATCAGTGGCAGATGTAGGCCTTGGCGCAGGGTCGTGCACCTCCCCTTTTTAAAAGTTGTTGCTCATTTGTGGCTTAAAAAAGAAATGCACTGTTCTTATATAGAAACTGGTAAATGTGCCGCCAAAACAGTACATCTTTCTATTTTAACTTACCAACAGTTTTTTCTTTTAATTTCTTGCATCAAAGATGTATCAGAAATACAATTGGAGGGTGCAGTCAGGCAATCTATTCTATGATTCTGAATACCTCCCCCAACTGCATCTATGACTATAGTTCAGTGAAGGCACATTTGGTGACAGTTATTTGGAGAGAGGACTCAGAAGACTAGTTTCATATTTAAGTAGTACTAGTAGCACTTAGTTGTAGTTGCTAAACCAAAAGTGCAGAGTTGATTTGATGGTGACAAGGCAAGTATCCCCCCCACTTTAAATAAAGTCATGAACTGTGCCCCCAGGTTCTTGCTCAAATTGTTTTAAATAAACAAAGCTGTGCCAAAGAAAAGTGAAAATGGACATCAGAAAAACAAAATGTGTATGTGTGTTCCTGAGTGTGTGTGTGTGTGTGTGTGTGTGTGTGTGTGTGTGTGTGTGTGTGTGTGTGTGTGTGTGTGTGTGTGTGTGTGTGTGTGTGTGTGTGTGTGTGTGTGTATGTGTGTGTGTGTGTGTGTGTGTGTGTCCTGTTGTCTGTGAGTGTCCATGAGTGCATGTATGCCAGAGTTTACATGTCTGTGTATGTCACTGTACTCGAGTGCATGTGTATATGCACATATGTGGGTATGCTCGAATGCATGCATATATGTGAGTGTGTGTTAGTGCATGTATGCTAGTATACGAATGTGCGTTAGCATGTGTATGTGAGTGTGTGATTACATGTATATGATTGTGTGCAAATGCATGTGTATATGTGAGTATGAATGAGTGCCTGTATACAAGTATGTGTGAGTACGTGTGAGTATGCACGAGTTTGTAGAGGGTTCAGTACCATAAGATGCTATTGTGGGGATCCAGTAAAGAAAGAGGTTGCTCCAGAGAAAATTATATTTGTAAACTTTAAAGCATGCATACCTCATAGCTGCACAGATTTTTGCTGAATGTCCAGATTTTTGCTTCATATTTTTGGTCTGCTCTCCACATAAAAGTTGTGGTTTTCTGGCAATTCATTGAGGACTGAAATCCCTAAATAATTACAGTCATTTGAGTTTCAGACTTCATTTCCTTCAGAAAATGCATGCTAACAGAAATCCTGTTATTCAAGTAACTTTTTAAGTTTATAAGAGCAATAATTAAAATATGTCCATACTATTGGCCCTTTGTCCCACCATAATTTTAGGCTTTAACTAGATTTCTTATACAAAGAGGTTGAGAGGTATTCACAGCTATTCAGGTAAAATAATTATTCATTTTATTGCAATATTCCTTTTTTCAGTTAAAAGAAAAGCTGTCAATGTAAAATTCAGCAAATATTACTCAACAAATGCATTTATTTATTTATGTATGTTATTTGTATTTGTTTACTGGGAAAGTCTGACTGGGTAATACCCATACCCTGGGCAATACCCTAACTGTTTATCCTATCTCTTTTTTTCACCCTCCAGTTCCCTTTAATTCAATTTCTGTGCATCACGAGTCTCTGCAACCAGTTACTACAGTCAATTACAAGGGCTCGGCCAGCCAAAGTAAAAAGCACATACTCCTGAAACTGTGACACCATAATAATATAGCATATGTGTTTCTTTTTAATTATTTAAACTTGTAAAGTGCTTACCTCTGTAAGCAGCACTGGTGTGCATAACACCCGGATAAACCAGGGCGGCAGCCGTAGGCAGTGTGTACTCACCCCTGTCCCCTAACCCTCCCGACTCCCATACCTTTTCTCAACTCAGTAAAACTTCTGCCCTATAAATGCTACTTCATAATAAGGAGTGTTAATTAATTAAGTGGGTTGCTGTTAATAATAACCTTAAAATAAGGAATGAGACTGCAACTGCTGCTTAACGGCATTGATTATTGTACACTGGACATACAAACATATCAGAAACCAGGACTGCAAACTCTAAAGTCATTTTTCTTAACAAACTGCATCAGCAATACGCTCTTACCTAGCTGTAGATTGTTTATTTGGTTTGCCTTGCTGTGTTCAAGGGGGTGCAACCCGCTCCATTTGCCCTCGCTAACGCTCGGGCTCACTCCACTTCCCTACCCTAACCCCATTCCCACCCCCACTTTCCTCAAACTTATACATTCACAGCCACTTCCTACTCTCAATCACCCAATCAACATATACCACCTACACAGTATATTCCACAAACCTCACCCCAAGCCCCTCCTACTCTATTTCCTTTATTATCACTAAATTCACTACCGCTTAAACTAAACCAAATCAACTACAATGCAAACCATTATTAGATCTCCCACATTTATCAGACCCAACGTTCACCACCCCTCTGGGATATCACTATATAAAACACAAATAATAATTTTAACCTTATTTCTATTAACAGTAGCAACTTACAACACCTCATACCATACCACCCTTAACTATCCAACCCCTTTCCACTCCACTTCTAACTGGTAACATTTAAAACAGCTTCCCTTACAGGATGCTATAGACTACTTCAATTCCACCTTCCTTACAATACTAAACTTACATGCCCCCTGCAGATCTATTTGCGTCAAATCAAATTATGCCCCATGGCTAACCGAGGAAACCCTAACTCTCCTAAAATATAGAGATAAGGCCTGGACAATATGGAATAAAGCAAGGTTAGAACTCAACTTGCAGGCTTACAAAGAACTTGACAAAATTAACTACTATACTGAAATCCAAACTAAACACCATAAAAATCCACAAATTTTCTGGTCTGCAATAAACAATATCCTACTGCCAGGTAAAATAAGTACACCCCCTCCTACCACTACTAATACTTCTGACAGCATTGCCACTCAATTTAACAAATACTTTACTGAAACCATCTTAACACTGTCAAACAAACAACCACCCCCTACTAATACAACCACCACTCCCTTTCCCAGCATCACATCATCCTTCTCCCTGCAACCTGCACCTACCAATTAGGAAATTGGTAAGAAAATTAAAACCCACTAAACTAGCAGCAGACAATTTACCAGCTGAGTACCTTAAACTAACAGCAGCAGGAATAGCATATCCCATATCAATGTTAATGAATAGATCCATAGCTGAACATCAAGTCCCTCCCATTTGGAAAACCTCAACCATTATCCCTCTTCACAAAGGTGGCTCTTCTACCGACTTCTCTAACTACCGCCTATCGCAATATTATCACCACTGACTAAAATCCTAGAGACAGTCATTCATACGCAAGTCTCACAATATTTCTATACTAACAAACTTCTAACTAACACTCAGCATGGCTTCCGCCAATACCACAGGATATCTACTGCCCTACTGACTTTTAGTAACACTGTTAACTATTACAGGAACAGAAACAACTATATATCCTCCACCTTCCTTGACCTGTCAAAAGCTTTTGACATGGTTTCTCATTCCAAACTCCTAAATGTCCTCTCTGACCTAAACATTTGTAAGTCTACTCTTAACTGGTTCCATAATTACCTTACTGGACGCCATCAAGCTGTTTCTTGGCAGCACACCCTCTCACCCCTTCTACCAGTAACACTAGCTGTTCCACAAGGTTCAATCTTAGGACAACTACTATTCTCCATATTTACAAATAACCTTCACCTGTCAGCCCCTCAGTTTACACTCATCCAATATGCAGATGACTCAACAGTAATCTGTGCTGTCTCCTCACTTCCTGAGCTTCACAAACTAACACAAGATTAATTTTGTGCAGTCGAGTCCTGGCACACAAATGCCAAACTAATACTCAACCCCAATAAAACTCAACTAATGATCTTCCATCCCACCAAAGCAGCCTCACCCTCCAATACATTTACCATCACCTCACTAAATAACACTATTATAACTCCATCTCCCAATACCAAACTCTTAGGAGCTGAGATTGACTGTAAGCTTAAATTTGACAATCACATTTCCCAAACTGCAAAAAAAGTTCATAAAAACTAGGTACACTATATAGAAATAAACTTTTACCAAAAATACTAAGATTGCAATTGCCCAATCCCACCTAATCTCAATGCTGCTGTACACAGCTCCCATACTAACTAATCTACAAAATCAAAGATGCAAAAACTCGAATCCTGCTATAAAAAATTAGCAAGATTTGCCACTAACCTACCAGCTAGATCTCATCATCATTGTCATGCACTCAAACAACCAAACTGGTTAGAGCTCCCCCAACTATTACACTACATTCAGTTAACCATGACCCACAAAATCCTCTATCAGCCCGGAAAAACACCTATTCTACAAACATTTGTCCAACCATATGCCACAAACAGAAGCCTACGCTCCATTAATAAAAAGTACATAAAAAACAATGCAACCAAAACTCAAGCAGGAGATTCCCTCTTCTCAAATTACATAGGCAAAATCTGGAATGAACTACCTGATAACATCACCACAATAGTATCTCTAGTCCAGTTTAAAACAACTCTAAAGCCCCACCTATTAAATGGATGGCTGTGCCCCTGCTCTACTCCTAACTTCCCACCTATAGTCAATGGCCTTATCACAACTTCTGTTTACTTGTCCTTACTCTTTTTCTCTCTACCCAGCACCTCCTACCTAAGTGTACTACTTACTCAACTCCTGACATAAGGAATCTTCCTATGCGTGCATTTTATTTTTGCCACACGTGCAATAAATGGTAAATGATTTACCATAAAACAATGTTTATATCAATATATGTTTGGCTGATGACTGTAAATATGTAATATGATATCCAGTGTTTGTAAATATGATTGTTCACAGGAAACATGTATTGACTGTACCATCTATACTGTAACAGTTATACAATTCAGCCTGTTTTTGTTCTTTGTATGTCACCTGTCTATTGTTTAACATTATCATGTAATTACCTTGAAATAACACATTTACAGCTTTAACATACTCTGTATATTGTTGTACTAAGTGTTTTATGTGGGGCTTTTCTCCCCTGGCTTTGGCTGAAAAAGGACATGTGTCCAGTCAGACTTTCCCAGTAAACAAATGTAAAATAAAAATAAAAATAAAAATTTTCAACTGAGGCCCAGGGAGAAAAGCTCCATTTACTTAAATTGCATTATAAAAGGTTCCAGTTAAACACAGAGTAGTTACATTTTTATTTATATTTATGCATAAATAGTAGTTACATTTATACATTCCAAGATTTTACAGCGGTAAAAATCACTAAAGAGAAAGCCCACATGCAACTTAGTGGCTTATACAGGCAGCAGCTAAGTATAAAAAATGTTTTGTCATTTCAGTGAGAGGGTGCGAGTATGCATTTGGAGAGTATTATACGGTGAACACAGTGTTAACCTTGTGATGAGCGTGTGCAGGACCAAGACTGGTTAAGGGGTTGTTTAAGCAGTGGTTTAAAAAGTTTGTCAGAGAGTTTTATGTGTGTGGTAATACTATTCCAAAGTTTAGCAACATATTGGGGGTAGAGTCTCTTGCAACATTATTTAACTTGTTTGTAAATAATAAGAATTTGTTACTAGAGTTGAGGTCCCTTGCTGGACTGTAGGGCAGTAATAAGTTTTGTAGCGCAGGGCATTTTTCTGGATGATGAATGAGTTTGTGTGCTGTAGTTAGTTGTGAATATGTTTGCTAGTTTTGCAGTTCAAGGTAGTTTAATTGCTTTAAGCTATGACAATGGTGGGTCCTATGAGGGAGATTGGTGGCAAATGTAGCTATTTTATTGTAGCAGGAGGCATTTCTGTGCAAATTCATCTACCAGGAAACTGTCTCTTTTCTATTGTGAAGTAGCGCCAGTGCCTGGGAGGTGTGGTGGTTTTGACCACAATGAAACAATATTTTGGAGTGCTTAGTGCTTCTCAGATAACACACTTTTATCTGAGTAATTGTCAATAAATATTTTGTTATATCTCAACAATCATTACTCATAATTCTTAGTTAGTAGAAGTGACTCACATGGTTAGTTTTCTTTTATATAAATGTAAATGCCTATGTCTTAAGTGCTAATTCAGTAACAATGTTTGCTACCACAGCAGCCTGGTAATTTGCCTCAGATGCAGGGGAGAGATTCTGCTGTGGCCAAGCTGATTCCTCAGACAAGTCTCCTTTTTCCCTATATCGCTCTGTGTGGCAAATACAGCCATTATGCACTTGGGGGTTAGTGATGTCCCCAGCAGGTATTGGGCTCCCTTTAGTGGGCAAGGGAGAACCACTTTTGTTGGTGTTGCTAGAAGGAGCAGGGGAAGTGCCCCTGCTTAACCAGAATGTTATGCCCATCCCCGAGGAAGCTATTGCTGCCATTAAAAATGTGTTTGCCTTAATTTCCCTGTCAAAAAGAAACAGAATACTAAACTTACAGCTTCTCCTCCTCCAGTTTCACTGGACAGGAGCAGTTTATTAAGTCTGGCTCAGGGTCTTGTACAGGCTCTTGACCTTTCTTATCAGGTGGTTTCTGGTAAAAGAAAAAGTGATTCCTCATTTCCTGAACAGATTCAATAAATTAAATCCAGAGAGGAATGTGATGGAACAGATACATTTTTCCCTCAGAATTCTGATTCAGACTCACTGGAGAACATGTCACCTGAATCACCCTATCAATGATTTTCTTTCTGTGAGACTATTTCCAGAACGTGCAACTGTATTCAGTGGAAGAACACTGAGGTTTCTCAGTCCCCCAGAAAATACTGTTACACAAGGAATTCTCAGAACATTTGCCCATTGCCTCAGATGTGTCAGCTCTGGAGGAAGTAAGTGTGTGCCAAGCCTGCAATTTTCCTGATACTCAGCCTACTGCACATAAAAAGGCAAATAGAATGTATAAAGTTCCTCAGTCTTTTACGCTTTTATATACTCGTCCCAAACATGACCCAGCATCTATAGTTAATCTAGCTGCTGCCAAATATTTTAACTCTAACCCTTCCTCTTTTGATAAGGATGTTAAAAAATTTTTAAGTTTGGGGAAAAGTGTTTGGTTCTGCAACTTTACTTTTTATAATTTTGAGGTGTCAGGCTCATATGTTAAAGTTTATTGTGACTAACTGTGAAAATATGAGAAATGTGTTATCTGCAGTTCCTCATTGTGAGGAAAAATCTGCTTTGTGTGGTTTCTTTGATTTTTCAGGTCACTAGTCATTTAAAGTGTGTTTATGACTGTAGATACTACATCCAGTGAAGCTGCCACTGATACGAGTTGAGTAGATTTGCCTAGTTTCATTCTCAGAACCTCCTAGAGGATGTAAAAATGAGCTTTTAAATTCACCATTGGATAGAGATTTTGGTCCTACTGCTGCAAAGATGATCAAAAATGTTATAAGAGGGTTAAGCCATGTACAGGGAATCTCCCAGATTTTTTTATCCCTCCATCTCTACATTTTCCAAAGGTTATTTTGCTCCCTTGTCCAACTACAGCAAGAAACAAAACAAAACAAACATGGTATCCACATTTTTCCATATTTAGACGTCTTGCTTATCTATGCAGACTCTTTTTCAAAGTATCAGGTATCTCTCTCTCTCTCTCTCTTTAGTGACAGATCTCATATACAGGCTGGGATTCCAAGAGAACCTCAGTACAAAGAGCTTTTCTTCCACAGGAAAAATATAGTTACATTTAGATGTATTCCAGGATTTTCCTGTGATCCCTCTGGTGTGATAAATGCAGCCACTATGGGCTGGGGTTAGCAATGTCTTCTGTGACTGTTAGGGTCCCATTAATGGGCAAGGGGAGACAATCCTTCAGGATTCTGAGTCTCATGGCATCTTTGAGTCTCATAATTGCAAGACTCCACATGAGAAAGATACAATGGCACCTGAAGTCTCTTTGGTCCCAGCATCAACACTAATTATCTTTTCAGATTCCAGTTCTGGGATGTGTGAGAAGAGAAATCACTTGGTGGAGACATCAAGTACCCTGAATCCAGGTCTCTCCCTCTCTCCTGCTCCAGCACAGTCAGTTACCGCAGTTACCTTGAACTTTGATAGCGAGATAAAAGTGCAAGGTATCTGGGACAACAAACACAGACAGAAGCACAAAAATGTAAAGGAGTTTGCCCTTATCAAAGCACTCAACTGTCTAAATCACCTTTGATCCCCAGGACCACTTCAAGTTGTTATGGACAATACCACAGTGATGTGATACATAAAAAAGCAAGGGAGAAGCAGGGCTTACCCCCTTTGCAGAACTGACATGTTATCTTGGGATATAGCTTTACAGCACACTCTCACTCTACATCCTACATTCTATCAGAGGAAAATTATGTGGCAGACGCTGGGCAGGAAAAAAGGCAGACCTTCATGAATGGAAACCAGATCTGGGGTCTTCTGAGATCTGATCCATCTGTGGGGAGTTCCTCAAGTAGGCTTTTTGCCTTCCCAATGAACAATCAGCTGGCAAAATTCTGCTCCAAGACTTCATGCAAGAAGGCCTGGAAGACAGTTCCTTTTTCTTTCCTTGGACAGGAATATTACCATATGCTTTTCTACCATTTCTGATATTTAAGGCAATTCTGAATATTCAGAAGGAATAACCCAAGATCATCGTGGTGACTCCATTCTGGCCCAGGCAACAGTGATTTTCCCTTCCTTTGGAATTGGCCAGGGGCAATTACCACAAGTTTCCTCACAGACTCGATCTAGTCACACAAGACCTTATATTTTTGGGATGTTCCTCCTAAAATCTGTACTTTTCTGGCAAATAGTGGAGGATTGAAGTAATTAAATAATGACAAACATTTGAGTTTAAGACTCCACATCCTTCAGAAAATTCATGCTAATGCAAAACCTATTATTCTATCAATTTTCTAAGTTTGTAAGAGCAATATTTAAGATCTGTTCCTATTTGTCCCCCCATCATTTTAGGCTTTGTCCAGATTTTTTGCTCTAAGAGGTTGAGAGTTATGAGTGACACAGATAAAACAACTGGACATGGGAGCTTTAGAAAAGGGTAGGAACAAATGACATGGAAAAAACAGAAATGTCATTTCAGTATGTCTGCCCATGGAGCCCCCTTTTTCAAGGCATTCCCATGACAATGTATTTTTAAAAAGGGTTTGCATAACAGACATCCAAGAAAACCAGTGGGTCCTCCTTTTGACATTAATTTCGTGTTAGAGAAGATAACATATGCTCCCTTTGAACCAGTTCATCTGGTTGACTTGAGGTTTGTAAGATGGAAAAGGGTTTTACTCCTTGCTCTGACCTCTGCAAGATGAATATCTGAGTTGTAAGCTCTTATGGTAGGTCAACCTTATTTTATTTTCCACAGGACAGGGTTTCCTTGAGAACTAATCCTTCTTTTATGCTTAAAGTGGCATTCAAATTTACTTAAAGCCAAACTATCCATATACCTGTGTTATTCCCCAAGCCCCAACATGAGGGAGAAAGGATACTTCATACCTTGGATGTCCACAGACAGTTCAGGTACTATGGAGACATTACAACATTTTTCAGAACTTCTGCTCAGTTGTTAATTTCTTGTTAAGGTAAGGAGAATGGACAACCTGGGTCAAAGCAAACTATTTCCAAATGGATATCTTGGGCTGTTAACTTTTGTTATTCCCACCACAACAAAACTATTCCAGGCAGGGTCAAGCCATATTCTACCATGCCCTGGTTTCATCTCTGGTGTTTTGGGAAGGGTTGAATTACAGAAGTATTCTAAATGCAGCAATTTGGTCCCCTCTACATACTTTTACAAAGCACAACAAGCCAGATTCCTTCTCCAAGTCTAAGTCAAGTTTGATACAGCAATTGCCCAGGGCTTCCTGGACCCTCCTTCTACCTCCCAGTTGTTCTAAGCTATAGTAATCTACCCACATACCTTAGGCTATCAAAGCAATGATCAATATGAAGAACATACTACAGTTGTGTAAATAAATTTATCATGACAGTAGATGTTCGAATGCTCACTGCTGCAGTAGCCACTCCCTCCATCCACCCTCTCCCCCCTGTTTTTGGGGGTGTTTTTGTATTCCAGTGTGTGGACATTTTTTTTTAATGCTTAGTAATGTCTTCTTAGGGCTCAGCATCCCTTTCTCAGTTGGCACCCAAATCTGCCTTTTTAACCAGCTCAGCTCAAGCTAATGGTTTGGGTAAGTGGAAGGTGCCCTGAAGCTTTGCAGGATATACAATGTATACCTTAGGCCAGCAATTCTCAACCTTTGTACCTGGTAAATTCTTTTTTTATAAGAAGAGGGCCCGGTCCTAACAAATTTACTCATAAATACCTTTCCAAAGTAAGAGGATGTCAAATTATCAGCAAAATACTTATCATATACACATGCCAAATATTTATATATGCAAAGTATCTAATTTAATAGAGATAAATGTACGAATCTCTCAATTGTAAACACTAGTTCCAACAGTAACTAACATTTTTAATGTAAAAACGCAGCACTTTAACAGTTACTAATGAAGAGGTTGCTGCTAGCAAACAGCTTTATTTGTAGATGAAACAATGAAATATAAAGTACCTGTTGCCCTTGAAGAATAAATTGCCTATGTTACATTAAAAATGATAAGCTGGTAATATTATAATAGGGAATGGATAGCAAACTGATAACAGGTACATAGTTACTAGGTATCTCCTCCAAAGGACGACATACTTAGGATTGCAGCATCCGCCATCCACCACCTTTAAAGTACAACACAGTACAGTAGCAGCAATCCATCTACATACTGTGGGAGTAGAACCCACAGCCTTCTGCATCAAAAGCAAGTACACTAACTGTTGTGCTACTAACAATGTAAACAGACTTGGCATAATCAACATTAAACTTCTCTTCCCCTAAAGCTCTCAGCTCCTTGTAAAATTCACTTGACACTCAACTAAATCTCTCAACTTTACAGTACAAGAAATCTGGAAAAAGCCAAAATTTATTGGGGGGGGGGGCAAAGGCCCAAAACCAGGGATGCATTTTAAGCATTGCTTGTATAATCTTAAAAAGTTGCTAGAATAAAGTGTTTTGTGTTACCATGTGTTTAATGAAAGATAGGAAGACTGAAACTTAAAGGGCTATCATTAGTGAATTCAGTTCTCACTGATTTGCCAGAAAACCACAAATTTTAAGAGGAACAGACCAAAATATGAGCCAAATATTCTATGAAAATCTGGAGAGTTGAAAGTATGGACTCAACTCCTTGAATCACAAGTGGTGGTGTGGATAGAGAATTCAGGCTATTTTTTTCTTGTACCTAAGGCACAGGTTTTGAGCCTGAGTAACACTAACCACCAGGAATACCTAACTGGAACATTACACACACACACAATCAGCATAAGCTCCCCAGCAAAACATCAGCATAAACTCCCCAGCAAAAACACAAAACATCAGCATAAACCCCCCAGCAACTCTCCTTACCTGAAAACAGCAAAAACAATTGGGCAATCGGGCAGCATATGTGACCAGAAAAATAAAGCTGTACTGTATTGTATTTTAAAATTGAGCGGGTGGCAGGAATGCATGCATTCATAGACATACAGGACCATAGAAGACGCTGCCACCACGGTCTAGTTGTAAAAGTGGTGGGGCACTCCTCCCCCCTCGTTCAATGGTTCCGGCGCCCTTGCCTCTCATCCTTCCCAGCTACGCCACTGTCACTCACACATCACTCTCTTCTGATCTCTCTCTCTCACACACCCACTTTCTCATTTATACATGCATTCACTCACACATCGCTCTCACTCTCTTCCGATCTCTCTCTCACGCACCCACTTTCTCATTCATACCTACTTTCACTCACATCACTCTTATTCTCTCGATCACAAACACACACACACACACACACACACACACACACACACACACACACACACACACACACACACACACACGCACACACACTCTCACACAGTTACTTCCTCATTCATACATGCATTCATTCACACATCACTCTCACTCTCTTTTGATCTCTCTCTCTCACACCCACTTTCCTCATCCAAACTCTCTCTCTCTCACACACACCCACTTCTCAGTCATACATGCATTCACTCACACATCACTCTCACTCTCCTCCGATCTCACACACACACACACATACACACACACACACACACACACACACACACACACACACACACACACACACACACACACACAGAGTCTCTTGCTCTCTCACTCTCAGAAACTGTGACAGATCATGTGTCGGGACCCTGTTTCTTCACCTGACAAAAGCAGTCATTCACTCATGATCTAAAAAAAAATCTGGAATGGGCCAGGGTAATAGGTTTGTGAAATAGTCTTACTGCCAGGACTCAAATAACAAAACTGGATTCGGAAAGAATGATTCCAGGAATTCAAGTTAGCTGTAGCCCCCCACTGTTGGGGAATACCATCATTATTCCAAGACTATCAAGACTCGTGAAGATAGAGCTTTCAGTAAATGTTTTCTCAAAACTATGGAACTCATTAAATACATGCTGGATTCAGAATCCACTCACTTTTCAGAGCTTCCGGCCTACTTGTTTGTATCTTTCTATAGCAATCAACTTTTGGTTGCCTTATAGACCAGTGTTTTTCAACAGCTCTTGGCCAGGTGTAATTGATGCCAGGGCCTGGTACCGGGCTGTGGCCTGGCGGTTGAGAAACAATGCCTTAGGCTACTGCAGCAGAGATAATTTGAACATCTACTGTTATAATAAATTTACTTACACAACTGTACTTTTCTACAACCCAAAATGATTGCATGCAAATTTGGATTTTATTTCAATATTATTTTCTACAGTTAAAGTGCTAGCTGGACTGAAAACTCATAATGCAGATTTAAGTAGCAAAGTCTGTGGCTCTGCCTATGAGTGTGTGTTCTTTTAATCAAACTTAAAAAACAGCATTTATTGTCCTTAACATGCTATAACTTATAAAGTTTCAGAGGGGGCTTGCTGGATGAAGGAAAGCTTTTTGACTAACATAGGATATATGTTTTTTTTTTTTGTTATAAAAGGAAGAAAAAATGAACAGGTCATGCAAATTGTTTTACTTAAGTGTGGTCTCTAGAAATTTAGTATCTGAATTCTGTTTTCTTTATTGTTCAGCTATACTGTTGGTATAAGTACTCCAACTAACTCCTAGTCTGATAACATTTGGCAGCTTCACGTTTGTTTCAGTGGTTGATGTTTGTGATGCTTCTGTCTTGTTATTATACAGTCTATTACAGATCTTATAGAATTTTATGTATCTATCCCTCTCTCTATATATATATACATATATATATATATATATATATATATATACATGTGTACGTAGCATTAGTTTAATTTATATAGTATACAAAAGGGAGGTGTTGTGTGAGTCTTTTAAGCTGCAGTACAAAGTACATATGGACAGCGAGCATTTTTCTATTAGTAATTATCTTTGTTAGAGTCTTAGGGCCAGTGGCTGAAGGGGTCTTCATTTCAGAAAATGTAAGGTCCTTTTGAGTCTAACTATTAAGGTTGCATAATGTTAAAGTCGAACATCTCTTGTTCTTCAAAAAAAAAAAAAAAGCATTTTGAGTTAAGTTAGTTTGTACCTCAATTAAATGAAGCCTTTGCTGATTTATCCAAACCTGCGTGTCTGTGGTTTATATTGGATGGTGCATGACAGTAAAGTAGATTTTGATTTACAGTCCTATCCAAAAGGCTACAATGGTAATAATAGTTTTTATACATTGCAAGTAACTAAACTGAGCATTTGCCTTTTGAGATTTTTTCATAACATCTACTTCATTAATTGGCTGTGCTTTTCTTACTTAACTGAACTTCACTATTGCCACATAAATTATTATTTACTTACAAAAAAGTACTTAAATTTACTATGGTATTCTCTGTGGCTAATATCACCTTCAGTGGGGACTCTTTCGTAGGTTATAACAGTGTTGATGCCAGCTATGCCATGGAAAGGCACTGTGACTTGGCATTGACAACCAGTCATCTCTTCCGGGCATGTGTTGAAAAAATGTGTGCTATCTGTAGATTCCCTGTTTCCTGCACAGGAATTACGTGTTTCTACTACCACATCCTCAGCAAAATCATGTGCAGCTGAATGTAAATTGCTGTCTTTTTCACACATGGTCAGAGCAACTTAAGGTGATCTTTCCACATCCACTAAATCCACTGCTACACTTTCTCACTCCCACAATGGTAGTCGACTAACCAAACTGTGCCCCCCTTTTGCAGTTTCCTGGATCCACAACTGAGTAGTTCCTTACACATGCAGAAATTCAGATAGTTCTTGAGCAACAATTATATTCACTGGCTGTAAGCTCTTGATTTAAATGGTAATTTAATATTAAGAAATAAATGTCCATATTTTAAAGCACTACAGAAAATGTGGGAGGAGGAAGAATCTGTGTGTGCAATGTGGTAAGCTGATACACTTAATAAGAAAGAGATACAGCAGTGACAGCTTAAAACACACAGTTAGTGTAAGAATGCTGGATGTGAATTACAGAGAGCCAAAATCAAAACTGGGAGAAACTACAAAAGGAGCCACAATTTGGTTGTGGTTATACAACAAAAAGGATCCTGTCTGTTATCATCCCTCAATGACAGAGCGACACAAAACCAAATTTGTAAGTATAACAACTGAAGGTGAATTTATAGGCAACTCTCAAGTAAAAATCAATTCAACACAGAACTATACACATCAGCTTACAAAAAGTGTTAGTAAAGAAACAGACAGGAAAAAAAATGAAAATGAACCACCACTTGAGGAACATCCTTAGAACAGAGTACAGAAAGTGAGGTAAGCAGAAGAATACAAAATTTTGAGCTTGATTCTGCTAGTGTCAAGCAGAGTACAACTGAAGATGGGTTACAAGCAGCTGGAATATGCAAACCAAGAAAAAAGTAAAAATGACGATAAACTATATTCTGACATACCTTTTGCAATGTGGGAATAGCATAGGGAAAAAACAAAAATGAAAGGGTAGTATCCACTTACACTAAGGTATAGAAAGAGCAACCTAAAAGAAAAGTGAGCATTTAAGAGGCCAGTTGTGGTAGCAGAGAAAAAGCAAACTGGAAAGTGAGTTTTGCTTAGAACTACAATTTGCAGAAGAAGATATAGGAGAAGCTGTGGTACAAGCGTTTTTGAGGGAAGAAGCTATGTGTACACTTTCCACCTTGAGGTAAATTACTGAAGAACATAATCCTGAGTTGCAGGACTTACAGATTAGTCACATAAACTTTACAAAGGCAACTTGGGAAGATAATGCTTTACGTAGGGAAAAAGAGAGACAGAAAGAATATAACCAAAACTGTAGAGAGGGATAGTGAACAGGATGTACCCAATACTTGGTACAGTGGGAAGATAATACTTTAAACATAGCAAGAAGAATATAACTTAGATTATAAGGGAGGATGGTAAACGGGATGTTTCCATTACTTCCTGTCCATCATTTGAGTTAAAAATATGATCTTATATATATAAAATAATTAAAGAAAGAAAAGGATATGACTATATATATATATATATATATATATTAATGAAAAAGAAGGCATTCTACAACAGCTATTAGTATCAAAAGCTTGCAGGGCACTAGCAATGACGCTATCTCACGGCTATGTGTTAGGAGGTCACCAGGGATCGGACAAAGCTAAGGCAAGAGTATTGCCAGATTTCACTTGCCATTCATAAAGAAAGAGGAAAAGAACTTCTGTGCTTCATATCCAGAACATCAGAACTGCAGCTCATCCTGGATATAAAAGTCCCCTTATGTTGTTGTTTGTCTTTTCCCAGTTAGGGTTTGCCACAGCGGAACTCCGGTCTGCTAATGACTGGCAGTAGATTTTTATGGTGTCGAGTTGCTAGCCCAACACCCAGCCTTCAGCAAAGGCACGCCCATTCATGCATGTCTTTCAGAGGCCACTCGACCGTGGGGAGGACATGCAGACTCCACACAGAAGGCACTCTAGCCGAGAATCGAACAGGAGAACCTCTTGCTGTGAGGCAACAACCCTACCACTGTACCACCGCGGCTAATCTATGCCAATGAATATTATACTGTTTCAACATTTTGCTCTGGACAGTGTGGGAGCATAAGTAAAATCTAGCAATGACTATGATACCAAATTTTCTGAAACAGTGTTTTATTATGCAAAGCTAGTGTTAACGGTATTGCTGGTGAAATGGTATTGTTATTCTACAGAGTAGGTATTCCTAAGAAGATACTTACTAGCGGTTTGCTGATTGTTTCTCTCTCTCCCCTGACTTTCTCAGTTGCCTGTCTGAACCCGCTCCGTTCACCCTGCGGGCTCACTCCGCTCCCCTACCCTACCCCCAATTCTCACCCACCCCCAGTGGTCCTAGCTATATACTTCCTGTAACCCCACCCCTTCATAGATTTTATCCTATCACACACAACTTCCACTTAACAGCCCTACCCTTTATATCTCAAAGTCCCTAATTAGATAATTGCTATTCCTGGAATACTTCCTCATATCTCCCCACCCCTTCCTATTTTGCTTATATTCTACAGCTTCTCTCCTACAGCCACCTTAATCTCCCAAATACTGTATACAGCTTCTCTCTTACAACCTATTTTACTTTACTTAACTGTACACCTCCTCCCTCTACCTACTCTTCCTCTTTAAGCACTCCCTCCTTTCCCCCACCTGTAATTTACTTACTATACTCTTTTCATAAATATACCCAAACTCCTTAACCTCATATCCTTATGGCCCTAACACAAAAATCTATATTCACTAACCTACTACTCTTAACTTCAACTCTTACTTCTCTCACAATACCATGCACATTAACCTTGTTTGAATACTCCTCTCTTCCTGAACACCACCATCACTACCAGCAAACTCTACCAATTTCCCTCATAAACAACCACAACCACAGTAACATTACCTCCTCTTCTATCTATATATTACCTAAATACCATAGAGCTTCCCATGTTACTTACTTCCATATAAAAAAATGCCCAAACAATTTCTACAAATTCCTTAAGTTTATACAATATCCTCACCAGCACTCCCTATTAGATGGTGATATTCATCCTAACCCAGGCCCCAATACTGACATTCACAATAACCTACACAACCAAACAACTCCTCTGATCACTACTTTAAATAGACCCTCTAACTCCCTCCTAATAGCTCACCTTAACATCCGTAGCATTAACAATAAAATTACCCACCTACATGCACTCTTAGATGTGCACTCATTTGATATTCTCTGTATTACAGAAACATGGCTAAAGCCCTCAACTTTGGACCAAGAGATTACCCCTCCTGGATATAATATCTTGAGACTTGACCGTAAAACCAAAAAAGGTGGAGGTGTAGCCATACTATATAAATCTGAACTCCAAGTTTCTTCTTTCAATGTGCTCCTACCATCAGATACCAGTTCAGAAACTCTTAGTGCCAAACTTCAAATAAACAACTCCAAATCTACCTATCTAATCTGCACATATCTCCCCCCTGGAAACAATATCAACACTCTTGAAAACTTACTTAGTTACCTCTCTACCCACCTACCTCAGGAAACCATTGTATTAGGTGATTTTAATATAGACTGGGCTACCTGCAGTTCCCTTAATCCTCCCAATCATATAAATCTTTATGGATTCTCACAAATCATAACCACTCCTACTAGAATCCATAAGCCAAGCAGCAAGGAAACCACTCTAGACTGGATACTTATAAACAGCCACCATGATACTTATAAACCAGGAACCCTTCCTGATGATATTAGTGACCACATGCTAACCTATATTATTAAACAAAGAATCCATAGCCCTACTACTAATAATTTTAAAACCTCACGTTCCAAAAAAATTTTTAACCAAGAGAGCTTCCAAAATGAACTGAAATCATGTGACTGGTCACCTTTGTCTCATCTTTCACTTGATGATGCAGTGACCTACTTTAACACAAGATTCCTTCAGATCCTAGATTACCACGCCCCCTATCGTTCTTCCCGAATAAGGACCAAAATTGCCCCCTGGCTCACTAAAGAAACTAGGCAAAAAATCCTATTCAGAAATAAAATTTCGGCCAAATGGAGAAACTCCAAATGTCCATCAGATCACCTTTACTATAAACAGGTAAGAAATGCAACCAAGAAAGATATTCTCAAAGACAAAAAACACTATTACCTTCACCTCCAACAAACTCACCAGCAAAAACAACAAACATTCTGGTCTGGCATTAACAAACTTCTTCAGCCAGGCCACTCTAAAACTCCTGCCCCAACAGGTTTCAACCAAAATAACTCCAACCAAATTCCTGATGCCTTTAATAACTACTTCACTGAAGCCATTCAAACCCTAGCCAATACTTTACCACCTATTACCACATCCCCATTAAATACCACAAAGACTCCATCTCCTACCTTTCAAATACAACCGATACCTACATCACTCATTTGCAAATTCCTTCAAAAACTAAAACCATGCACCCCTTCTGCTGACTGTCTTCCAGCTGAATACCTGCAAATAGCAGCAAAAGCTATTGCATATCCTATCTCCATCCTTATAAACAGAACAATTTTAGAAAGCAAAATCCCCTCCACTTGGAAAGTATCCCACATCATCCCTCTACATAAGGGTGGGTCATCTACTGAACTCTCTAACTTTTGGCCTATCGCCTTACTGTCTCCAATTGCTAAGATAATGGAAAAGTGCATACACAAACAACTACTTACCCACCTTCTCCAAAATAATCTACTTGCCAACTGCCAACATGGCTTTAGGCCTTTCTATAGCACAACAACTGCCCTTCTGTCCTTTTCTGACTCCATAAACAAAAACCGTAACAATAATACTTTTTCCTCTGCATTGTTTATTGACCTTTCAAAAGCCTTTGATATGGTCAACCATAATATCCTTATAGACATTCTAAAAGCCCAATCTCTTGACCCACATGCATTAAATTGGTTTAAATCCTATCTGGAAAACAGACAACAAGCAGAACTGTGGGATAATAATCTTTCAAAATCCCTTCCTGTGAACACTGGAGTACCCCAAGGCTCTATTTTAGGGCCTCTACTTTTCCCATTGTTTATCAATGACCTACATACCAATATTCCTCAGGCCACCTGCATACAATATGCAGATGACTCCACTTTAATTTGCTCAGCTAAGTCCATAACCTCTCTGCAGTCTCTCACCCAAACAGTATTTAACAGTGTTGAAAATTGGTTTATGCAACACTGCCTCCTCCTGAACCCCAAAAAACAAAGTTATTACTCTTTGCTCCAACTCATAAATCACCTCAACTGCACTTCACATTAACCTCCAACAATGCTATCAACATAGCCCCAGACACTTTGACCCGTCTTCTAAGAGTAATAATAGATAATAACCTTACTTTTGATGATCACATTAACTCAACTATAAAGACAGTCAACAAAAAACTAGGCACTCTTTACAGAATCAAACCTTTTCTTTCCCCTTCAGCCAGAATAACTATTGCCCAGACCCACCTTATGTCTACCCTGTTCTATGCTTCAGCAATATATACCAATCTATCAAAAAACAATCTCACCAAACTTTCCACCAGTTACAATAACATAGCCAGATTTGCCACTGGCACCACCTTTAGAACTCACCACTGTCTTAACCTAAAACAACTGGGATGGCTAGAACTGCAGAACCAACTACTTTATCAACAAATTGTTATCACCCAAAAAATCCTTTACCACCCAAAAAATACCCCTATCCTCACTAACCTGATTTCACCCTACAAAAATCTTGCTATGCTATGCTCATCGAATAAGCTTCTAGCTTCCTCTATTAAATCAAATAACAAAGCAGGAGATTCACTTTTCATCAAAACAGTAGGGAAAATCTGGAACCAGCTTCCTACTGAACTTTCCTCCCTTGCTTCCACTATTCTGTTTAAAAAGCATCTGAAAGAATATCTTACAACTCACTGGCTATGTCCCTGCTCCAACCCAGACTGATATCTCTTTCACCTCCTGCTCTCTCTATACTTTTCTACTCTTCTGTCTTATCTCACCTATCTCTATTTAAAATAAATAAATAAATAAATAAATAAATAAAATAAAAAAAAACATTTTTTTCATGTTTTTGGTTTACTGTATTTAATCTCAGCTTAAAGCTACTAACCTACTCTGTAAACATTTTTTTCTACCTATCTAGCTAATGCACTATGTAGCTAATGTACTGTAATTCCACTTGACTATTACTATATATTGTATTATTTACTCTCTGCAGATGCTTGGAGCTTTTCTCCCAAGGCCTCTACTGAAAATGGACATGTATCCAGTTAGACTAGCCCGGTCAACAAATGTAAAATAAAATAAATAAAATAAAAATACTAACCAAGGCTTTCGCCCCTCATGTTAAAGGTACTTTATCTGTTATGTCAGTGTTTTAAAGTCAGATAGCTGACGATAGCGGTCTACCACCCAGAGATTGATAGCTTAATAGAAAGATTTAATAAAATGCAGAAAATCCTTGCTGAGGAATGTTGGTAATGTAGATGTTAATGAATGGCACCAGTGTTTACCCTATGTACTGCTTGCAATAAAAGAGATGCCATAAGCTTCAGATGGGCCTATTTGTCCCACATGAACTTCTGTACAGAAGACATCCAAGAGGGCTGCTCGATATTGCTAAGAAAACATGGGAAGAGGAGCAGGCACCAATTAGAAGTGTGATAAAACAATGTTAGTTTGCAGGACATATTAAAGATGGTAATGCCTATTATAAGGGAGCAAATGAAGTGAGCCGAGGAAAGGCAAATGAAAATTATGCATGTACCATAATGATAGCTCCATGTTGTCATCTTTTCATCTGGTTCAACATATGGGATATCAAATCTAATTGGATCTGACCTTGGCACTGAATTTGAAGCTTTCACAGTTCTAGGGCTCTACTCCTCCCTTACCCATAATTCCCTGTACTGCACTTCAATACCTCAGACTGAGTTTGTTCTGTAGCAAAAATGCATACACCTATTAATGGAAAAGGGGTTGTTTCTAAATGCAGAAAATGGAAATGGACTTGCTAAGATAATAAACATGATAGTATTAGTCACAGACTTTTTGGCACAGACAGGGTGCAGAGGGCAGGTCACCCTATCTTGAACTTATTCATACAAAAACTTTGGAAGGGGGATGGAGGGATGCGAGGTTGAACTAGATGAAAATGGATCTATTGTTATGGTAAGTACATAACATTCATATCCAGTATTGTCTACTTCCATCTGATTCAACATATGGAACAGAATCTCAAGCTGTGTTGTAGGGCAGGGTGATATCAAGGAAGGACATTCCTGAGGATGGTGGAGCCACAGGAAGAATAAGACCTGGACTATACGTTGTACAGCTTATAATGTGAGACAAATGTATGCACAGTGGAACAGATCGCTGCTGCACAGACGTCGTTAATTGGAAGTCTCTTACAAAAAATTGTTGAAGTAGAAATTGTTCTGGTTGAGAGGGCCTTGGGTTTAGATTTTAACGGTAAACCCAGTGATGCATAGACAAAGGAGATGCAATTTGATAACTATCATGACAGAGTAACTTTCGTAACAGCTTTCCCAGCCTAGCATTAGAGTAGGCAATAAAAAGTGGATCAGATTTTCTTATTTTCTTTGTTCGCTGTAGATGTAACCTGAGTTGACAATGCACATCTATTGTGTGTTGAATGTACTTCCTTTTGTTTGAAAGCTTAGGGAAAAACACAGGTAAATCTATGGATTTGCTACAGATGCCACCTTTGGAATGAAAGATGGATTAATTTGGAGAGAGACCCATTCCTTATGGAAAAGCAATTATGCAGACTTATATGAGAGTGCCTGTAACTATGAAATTCACCTTGTGGAGGCGGTAGCAACTAAAAAATGGTTTTCCACTCAAAAATGTAATATTTGCAGTAGTCGCAGGTTCAAAGGGAGGTTGAGTTAGGGCTTGAAGCATAACAGTAATATCCCATGGAGGTACTGGATCTCTGATGAAGGGATGCAGTAAAAAGGTTCCCCTAAGAAAAAGCCTTTGACATTTTTGATGAAGCCACAGAAGCATCATTTTGTCCAGAATGAAAGTTGAAAATCACTGACATCTGAACTTTGATGGTAGGGTAGCTAGATCCTTGTTGAAAGAGTTCAGATAAAAATTCAAAACTTGATGGAATGGGAGCAGAAAATGGGTCCAAAATGCCCAAAATGAAAACCTTTTTCATTTACAGTTGCAGACCTTCATTGTAGTAGGCTTCTGGGAGACTGCTATTATATCAACAACATTACTGGGAAGCCTGCCAGCTCTGGCTATAGTCAAAATTGGAGGAACCAAGTGGTTAGTTTCATGGCAGTCTGATCTGGTGGAGGCAGCCCAGACAGGTGAGAAAGAAGATCTGGATATTGCTCCAGCATCCATGGTGGATGTAGTAGAAGAGGCCACACTACTGGGAAGCCTGACAGCTCTGGCTATAGTCAAAATTGGAGGAACCAAGTGGTTAGTTTCATGGTAGTCTGATCTGGTGGAGGCAGCCCAGACAGGTGAGAAAGAAGATCTGGATATTGCTCCAGCATCCATGCTGGATGTAGTAGAAAAGGCCACTGAAGGAGAAGCCATGTTAGTTAGGGCCAAAGGGTGGCAATGAGGATTACTTTGTCGTTTTACAGTCTGGATTTCTGAAAGAATTTGTTCATGAGGGATAAAGTGGGCCAACTGTGGACTACAGCACCTCTTGCTGATGACCCTGTGGAGGGATCAGGACAAAGTAACTGCTACACTTGTCATTAAGGTAGAAGGCAAATAGATCACAGCAAGGTTCGCCCCAGCAGCTGAAAATTAGCTCTGCTACTGTTGGATTGAGGGATCACTCATGAGGTGTTAGAATAGTCCTGCTCAACTTGTCAGCTAGAACACTGGAACTCCTCGGGATTTGCATTGCTGTCAGAAAGTCGTGTGAAGACATCACCCACTGCAAAATCCTCATGGCCTCTTGACACATCTCGGGTGTATGTGTGTGTGTGTGTGTGTGTGTGTGTGTGTGTGTGGGGGCATTTTGAAGGGAGAGTGATGTACCTTGGATCACTCTCCCTTCAAATTGCCCCCCCCCCCACACACATACACCCGAGAAGGGAGGCATCCATAGTTTTCTGGTAGAAAGGGCCTCCGTTGAGTTACTCCACCGTGCCATGTACTGTCTGCAAATTCTTGTAAGATGAATCCTGGCATGCAAAGGGTGACTCTTTTGAGACCACTGAACTGTAAGTGTCCACTGAAGAATTTGGATGTGGTAACAAGCCATGGGAACCATTACTACGGAAGAGGCCATGAGATCTAGTAAACATAGTATCAACTGTTCTGTAGGGTGGGGATGATACAACACCTGCAAGGCTGTTTGAGATAGAGAACAAACTCTGTGTTGTAAAAGACAGACAATTTGAAGGGAGGTATTGAGGTGGCTTCTGATAAACTCTTTTTTTTGGAAGAAGCTGACAATTGTGAAAATTCACTGATATGCCTAGATCCAGTAAGAATTGGAGGAGGAGGTCCAGATGACATACTAGAAGATGCATGGATGTAACAGTTAGCAGGCAATCATCTAGATAGAGGAAAGCATGTGCAAGTGCACTGCCACCACAGTTGTTATTTTGGTGAACACCCTGTGGGCTGTGGTCAGACCAAACGGTAGGGCCCTGAACTGAAAGTGATTGTCTCCCAGCCAGAAATGGAGAAATCTTCTGGACTGCTTCTCTGTCTTCAAATGATAGGAAGCATCCTAGAGATCTATCCAGCACATCCAATTGTCCTTCCTCACTGAATTGTGACCATCTGGAATTCTGTCTGTTTCATGAACAGGTTGAGATAAATGAGATCCAAAATTCTTTGGAACTAAAATGAACTTTGAGTAGACTCCAGATCCTAGTTGGTCTTTGGGGACCCGTTGGATGACTCTTTCTTTTAGCAGCTTAGAAATATCTACTGTTGCTGGTTCTCACTAACTGGGTGAAAAGTCAGGAATCACTTTCTTCTTTACTGCAGGACAAGAAAAGTGAACGAAATAGCCACTGGAAGTTATATTTTGCACCCAGTTGCCTCTTGTTAATTCCAGCCAGGCTTGGGGGTGCAGAGATAAGCATCCCCTAACTCTCTCCAGAGTGCAGCAGTCAGGCACACCTTCAGGGATGCTGACAGGGCCTCTCGGTAAAGGGACTGTGGAAGCCCTGATTATGCAATCTGTCTCTGCGTCTTATGTGGTATCCATTAGTATTCCCTACACCACTGCCATATGGAGATTTAATATCAGAAGAATCCTGGTAAGAGCTCTGTGAGTTGTGAAACCACATCTTTTTTCCAGCCCTCTCATTCCTGGAATAGGATCCTTGAGGGGTGGAAAAATGAATGCCTACTGCAGATAGAGTCTTACCATCCTGTTGACTCCTGGTCAAAGTGTCTTTGGCTTTGGGCCCAAAAAGAGTGCAGCTGTCATAAAGGGCATTGATGAATGTTATCTTAAAGCCTTCTGCAACTCAAAGACACATCCAGACATGTTGTCTGACTATAAGACCCATGCCTGCCACTCTGAAGGAGCCATCCGCTGCACTAGAAATGAGACACTTTAGTCAGATCCCTCTGAAATCTGATAACATGAGCAAGATGGTTCAGTGACCTGCGTGCAAAGATCACTGACAAGTAAGTCTGTTTCCCAAATCTATCAAATATCCTAGACTCCCTGTTAGGGGGATGGATGGAGGAACTCTCTTCAGACAATTCCTTCTTTGTGGCTGCTGCTACAAATATGACATCCACTGCAGAACATTTACACCAATGCATCCTGTTCTTGGGGGTTTGTAAAATTCTGTTTTTTTAGGGGGGGTGGGCTCTACCACATCAGGGTCCTTCTAAGTCCGCTGTGCCATAAGATAAACCAGTGGATCAACAGGTGGTGCCACCCAAGATGACGTTCATCTGGAACTAAAGGCTTCTAGAAATACAGATGTGTCTGAAGAGGGATCTTCCATTGACCATCCCTCTCTCATTTTCATAAGTTCAAGAATTTCACCAAAGTTGATGTCCTTCAAGGGAGACCTGGTTGCACCCTAATGTCATCCAAATCTGTATCCTCCATGACAGACCCTGGGAAGGAATATATGTGCTTTTGATTGCACATCTGCTTCTTGTGAACTGATTCTGTCAGGGAGACAGAAGGTTCAGAATCAGACTGCAAACTGACGTAGCAAGAAGTTCTAGAAGCCTGTGGTGCTGACTGTCCCTTCTGGCAGGATGACAGGAAGATGGAGCCACAGGATCCAACTGTGGTTTGGGTGAAACCAAACTTCGAAAAAGTGTCTTCTGTTTGGGTATACCCAAAACCCATTCAACTACCTCAAATTTAGATCCAAGGAAGAGAAAGAGAGACCTCAATCCCAAGCATACCCAGCCCTGAAGCAGACTTTGAACTCAAGCTGTCTAGTGCCAAAGCCCCCAAGGTAAAGAGATGGCTCAGAGAATCTCACAGTCATACCCCCCACAGAAGAAGGCACCGACACTACAGCTCTGAGTCCCTTCCTGATCTAAGGGCATCAGAGTCAAGATAGCTTTTGAAGCTGTCAGCATCAAAGTCAAAGAGACTGCCAGCATCAAGAGAGGCACTTAGAAATGAGTTGGATCCAGTACTGTTGGAGCCAATGGATGGACCATGACAGGCAAAAGAAGTTGAGGAGCAGGATGACCAACTGTCAGTACATTCCCTGGGGATGATACTAACAAAACCACAAGCTAAATCTGCATTTTTCAAGAACTTTCTCATCATCCTGTCAATGTCATACTCTGTCAAGCTCCAAGATAATCTGGTAGATGAACCCACAGAAGAAGACCTGCAGTATCTTTTCACCTGTAAGACAGGAGAGTACAATCTCTGGCTCACCACTTCTGGGGAAAACCCGGGCTGAGAAGAGGATGTCAGGAATGAGACGCTGTCGGTTCCGCTCTCTTAGCTGACTTCATTGTGGTTTGGACTGGAACTGATGGATCTGATGATCATTTAGATACAGAAGGAGATTGGTCTTTATCCTTTTCTTTAAGTTTACCTTTCTTTTTCTTCTTCTCCTTATCCTTGTCTGGGGCCTTATCTGAAGCTCAAGCCATCTTGTTTTTGGCAGGGAAGGATGAAGAAGAAGGCCCAGCAGAAGTAGTCCCTGTCTGTGGAGAGAGAATTCCCTTCACCACAAATTTCTCATAATGAGCTTGTAAAGCTTTAGCACTAAAGGAGACTTACGAGGAGCACTGTGTATCCAAATGGGCAGTGCCCAAGCAATAAACACAAAGTGTGAGTACCCTGTGGGGGCAATTTATGCTCACATTTTGAACCCTTTTTAAAGGCTTGAGATTTAGCCATGATGAAACCTATTACTAGACAAATAACACTAGACAACAAACAGTACACAGTATTATCAAATATTATCAAATAATCTAATCAAAGTCTAATAGTGTGTAATTGGGTAATAATAAAGTTATAAATTGTATAAACAGCGCTACGTCACAAAAGGTGATGAACAACACTATCCTATAACAAACTAACATGCTAAAGAATATACTAAACTGTTAACAACACAGCACTAGCCTAACCTATATCTATATAGGGAAATAACAGAACTGGAGTGAGACCAGTCTCCCAGTAGAGGAGGGGTAGGTATAAAAGTGAAAAACTGTTTTAAGGTAAAAGATATGACAGCCCTCGACAACACATCTGGAGACTTCAAGTGGCAAACCAGATCTGAGGTATTGGAATACAATACAGGGAATTATGGGTAGGGGAGGGGTTAGAGCCCTGTAACTGTGAAAGCTTCAGATTTGGTGCCGAGGTCACATCTGATTGGATGTGATGTCCAATATCTTGAATCAGATGAAAATAGACAACATTGGATTAATGAGTTTATAATAAGAATGCCTAACTTACATAACTTAACCCAGGAGATCAAGTACTAGTGCTAGTGTCATCCATGGAAAACAATGTCTGGCCAAATGGCAGGGGTCACTCCAGGTGATGGACATAATAAGCTTATTTTGATAGGCAGGAAAGAGAACAACAGAGCAAAATTATCACATCAATGTGCTAAAGCCATGGAAAAAATAGAGCATTCTGCTGTGTGCGTACAAGCTAAAGTTCATAAAAGACAGAGTAGGGAATTGCTACCTGATGTGCAGACAGAGGAATCCCAGTCAAAAGTACAAAAGCAGGGGGTGTGAGGATTTTTATTGAGAAATAAATGTTTGTTATCAGAAACACCTAAGAGAACTAAGCTAACATAACATAGAGACAAACCTTTGAATAAAGATTAGAATGAGAACTTATTTAGAAAACCAGAATCACAGAAACAGTTAGTAAGAGAGTAAATTTTAAAAAATGCTGAAACTAGGCATGACAGAAAGGTCACAAAGTATACGAAATAGCATTTCAAAGTTTGATAGCTATCCCATTTCCAGAACCAGGGAGTTGATAGAGAACTTAGGGAAGGTCAGATACTTGACAACACTAGGCTTCATGAAGGGATACTGGTAGATATCAGTTAAGTCCTCTGCGAAGAAAAAATAGCAACAGTAACCTCTGATGACTTATTTCAGTACACAGTGTGACCATATTGCCTACATGAAGCCCCAGCCACATTTTAGAAGCTGATGGATAAAATACTGAAGGCCCACCAATTATATGTTGCTGCATACCTGGATGATGTGGCTATTCATTAAGAGGAATCACACATCTAAAAAGCATACTGTGTTACAATCCATATGACAGGCAGGCTTGAATGTAAATGTTAAGAGAAGAAAACTGGTCATGGTGCAAGCAAAGTACTAAAAGTACCTTACAGGAAGAGGGGTGATAAGAGCACAATTAGAAAAACTCAGAGGCCACAAAAATGGCCTGTACCCAATACTAAAAGACAGGTGAAGGCTTTTCCTAGACTAGCTGGGTATTACATAAAGTCTATACATAATTGTGTTACTACTGCCTGTCCTTTATTATATGCATCAACGGGAAAGGCTTCTGTCAAGGTGCAACAGTCTCTTGAGGCAGACAGAGCATTCAAAGAACTAAAAAAGATCCTGTGCTCTGAGTCTGTGTTAATTATTTCTGATTTACTAAAGAGTTTACCTTATAAACTGACTCATCAGAAGTGGGTTTGGGGACAGTGCTGTCCCAAAACATTTAAGGTAAGGAGTGCCTTGTGTACTATCTCAGTAGGAAGCTTAGTAATACAGAAAGAAGATGAGATTGCCTAGCAATAAAGTGGGCCTTCTGTGCCATAAAATACTATTTCTTGGTCAGGAAGCACAGGTTTGGCAAAAGATTGTACCACTTTTGCAAAGGAGGAAAAGGTGTTAAAATTGCTTGTGTTAATATGGCCAGTATTAATAACAAATGTATTATGCTAGAAGAGCGGATAGTGAATCATGAAGTGCATTGGATTAACAAGGAGGAAGTAATGATAGCTATGAAGAGGATGAAGAATGGAAAGGCTGTTGGTCCAGATGATATACCTGTGGGAAGCATGGAGGTGTTTAGGTGAAATGGCAGTGGAGCTTTTAACTAGATTGTTTAATGAAATCTTGGAAAGTGAGAGAATGCCTGAGGAATGGAGAAAAAGTGTTTTGGTACAGATTTTTAAGAATAAGGGTGATGTACAGAGCTGTAGTAACCACAGAGGGATTAAATTGATCAGTCACAGCATGAAGTTATGGGAAAGAGTAGTGGAAGCTAGGTTAAAAAGGGAGGTGATGATTAGTGATCAGCAGTATGGTTTCATGCCAGGAAAGAGCACTACAGATGTGATGTTTGCTCTGAGAGTGTTGATGGAGAAGTACAGAAAAGGTCAGAAGGAGTTGCATTGTGTCTTTGTGGACTTAGAGAAAGCATATGACAGGGTGCCTAGAGAGGAATTGTGGTATTGTATGAGGAAGTCGGGAGTTTCAGAGAAGTATGTAGGAGTGGTACAGGATATGTATGAGGGTAGTGTGACAGTGGTGAGGACTGCGGTGGGAGTGACGGATGCGTTTAAGGTGGAGGTGGGATTACATCAAGGATCAGCTCTGAGCCCTTTCTTATTTGCAATGGTGATGGACAGGTTGACAGACGAGATCAGACAGCAGTCCCCATGGACTATGATGTTTGCAGATGACATTGTGATCTGTAGTGAGAGTAGGGAACAGGTGGAGGAGACCCTGAAGAGGTGGAGATATGCTCTAGAGAGAAGAGGAATGAAGGTCAGCAGGACTAACACAGAATATATGTGTGTGAATGAGAGGGAGGATAGAGGAATGGTGAGGATGCACGAAGTAGAGGTGGCGAAGGTGGATGAGTTTAAATACTTGGGATCAGCAGTTCAGAGTAATGGTGAGTGTGGAAGAGAGGTGAAGAAGAGAGTACAGGCAGGATGAAGTGGGTGGAGAAGAGTGTCAAGAGTGATTTGTGACAGACGAGTACCAGTAAGAGTGAAAGGAAAGGTCTATAAGAGGGTAGTGAGACCAGCTATGTTATATGGGTTGGAGGCAATGGCATTGACAAAAAGGCAGAATTCAGAGCTGGACGTGGCAGAGTTAAAGATGTTAAGATTTGCACTGGGTGTGATGAGGATGGACAGGATTTGGAATAAGTATATTATAGGGTCAGCCCAGGTTGGAAGGTTTGGAGACAAAGCCAGAGAGGCAAGATTACATTGGTTTGGACATGTGCTGAGGAGGGTTGCAGAGTATATTGGGAAAAAGATGCTAAGGATGAAGCTGCCAGGTAACAGGAAGGCATAAGATAAGGTTTATGGCTGTGGTGAGAGAGGACATGCAGGGGGTTGGTGTGACAGAGCAAGATGCAGAGGATAGGAAGAAATGGAAACAGATGATCCACTGTGGCGACCCCTAATGGGAGCAGCTGAAAGAAGTAAAAGAAGATGCTAGAAGTGTGGTTGCTCACAGAGCAACCCCATATCTTTGTCATAACAGAAACCTGGGTAAATGCCGACTTCTGCCTTTCACACTACATTTCTTCCAACTACATAATATTTACTGATAAAATAACTGGAACAGGACCAGAGGGAGTGCAATACACACCAATCAAAACAATATATTCTTGCTATAAGAAATGTTGCTAAAACTTCTGGATAATAATAAGAGAAGTCCCACTGGGTTTATGTCACTGTCACATTACATAGTCATACTTTGTGTCTGATCAATATACATTCCTCTGCCCTTATCCATAGCTACACTACAAATTGTTATAAATTACATTTGTCCCACTGGAATCCCAAACAATAATATAATTTTAGACTACTTCACCATACACACCACTAGACCTCATTCCACTCTACTTGCTGGAAAACTTCAACATTTAGGATTAGATGAAACTGTTGAATAAAAAACAGACTGAATCACCTTACTGGTAATGAATGTACACTGAACCCTACCCTTACCAATATTAAATATAGATACTTACAAATTAATGGCCATTTTCCAGTCTTCTCCTATTGGTCTTTTAAAACTCATAATGACCCACGCAGATAATTTCAGCCAGGGTAATTAATGAATCCAAATAAGAAGTCCTTGATGCCCTACTTTAACCCATAGATCGGTCAACATTATACTGTCACGGTAGACCCCATACACCTTTAAAATTTTTCATCATTAAGCTTTCCACACTTGACCTTGGAAGAATTCTACACTTTACTGAAGACAACTGCATTGATGGAAATAAAAATCAAAGAACTACAAATCTATCCCAGGCCATGGTAAATAATCCTTGGAAGAAAGGTATATCTTTGTTGGACGCTCTGCAATAATCAATAATGTATCTCTGATAACTGATCTGTTAATTCTATATTTAATAACATACAGTGTATATAACTGAAAGTCAAGCTATTGTAAATATTGTATATAGTTGTTTAAAATGATATTTAAAATATTACGTAAATGTTATTTTAATTGAAAATAAAAAAAAAATATTTGAGGGAAAAAAAGCTTTCCACACTACATGACCCTATTTCCCCTCAATCCATGGATTGTTCAGAGGACAATTCTGTTCATGATTAACTGCTGAATTAAAGAAACAAATGAAACAAAGGGACAATGCTTGAAAGCACTGGAAGGTAAACTCAACTAAAATTTGACTAAGGCTACCTTATAAGGAAATAAAAATATCTTACTGTTTCTCCAAGACATTACTGTAAATCAGTTAAACAGCAGACTGGCAAAATTACAGATGGTTATCATGTTGCTACTACCTCTACTTCAAACAAGAGCAACACACCACTCCATCACTGCTTAACTAAAAACGTCATGCCTGATATGTGGAAAACAGCCATCATTAAACCCCTCTCCAAAAATTAACCCATCTCACACCACTGACTTCTGTCCCACCTCTAGTCTTCACATAGTTGGTAAAAATTATTGAAATATTAGTTTACAATCAACTCATCCATTAAGATAACATAGTGTCCTCCTAACAGCATGACCTTTGTACTGGTATGAGCACATCTACTGCACTCTGGACACTTATTAATAACATCCTCCTGGCTATAGAGAAAGGCCTGTTCACAGGAGCTATCTTTATTGACCTCAACACAGCTTTTGATCTTGTTGAGCATAACACTCTTTTAGATTACCTACTGAAATGGGAATTAGCCCAGATACAGCTCCCTGGTTTAACACTTCTTCCAAATCGGTACTTCTCTGTGTAGTTTCCAAAAACCCTGTCTCTTTCCATCCTTCTCATTAAAGGAGTACCTCCGGCATCCATTCTGGCTCCCCTCCTTTTTTCCATTTTCATTATTAAGCTACCACTTGACCTCCCACTCTTACTTTATGATGAAGACATGGTTTTAATTTACTCAAACCTGACCTCCTCAGCTTACAGTAACAACTGACAGCTAACTCCATTTTGTTATAAAATGGCTTAAAAACAAAAAGCTACTTCTGAACACTTCTAAAACTAAAGCAATGGTATTTGATACCTAACCCTAACTGGCAAAATAACTCTTAGTCTCTTTTTATTCATGACCATCTTGACAACCCCAATGATCAAATCATCTCCTTCAAACATCTTGATATGTGGCTTGATCCCGCACTGAACTGTACTCTTTCCCTAGATCAAATGCAGACAAAAATAAATTCAATCCTGTTTTGGTCATATAAAATATCTCCCTTTCAATCCAGAAAAAAAACAGGAAACCAGGAATGGCACAGGCAAAGGCATTCTACTAGCACAGCTTGAATATGGACATCCACTGACTGCAGCAGCAGCATTGAAGAAATACTCCAAACTATAAGCAACTCTATCTGCCAGTTTATTACCCTCTTGCCTAAAATCAGCATCATTGTATCATGTTTAATAAAGCCATTTGGCTACCTGTCCAACATGGCATCTCTTGGATCTCAACTATACAAGCTCCTCAAAGAACACTCCTTTCCTTTCTTCACCTTCAATCTATTCAGACAACCCCCCCAGGTCACAATCTATGAAGTCTTAACCATTCTGGTCCACTTATTCAATGTCCCAGAACCAGACTTCATTGCAATAATCATACCTTCTCCATCCTAGGCCCCAAATTCTGGGAACCACTCCCTACTAATCGAAAAAGACCTCACTTCATACCCTTCATTCCATGCTCAGCCTAAAGATCATCTCTAGTCAGAGTCAATTTGCAAATGATTTCCCTCTGGGTACATCACCTAATCCTCCACTATCCCCTTCACCAGTCAGGCACCTTTGTTTCCTCATATTATTTCCTTCAGTAATATATGACATCTTTTTCACATCGTATATATTATGTATTTATTTATTTGACATTTGTTGACCGGGATAGTCTGATTGAGCTTGAGCCCTTTTTCAGAGGTGGCCCCGGGAGAAAACCTCCACAGTACAGTTATGCAAGTAAACATTCATAGAATTGTAGTAAAATAAAATAAACACAATAAAATGTATGCAGTAAAAAGCTTACACAGGTAGGAGATTCCATCAAAACAGGCATTTTAAATAACTAGCAAGTATAGAGGCAGGTGGTAACAACAAACGTGTCAAAAATGCATAATAATTGGCATTGAAAGTCTATTATGAGACTCATAGCAGCTTGTATGACATGTTACCATGTGAGTGTTGTACAGCCTAGAAAAGTTAGTAGAAAGAAGGCTACAGGAAGCAGATTACAAGAAGTTAGGAATGGGAGGGTATGGGAATCAGTAGTTGATAAACATTGTAAAAGACAGAAAGTTTGCTTAGAAAGCATAGCTGGAGGAAAGGAAGAAATAGGTAAGCAAGTAAGGAAGGAGGAAATAGTAGAGGAAAGTGAAGAAGGAGAAGATAATGGAGGAGAGATTATTTTCTTTTTGTCCTTACCTTACTTTTGCTATCTTTTACACTGCGTGCTCTATCTCTTTGTGAGACGTGAGGCAGTGCCAGCTATGCCAGGAGGAGTAGGGCAGTGGATGTGTAACATATGCCAGCATAGCTAGCTGGAGTTTTGCCAAATAATTATATGTCATTCTTATATCAAACTAATTTGTACAGGTGCTTATGTTGAAACTGTATTTCTAAAGCTGCTTGCGTTAAAAATGTACCAACAGTGGGCCCTGCTGGACAGAAAAGAAATACATCTGTATGCCAGACTGTATTGTAACTGTTGAAATGAATATATTGTAACAGAGGATAGTGGAAGAGAATAGGTTAATCTCAGTCCAGCTAACTTTGAAAAATAGTCTGAAATTAAATTACGTGGTTTAGGCTATAAAGATTGTATCTTACAGTTCTGAATGCAGCCAGAGACAATATGTCTGTGAAAACCAGGACTAGGAATCTTACTGTACTGTCTTTAGGGGTGAACTAATTGCTACCCTGGAAGGGTAGAAGTTTTGAAATGGTTTTACACCTCCCAGATGCTATAACACATCTCAGCACAGCTCTATCTATGTGCATGGTAAAACATATGTGCTAAATTATTGTTCAGTTTCTAGTAAAGGGGGGTAGTGTGGGAACCAGAAGTCAGAAGACCAGATGTAAGTGATGTCATTCTGCAATCAGCACTGAAATGATGTTGTAATACTAGATGAGACAGAAGCCTCAGGGCAGTCTGTTTTTGAAACCTGACAAAGAAGGATCACCCACTCACTTCATCTTGCCTTGCTTTAGTAAGAAACCAGAGGAAAGTAACTCGTTAGATCAGTCAGGAAAATATAGTGAGATTAGCCGAGTACTGTTTTTCTGTATCTGTGTGAATCTATCCATCTGTGTTATTGTTAATATCTCCTGAGATTGAAACTCTGGTGTTTTTTGTAATTAGATATTTAGTATTTTCATGTTCTTTTATTATTTATTATTAAATATATTTAAACACTTCATTGTGGCTGGACCTTTAAAGAGTATTTAAGTTTTGAGACTACTTATATTTATTTGGTGACACTGTTGCTGCTCCTGAAAGTCTTGCTGCAATGGTCAGCACTACCATTTGTATTTAGTATTAATTTTACTCAGTATAATTGGGTACCCTTGTAACAGTCTTACAGTAGCTGGCTTTGTAGTTTTCTGGTGGCAGTACCTACCTTATAGTCTGGGCAAAGAGGTCATAGCTTGTAAATCTGTGCCAGCCTTTCCCAGGTCTGTGCGCGCGCACATGCGTGTGTGTGTGTGTGTGTGTGTGTGTGTGTGTGTGTGTGTGTGTGTGTGAAAATCAAATCTCAAAGAGTGTGCATCAGCATCTTGGAGTGGGGACACAGAGCACTGGTTTCACATGGTGGGTGGTGGAAGACTTGGTTTGGAACACTCGGCTGCAGACTCAACTCTACATCTATGGCCAGTGTTGGGTCTTATTTGGGGCCTGGTGAGAGAGATCCTGCCCCAGGATGAGAGTGTGTTCCCTGTGTGCTCTTAAGGGAAATTGTGCTCGTTGCAGAGATCTGCATCTGGAAATACTGTGTGTATCTATTTTTGTTCTTAGTGAACATCTTTCTCCAGTGTCAGTAGTGAGGATTAAGGTTCCTTGATTACTGGCCCAGAGGAGGGATTTCACATATTGGTGAGCAGAGGTGCAGATATTACTTGAACTTCTGTAGCCTGGAGGCAGTTGTCACTGAAGGTGTTTGTACTCTTAGCAGCCACAAGGTAGACATACAGAGTTTCATTTTCACAACAGATTTATTTAATTTTTGTTAGTTTAGTTCAGTCAGGGAAAGCAGGCAAAGATGTCAGCAGAGGATTATGCAAGCTGACAAAGAACCAGTAGACAAAGCTGTGTGAAACCAAAGGACTGGTGCATGCCAACCTGATTAAAGAGGAAATGATTTCAGCCTTAGTCACGACTGTAGCCCACACCGGCAACCAGGAGGACAGCCAGTCTGGTGATGGGATGTGCAACCTTCAGAAACAGGACAGTTTACCTTTTCCTCAGAGGACTTAAAAATCCATCTGGAATTAAAGAGACTTGAAATGGAGGCTAAACATTTGGAATTAGAATCAACAGAGAGACTGCAGTGTTTGGAGGCTAAAGAAAATAAGAGATTGCTGCAGGCAAAAGATATGGAATTAAAATCATCAGAGAGACTGCTGTGTTTGGAGGCTGAAGAAAATGAGAAACAGCACCAACATAAGAGGGAGATGCTGACTCTTCTTCAGTGTCATGCAGGTAATAGGTAAGGGAATAACTGAACCCCAGAAGCAATAAAGGTCAGTGAATTTCTTCCAGAATTTACAGAGGATAATTTTGCTAGTTTTATTCATATATTTGAAAGAGTCTGTAAACAGTATAATGTTGACCAAGGGCTCTGGGTACAGTTCCTGACCCCCTTACTTCATGGTAAAGCTGTAACTGCTGTTTCTAAATTGTCTGATACTGATTATTTAAACTATGATAAAATAAAACAATATTTATTGGAATGTTTTAAGTTAATACCTGAAGCTTACAGAAAAAAGTTTCATGAGCATAGATGCACGGCAAATAAAAGTGTGTGTGATTATATTGCTGAGTTATGCACTTATTTTTATAGGTGGGTGAGTGGGTGTCAGGCCACCACTTTTGAAAGGCTGGCAGACTTTTGATGAGAGAACAAGCCCTTAGCTTTGCCTGAGGATATGAGAATTTGGTTGGCAGACCGGAGTGTACTCTGCAAATGAGTTGGGGAGAAAAGGGGATCTTGATTTAACAAGTAGGGCATCACTGCACAAGAAGGGGATACCCAGTGCTGCACATGGATATAAGGGAACCCATTGTGGGCAGCTTAAACCACCTCAACAGAGTCCACCAGTAATAAGGGAAACCACTAGTTCTGGTACATGGCCAGAATCAAGGTTTAGATGTTTTAAATATAAACAGAGGAGCCATGTAGCATACAAGTGTCCACTGCGGCAAGGTGGGGAACAAAAGGTGAGGGAGCCCAGCAAGTGGGAATAACAGTATGCCAGTGGTATGTCATCTGGAAACAACAGGGGTACCAAACTATCACCGGAGTTTATATCTTATCTTAGTGGATGGAAAATAGGCCACTGCTAAGAGAGACACAGCCTCTGACATCACCATTGTGAAGCCTGCAGTGGTTAAAAAGGAGCAGTACTTGCTTTGGCAGTCCACTCCAGTCAGAGCTTTAGGAGGCACCCCATTCTAAATGTCTTTGGCTAGGGATCAACTTGACTGGGAGGGTGGAAAATAAAGTAAGCAAGTTGCTGTGTTTGAGGATATCCCTGCAGATGTCTTGATAGGGAATGATTATGATACTGCAGTACCTTGTGTACATGTGGTTACATGCAGTCAGGCTTGGAGACGGGCATGTGGGTCTGTTAGTGTGGGGGAGACCCAGACAGACCCCACACTGGAAGCCAGTGATCTTGAGGTGGCTATTTCAGGAAGGGACCTACCCTGTAGCAGTGAGCCTGAAGGTGAGCCGCAGCTGCTGGTAGTTAGAGAGAGTGACTGCAAGGGCAGAGGTGAGTGGTAGTACCCAGGCTGGCAGTGAGGCACCATTCTCAGAGGGTACCATACTTCCTGTGGAAGGAGAGCTGGGAAGGGTCACAAAGGTAGAGTTGAGACAGGCTCAGCTCTCGGACCCTACATTATGAGCCTTGAAGTAGGTAGCTAGGGAGACACCTGATTCTCAAGGAAAAGGGGAGTCTATATACTGTAACAAAAGGTTACTCTATAGAGAGTGGACCCCTGAGGGAGGGCTAGAAGGTGAGGTAATACAGCAGTTGGTAGTGCCCAGTACCTACTGTCTGGCATTTCTAGCCATAGCCCATGACATTCCTTTTGTAGGTCATATGGGCATAAAGTGTACCAAGAGATGTATTATGCAGAACTTTTATTAGCCTGGGATTGCAAGGGATGGAACAGGGTACTGCAGGACCTGTGAGCAGTACCAAAAAGTAGTCAAGGCAGGAGACAAGGTCAAGCCTCCTTTGATGCCTATGCCTGTGATTGAGGAGCCATTTCAGAGGGTAGCTATGGATATTGTGTGGCCTCTGAGTACCCTATGTTCCACAGGGAAAAAGTATATCCTGTTGGTAGTAGATTAGGCTAATAGATACCCTGAGGTGTTGGCTCTGTCCTCCACAGAGGCAGAGAAGGTGGAAAATGCTTTGTTAGAGATTTTCAGCAGGATAGGTTTCCTGAGAGAAATACTGACTGACAGAGGTGCAATTTATATCAGACCTGCTGGCTTGTCTGTGGGAGTGCTGTGGGGTGAAGCACCTAATGACCACCCTCTACCACCCCCAGACTAATGGTCTTGTGGAGAGGTTAAACGCAACATTAAAGACCATGCTACAGGCATTTTCAAACCAGTTTAAGAGAGAATGGGACAAATATTTGCCCCATCTGCTCTTTGCATATAGAGAGATACCCAATGAATCCACATGTTTTTCACTGTTTGAGTTGCTGTATGGATATAGGGTGAGGGGGCCTTTAGATTTGATTCTTGATAAGTGGGAGGGTGAGTGTGAATGCCACAAGGAGTTTGTTGTGGCATATATCCTAACTCTCAGGGCAAGGCTTAGGGAGAACATGGGCTTGGCCCAGAAGAACCTGGCAGGAGCCCAACAGCAGAAAACGGTCTGGTATGACAGGAATGCCCGTGCCCAAGAGTATGCTGTGGGACAGCAGGTTATGGTGCTCATTCCTGTCAGACACAATAAGTTGCAGGCAGCTTAGGAGGGACCCTTTGAAGTGGTAAGGAAGGTCAGTGATGTTAACTATATGGTAAACCTGTGGAGCAGCAGGCAGGGGCACAAAGTGTACCATTTTAACATGAAGAAGACTTACCATGACAGGGAAGTCCTGGTGCAGAGTATTTGCAATAGGTGGCAGGTGGAGTCTGAGGGGGATCTATGGCTACGTCAAGACAGCCAGCACAATGCCAAGTTATTAAAGTGGAGCCTAGGGTTGCAGGCACATGACATGACAGTGCAGCACCGTAGTGAGGTTAACAATGCCAATGCAGATGGACTCTCAAGAGAGGGTATGGGTTAATGTATTCCCAGACAGTCTTATTCCAATCAAGCAATGTTTCTCCAGGGTCGCTTGAAAAACTAGCTTGAGTCTTCAAGGGGGGGGAGATGTGATGATGTGAGGCAGTGCCAGCTATGCCAAGAGGAGCAGGGCTGTAGCTATGTAACATATGCCAGCATAGTTAGCTGGATGTTTGGTAAACAATTATATGTCATTTCTATATCAAATTGATCTGTACAGGTGCTTGTGTTGAAAGTATATTTGTAATGCTGCTTGTGTTAAAAATATACCAACAGTGGGTCCTGCTGGACAGAAAAGAAATACACCTGTTTTGTGTTGAAAGTATATTTGTAAAGCTGCTTGTGTTAAAAATGTACCAACAGTGGGTCCTGCTGAACAGAAAAGAAATACACCTGTATGTCAGACTGTAATGTAACTGTTGAAATTAATATATTGTAAGAGAGGATACTGGAAGAGAAGAGGTTGATCTCAGTCCAGCTAACTTTGAAAAATAGTCTGAAATTAAATTACCTGGTTTAGGCCATAAAGATTGCATCTTACAGTTCTGATTGCAGCCTTGCAGCCACAGATGAAATGTCTGTGAAAACCAAGACTAGTAATGCTACTGCATTGTCCTAAGGGGGAAACTAGTTGCTAGTCTGGAAGGGTGAAAATTTTAAAATGGTCTTATAGCTTCCAGATACTATAACACATCTCCACAAAGGTCTATCTGTGTGTATGGTAGCACAATGCTAAATTCTGGTTCAGTTTCTAGTAAATGGGGGTAGTGTGGGAACCAGAAGTCAAAATGACCAGATGTATGTGATGTCACTCTGTAATAATACACTGAAATTATGTTGTAATACTAGATGAGACAGAAGTCTCAGGACACTCTGTTTTTGAAAGCTGACAAAGAAGGATCACCCACACAAACCAGGGAATAGTAATTCTTTAGGTCAGTCAGGAAAATATAGTGAGATTAGTTAAGTACTGTTTTTCTGTATCTGTGTGAATCTATCCATCTGTATTATTTTTAATATTTCTTGTGATTGAAACTCTGGTGTTTATTGTGAATAGATATTTAGTATTTTCATGTTCTTTTATTATTTATTATTAAATATATTTAAACTTTTCATTATGGCTGGTCTTTTATAAAATATTTTAACCTTTGTGAGTACTTATATTTATTTGCTGACACTGTGGCCGCTCCTGAAAGCCTTGCTGCATTGGTTAAACACTATAATTTGCATTAGTATTAACTTTACTCAGTATAATTGGGTACCTTTGTAACAGCCTTAGAATAGCTGGCTTTGGAGTGTTCGGATTGCAGTAAGTACCTTACAGTCTGCGGAGAGGGGGTATAGTTAGTAAATCTATGCCAGCCTTTCCCAGGTGTGTGTGTGTGTGTGTGTGTGTGTGTGTGTGTGTGTGTGTGTGTGTGTGTGTGTGTGTGTGTGTGTGAGTGTGTGTGTGTGTGTGTGTGTGTGCGCGTGTGTATTTGTGTGGTGAAAAACAGTACCTAACTTATAGCCTGGGCAGAGGGGGCATAGCTAATAAATCTGTGCCAGCTTTTCCCAGGTGTCTGTATGAAAATCAAATCTCAAAGAGTGTGTGTGTCAGGTTCTTGGAGCAGGGACACAGAGCACTGGTTTCTCAGGGAGGGTAGTTGAGAATGTGGCTTGGAACACTCGGCTGAGGACTCAACTCTACAGTTGTGGTAAGTGTGGGGTCTTATTTGGGACCTGGAGAGAGAGAGAGAAACCCAACTCCAGGATGGGAGTGTGTTCCCGGGTCTATATCAGAACACTGAAGTTTTAAGACTTCGAATGTTCTAATATAGACCCATTTTGAGCGAATGCTGAAAACAGCGAAGCTGCAGAACACCAATTTCTTTCCTAGGGAAAGAATTTGATTGGCCGGTTCTGTGGCTTTGCTATTTTCAGCACTGTGGTGGAAATTTACGGGTCGGGTTCAGGTAAGTGTGCGATTGTGTGATTGTTAGGATTAGGGTGCTGGTTTGGTGAGTTAGGGTTAGGGCATGGATTAGGTGAGTTACGGTTAGGGCGCAGGTTAGGTGAATTAGGGTTAGGGGCGGGTTAAGTGAGTTAGGGTTAGGGCGCGGGTTGGGTGAGTGTGCGATATTGACAGACCTTAGGGTTAGGGTTTGGGTTAAGGTAAGTGGATAGATAGTAGTGTATGTATAGTTTAGTGTAGGGTTAGTTGTAGGATTATAAGTGCATGTGTGTGTACTGATGTTTTTTAGGTGTGCTTGTTTTGTGTGTATGTGTTCTGGAATAGCAAATTTTTTCCCAAGGAAAACATTTGCTGTTCTGAATGTTCGATATTATGTGGTTTAGATATTTTAGGTTCGATGAAATAGTGTTCGCTATTTTCATCTTTTGATAACATGATATAAACGCATGTTCCCTGTGTTCTTAATGGAAATTGTGTTTGGTGCAGACAGCTGCATCTGGAAATACTGTGTGTATCTATTTTTGTTCCAAGTGAACTTTCCTCTCCACTGTCAGTGGTGAGGATTAAGGCTCCTTGATTACTGGCCCAGAGGAGGGACATCACACCCTTCACTATTTCACTCTCTTCTCCCTCTTCCTTCCTTACTCAAAGCATCCCTTCCTATTGCCTCTTATACTGAGTACTTGTTATTATTACTGTTATTGATTCATTGCTATGTTCACACATTTTGTTTGTGTTAAAAATACTCCTGCTTGTCTGCTGTTATCTGTATTTGTCAGGGATGACTGAAATGGATCCATTTGACTCAGTGCTCTACCCCACTTACCAAACTGAATAAATAAAATAAATAAATCAAAGTATAGACAATTCCCAATTGATATTATTCAAAATCTAGCTGATAAATTCCTAACACTTATATCAGCACAACTCCTAACTAATGATCACTCACCTTTTCAACTTAATACCCTGGCTGACTACAGTGTCCCTTTTTACTTCAAAGGGATAAATCAGAAAGCAGCTTTTACAATTGCATATCATCTTGGGGGCTGAATTCAATAATTTACACATGGCCTTAAAATGACAGCCTCCCACATAGCCAAATCTCTGACTCACATCTCTAATATTTCACTAACAACTGACATCAAGCCTAACTCCTTTTAAACATACTATCATAATTCTGTTACCTGAAGTTCCCCCAGCAATGACTGTTAGAATTAGACCCCAATATCAAACCTTTTCTTGCTTATGAAAGTATGTGAAAAACAGCTGCATAAGCAACTGTTTGACCATATAAATACTTAGTGTCAGTCTCTCCCTTTTTAATTTCTCCAAATCTTTTGGGATTCTAATACCATGATGGGAATGGAACCCATTCCTAAGTCAAAGTATGATTAAATTCATGAAATTAGTATTGTTTCACTCTTTGATGTCAGCCAAAAGTGCTCTTTTCCAGCACCCGCAATGTGCCCAGTAATGACTCCTTCTGCAATTCGTATGGAGTTACATGGTAGTATATTTAAATATGATTGTAGACTCTTTTTTATAAGACCCGTTGTTCCTTCTACTATTGGAACTATCTGGGTATCTTTCTTCCACATTGCTCTCATTTCTGCTCGCAAATCCTTATTATTTATGACTTTGTGTCTCTCTGTACACAGGACACTGTAGTCACTGGGTGTGGCAATTTCAATGATCAATGCCACTTTTGTCTTCTTTTCTTGGACCAGTATATCCGGTTTTCTAGCATCTATTTTTTTGAACTGTTGGCAATGGATAATCCCATGTGATGTAGACTTCATCATTTTCTATGATGCTTTGTGGCTCATGTTTCCAGTGTTTTTCAGCAACTTCAATACCATAATGTTTGCACAATCCCCAGTGCAACAGTCTCACCACATTATTATGCCTTTCAGTATACAGTCCTTCTGCCATTAGTATGTCACAACCAGCAATGAGGTGTGCAACTATTTTCAATTCTGTTTTCCAAAACCTACATTTGTCTGTTTTTCCCACATGTTCAATGGATTTTGTAAACCAATGTGTACGTGGCCCACTATCTTGTGCCAACAGTATTAACCTTTCACATCTTGGTTTGAATTTGCCTCTCCTTAACAATTCCTGCATTTGTTCCTGATCAACATGAGGTTCTTAAAGAAGTTTTCTATACTTGCAACTATATTCATGCATTTTCCACATTCCTTGCCTTCTCATCTGGTCCTTCACCTTATAGTCTTTCTTTTAAATACACATTCACTTTTGGCACATTCAGTTGCTGCCTGGTTTTTATCCACTTGTGGTTTGATTTCCATTCCTGCTTGACGCTGATACACTTCTGCTAGTCTAAGCAGGGAAGTCATCTTAGATTTATTCTCCTCGTGTTTCAAAATTTTAAATACAATTGGGTTTTGTGAGGTCAGCAGATATATGTGTGCCAGTCTTTTATCTATTATACAAATAAACACTTTATAATCATGGTTTAAAATTTAAATGACCTATAAGAAAGCAGGGTCTGATGGGTCCTTGCTGTCTTTAGGTATTACAGCCACCACAGCTTTCTTCCAGGATGTTGATGTTTCCCCTCCCTTTAAAATGCTGTTAAACAAAACCTTCCAGATCTTTACCACTTTCTTCCCTCCTAGCTTCCAAACTTCCACAGGAATACCATCTATTTCCGGAGACATTCCTGCTGACTGATTATATATCACAATTTTTATCTCATCTTCTCCTATCCTAACTGTTAATTGTTGAGCCTCATCTACCCCTAACCTTGGCACATTTAAGGTTTCATAAATATTTCCATTTCTTCTCTTTCTTGATTTCCACGTTTCTCTACTTTATACACATTTTCATAAATTTTCCAAAACACCTCTAATAACACCTCTACATGAGCTCTGGTTATTTTTCTTGCTATAGGTTCTCTAAGTCTGGCAACAACCCATTCTACTTTCTGTTGCCTAAGTTGTTGTGCTAAAAGTTTTTGTGGTCTGAAGTTATTATCAAAACAGTTGCTTAAAAGGAATCTTTCTAAACTCATACATATTATCCAGCTACTCCCTCATTTTCTCCTTAGCAGTTACACCTCTTCTTGTGAGATTCCCCTTATTCTACAGTACTTTAACCTTTGTCAGCCCCTCTAAATAATTTCTGTTACTTCTTAACCATCTCTCTTTTTCATTTATTTCTAGTCTATTTTTAAACTCTACTTTCATTTTATTCCACTCATTAGCTATAACTTCTGAAGAAATTTCTATCTTCCGTAATAACGCTTGAATAATTTCCAATCCTTAAACTCTCTCTTTATAAAGGGCATTTAGGGAAGCAACAGTGTCTCATTTTTCCTTCACTACCGTGTATTTTTATCTTAATTATTATTTGCGCATGATCTGAAATAGTTCTTGGATGCATGTCAATGCTTTCAATTAAGTGTACATGTTCCTGTGAAATACAATTTTTGTCTAGTCCAGCCCATTTATTGTACCTTGGGGAATAATATGTAAATGTATTCCATACCAAATATTTTCATAAATTTCTTCAGAAATCTACCCTCCTTTGTTATATTTTCCCCTTCTAGGTCCCCCAGATACATCCTCAAAGTTGCTAATCAAGTTCCAGTCCCATCTATAAGTAATATTCCCTGCAGAAAGCTGATTATTTCTCCCAAACTTTTCTTAAGCCAAACTGTAGCAGTTTTAGGTGGAATATAAATACATGCCAGCATAATCCTCCTCCCTTGCCAGTAGCCCCTTACTACCACAAATCTACCATTATTATCTTTTTCCTTTTTCTAGCATTATGGGAGCTTCTCTATTAATTAGTAGAAGTACTCACCATTTCCTTTGTTTGTAGGTTTATAGGCAAGTACTAGGCTAGCTACCATTGTGGGCCATTTAAGCCTAGACAGTTTCCCTTTTATAGGTTCATAGGTTTATACTAGGCTATCTGCCCTAAGGCATTTATAAGCCTAGCCCAAATTATTGTGGCTTACGCCACCCCTTATATGAAAAAATACTGTGCCCATTAGTTTGTTGTGCCTCTGTCCAGCAGTGACCCAGAGATGATTCCCGGGGTAAACCTACGATCTCCCATCCACAGGTCTAGATTTCTCTTGAACAGAGTCAGCGAGGTGCTCTGCCTCACATGGACCGGGATTTTATTCCACAGCTTTTGGTACTTGAATTAACCCATCCTGTTTGCTAACTGCCCTTGATGGACATTTCATGCCTAGCCAATTTCCCTTTTTGGTGCCTGAATTAACCTATCCTGTTTGATGTTAGACTGGCCTTACCCATCCCATGGCTGATTAATTTTATATTACTCTAGTGAGAATTTGTGGAAAAAACTCATATAGTCTTGCCAACATCATTCCTATTTTTCTGCCTGGAAACAGCAGGTTCTCAAATAAGCCACTGTAGTTTAGTGTACCCCTCCAAATGATCCTCATGGATACCAACAATAAATAAGATTTGTCCATGATATTCTGCTAAATACCCATCCTGAAATCTTTTCTTTATCAAATTCATATGCGTATATCCTTCCAAATGTATCCTATGGCATTGCTATTTGCACTTTGCATTTCTTTATATAATGCAACACTCTTATCTTTTTGTAAATACCTGCAAGGCTATTCATGTTTCAAAATAATATGGATATTGTAGCCATTATTCCAATAAGTTATTATTCACACCTATTAAATATGACAGCATTTTTAAATAATTATTTCCGGCTTTGTGTTACATGCATCTACTAATGCTTGACAGGTTGATCTTGTATATAGTTGTTTCTTGGCATCTCCATTTAAAACTATGTCACATTTATAAGACTTTTTGTGTTAATGAAAACCCTAAAAAATAAAATCTTAACCTATTAACTTAAAACAAACACACAAAACTATGTACATCTTCAAATAATGAAGTTTAACCCTCCTGATAGGAACAATTGCCCCAAATAAATAGCTGTACCCACAGGCATGACTTAACTTAATTTTAACTCATTACATCCAAGGGATGCCTCCAGATGCACCTGCAGTTAACTCCTACTGGTACCTCTAGGCATGAAATATTGCTTGTTCATATTTGCATCAATAATTCCAAAACCATGCTATGTACAAGATTTTAAACGATTTCATCTTAAAGCTTACACAATGGCAAATTCAATTGCATTAATATTTGACCTCTATCTTCAAATTAACTATTGTTTTTATGATTTTAATTTATATAGATATATTTCTCACATTTTTCCAAATATCTCAACAGCCAAGTAACATGGACAGAACTCCTTAGCCTTATTTGAAAGCTCTCAGCTAGATGAATAAAATGCTGCTGACAGTATGTGTGTAACGTGAGTGGTTTCTGATATATAGTGTGTTGTTTATAATATATTACAAATGTAATAGCTACTGGGTTTATTGTAACTTATAAAATCTGATTTAAGACCTAGAACCTAAAGAATACTATCACTATAAAAGTAGTTTTCGCTGAAGAGTTTGCCATTTATACTTCTTTCATAACCCGTATGGTTCCAGAAATATGAACATTTGTTTGAAATGTAAAGACATAATTTGATTCTGTCAAAAGGTTTAGGGTCTGCCCATTGGAAGTTAGAGTGCAAACTTCCTGTGCTGCATTGGAGTGAATGAGTTATGGTTATCCATGCCAAAGCACATATTTCAGTCTGTGCTCCTACTTTCACTAATTGCTTTGTGTTCTTGTCTTATCTTTTTCCACTTCTAGATGTGAAAAACAGCTTGTATGCTTTCAGAAAACATTAACATTTAGCCTTAAGAAGAAGTGCACTGATTATCTTTAAATAAAACTAAATTATACACTGATCTAGTAAATGCATTTACATATTTATGTGCCAGGAAAGCTGTCGTCTCTTATTCACTTCTAATAATTTCAAACTTTACTTTTTACTATGCTGCCTGCCCTTGTACCTTTTAATTTTATGATTCCCTCAGCAAGCAATGCCCATAACCCCTGAGGTTTACTGCCTGTATCTGTAGTTAGCTGGTCTGCATGGAAACAAGAACAGAATGTACAGCTGCCTTCAGCTGCAGACTTTTATAGCACATTTACTTAAACATGCTTTGTCCAGTCTTTCTTCTCTTTTTACATTGTAGTTATTTACTTTATCTTTATCACATACAACAGTCATTAAAAATGATTTAATATACAATATGCAATTTACACCATGAAATGTTTTATATAAATGTTGTTAAGAACAAAAAAAAATGTTTTACTTACAGCTGCTTTTCACAAGTGTGATTTGTACTTTATAGTCCACATTAATTCACTAATTTCAGTGTTGCTGGTATTCCTCCTGTTCATCTCCATCTCCCAACGCTAGACTCTGGTTCAGGTCCAAGGTACTCCTATTATTCTAGTCAATTCCTGTGCTTTTTTTGTTTCTCAAGCATTTTCCTTTGGAACAATGGAAAAGGCTTCACTGGTAAAATATATCTATGAGCTTTATTATCAGAAGAATGAGAAGGAAAGTGCCCTTCAGTTTGATGGTTCATTTTTTGTTGGACAAACTTTTTTGTTTCCTCCTTAGCCTGTTCTGCTTCAAAAAAATATATCGAACCTGCAGGAAAAATATTCTGAAGACAGTTGGACCTCATACCTGTCTCTTGACATTCCCTGACTGCTGGAATAAATGTGTTTCTCTTCTGCCTGGTGTACAGTGAATAATTATTTTCCAAAAACACACTAGTGTTTCCAGTTTTTAATAACTTGCCCTTATGTCATGGTTTGGTCAAGACCAACTCTTTCTGCTGGCATGATTGCATCTTTACCAGTACCAGTCCTGGGTGCTTTCTCATGGTGAGATTTGGAGCATACATATAATATGCCCTTTCAGTTAACAAATTCTGCTGTGGAATACTTATGCAATTTCTTATTTGTGCTTTCATAAAATTAATACAGTCAGTTCCTTCCTGTTTCTCGGGTACATCAGAAAATCTCAGGTTTTCTCTTCATGCTCTGTCTTCTAACCTTTTTGAAACATCTTTCTTTGAGCAGTCTCATAGTCAACCAGCCTTTTCTTCATTTCAACCTCTGATATTTGCAGTTTTATCCGTTCATCTGAATGGCTGTTTAAAGCTTCTTCCATCTTTTCCAACCTTTTGCTATTTGAGTTGATATACTTCTTCAATGTTTCATTCATTTTAATCAGCTCTGAGCACATTTGATTTACTTTTTCCTCTAAATTACTGAAAGCCATTTTTTGTACCAAAGCTGCAGCTTGAATTGATTTTTGCTGAACAGCTTCAGGATTCAACCCAGTCAGTTTTTGTCTTCACCTTTTCTAGTTTATTTTCTTTCAGGCTCTCTAAGTTTATAATTTGCTGGCATCCAGGCATTGTACATATTAGCCAGTAATTGAGTTTTACTAGGGCTGCAGATTAATTGCCGTTAACATGTCCAATTAAAGTGGAAAAATTATCATTGATTAAAAATTTTAACTCAACACCTACGTGCGGTATTTAATTCCTGTAGGGTTCAAAATGGAATGAAAGGCAGAAAGAAAGATTTTGAATGGAAAGTTTGTTTTTAAAACTAGTGATACCGAGGTTTGCAAATATTGCAAGAAAGAGTTCAAATATCGTAGCAATTTGTTGCTGAATTATTATCTGCGAACCAAGTATGCATTTATTGCTCACAATGAGCCATCAATATCGGCTGTGACATCAACTAAAGTTGAATCAGCACATCACCAGACTACATTAGCTGAACTTCAGGAGATGGCAAAACCAATGGCTCAAGAGAAATAAAAAATTACCAATGCTACTGCAAGATGGATTACTGAGAACAGTCGACCGATTAACATTGTCACTGATGAAGTTCTCCAGGACGATATTCATGTCGCCAGAGAAAGTCTGTACTACGCTTTGCCTTCCAGGTCCATCATTAGCAATCAAATTGTCACTTTGTATGAGTAACAGAGAGAGAAAATAAGTCAGGTTATGGCAGGAGTTGAATTTGTAGTTTTAACAGGCGACTATTGGTCGTCCATGGCTAATGATAGCTACCTTAGCATTACTTGTCATTTCATTGACAAAGATTAGGTTTCTCGCTTCTCTTCACTGTGCATCAAGCAAATTAAAGCATAAAACTATTCAGAAAACTGTACAGAGCACTTTTCATTAGTGGAGAGATCATGGGGAATTTATGAGAAAGTGACTTCTTTTGGCATGGACAGCGCACATAATGTGACAGCTGCTCTAGGAAGACTGTCATTTCAGAACATGCCCTGTGGCACACATCCTTCAGTTGTCTATAAATAAAGCAGTCGCAGAGTCTGGATTTGAAGGCCTCCTAGTTAAATGCTGCAAAGTTGAGGGACACTTAAAACACAGTCCTGCGAACAGTACTAAGTTGAAACGCAGCAAGTGCACCTCTATCATCAGCAGGAGAAGTTAATTCAGGATGCTCCCACATGTTGGAATTCATCTCTTCAGATGATCAAACAACTTCTAAACAACAAAGAAGCTGTGCTGAAAATCCTAGTGCAGCCAGACCACAAACATAGGCTCACTCTACCAACAGAGACAGAGTGGGAGAAATTGCATCGGGTACAAAAGATTCTCAATCCCTGTTGCTACACTACAGAATTGCTGGGCGGACAGCAATATGTTTCCTGCTCAATGATACTTCCAACCCTCTGCTACCATGAAGTCGAAATGGTAGTATCTGATAATGACCCTAGTAGCATCATGCATTTCAAAGATGCATTTTTTGATGGATATAGAGCAATGCAAACTGAGCCTCAACCTTTCATCGTTAGAAATTGTGACTGCACTGGAGCCACGTTTCAAAAATCTTAAATGCTTGTGAAAGGACAAAAGACACAAGGTTTGCCAAGAGCTAGAAGTTCTTGTGAAACATTCTGATCAACATGATAATCATCAACCAGAAGAAGAACCACCCATAAAAAGAATGCGAATACATGAACTTTCATCAGACTCTGAAGATGAGCCACTGATGCCTCTCTCCTCCTCTAAGAAAGCAGCTGCTGAGCGATACAAACTTGAAAAACAAATTGATGTTGAATCCGATCCATTGCAGAGGAGAAAGCTATACAAGGACAATTACCCAGTCCTGGCTAAATTAGCCAGAAAATATTTAGCACTCCCAGCCCCTACTGTCCTTTGTGAATGCTTGTTTTCTGGTTCTGGATATATTGTCAATAAAAAAGAGCATCCTTTGGAACCAACTAATGTAAATAAACTGGTCTGCTTAAGCAATTGGCTGAAAAAATAAAACAAGTGACAACATCACTGTCTTGTTTTTTGTTCTGTCTTCTCTTGTTTTTTATTCACTCTCAGTCTATATCAAAGTGCTAGACTAATATGCTTGAAGGGAAAAAATGCCGATTAATATGCAGTTAATTTTGATTAAAATTTTCATTGAGCGATTAATTATGATCACATTTTTTAAATGAACAGCAGCCCAATTTTTTTACTAAAACTGACACAATTACTGCTCCTTATCTCTCCCTTTATTTTTTCACATTGTGACAGCTGAAATTAAGTTGTTGATCAGTGTGTAACCATCTTGGAAGGTTGTTCTCTACACTGTCAAGACCTAAAGAGATATGTTAGTAGTTCTGAAAAGGACTTTTGGTACTTGCCCTCTGCTCTTTTGAAACCTCAATTGATTGAGGACTACAATGAGTGGTTTCTCCTACTAAGTGTCAGTTATCATTGTCAATTTCATCTTCTGGTTAAAAGGATGCAAAGTAGCCTTAAATCTGTTTCCAAATAAAAGCTTTAATTTTTCTTATTCGATGGATAAGCGCTTAGTTACCTACTGAATCTGTTCAGCTTATATTCATGCATTTTTAATGCTCTATGGGAAGTGTGTCTAGGGTGGAGGATTCTCATTGGCTGAAACACATCAGGAGGTGACTGACCTGTCTGCTTGCACCTTAATTTGCATGTTAAACTAATTGGACCTGTTCAAAGTCAGCAAACCCAGTTTAGGCACCCTTCCCTTAACAAAGTTTAACAACAGTGTTAAAAGTGTTAACAATGAATTTCCATTACATTACGGGGTGCTTTCGTCTAGACTTCATCAGATCCACAGATTTTATTACGAGACAATATAAACCTCAACAGTCCATAAACTCCCACCGTGATAATTAGTTAATTAGTTGCATTAAATTTAAATATAGGGTGGCATCAGCAAACATCAAACTATAGCTGTGTCTGCCCCACCTGAGTTTATAAAACTTACAGCTTGGTTTCTGCTTTTACAGGAAGTTTGTGGGTGAAAGTGAAATATAGTAAATAAATATGTCATAGACAATAATGATTAAAAAGCATTGAGAGAAAAGTATACCTGCTTAGGACTCCTGCTTTTATGGGGAAATTTACATCAGTATAAGTGATCAGATCTTTTTTTGGCATCCCTTGATAGCCGATCAGCTGGTTAAAAGTAAAACTTTTTCTGGATATAGTATGAAATGGATGTTAGAAATAATACCAGTTAAAAATTCCCACTGTTACAGGGACAAATAATGGGAAAGTAGTCTTGTGACCTGGTTCATCTGTCCAGCTGGGATACTTCACCAAACCCCAAAAAAACAGTGGTGTTAATAGTCTCTCCTATCTTTAACAGAGTATTATTTGGGTTGTTCTTTTTTTGTGTTATCCAGTCTGGGCTCAACATGCTTCAGTGTTCATTGATGTGGCAGGTGGGAATAAACCAGGCCATCACAGCAAGTTTCTGCATTAGCCCTAGCTGGGTATTGTTTATGCTAATTCTTCACTTAGTCAAGTGGAACAATACAAAAAAAAAAAAAACTTATAGTGCATTATTTTCACCTGTACAGAGTTAAAAAGAACTTATGTACTTACCATCACGTTCCATGAGTTGTTTATCTCACCTTTACTCGCACTGATGGGTTCGGAGCTGATCCTCAGCTCTGACATGGCCGATAGCAAAGCTCAAGGTTTGCCAGTAGCTTGAGACCAAGCCCCTTATCCCACAATGCACTGCTGGAATTACCTCAGATCTTGTTTGCTGCGAGTATATATATATATATATATATATATATATATATATATATATATATATATATATATACCCTTTTATTTATTTCTACAAGGAAGCACTTCCCCAAAGGGAAGAAGAAGTATTGAATAACCAGGATGGTACTAGCCTCTAAGTCAACTGTCAGCCAGGAGGGGGAAGGAGGGAGGGAGGGACGTGAGAATAAAGGTGAGATAAACAACTCACATGGAATATTATGGTAAGTACATAACTTCTTTATGTGAAGTTGTTAAATCTTGCTGTTTATTCTCACTGATGGGTAGCGTCCCTAGCACCCTCAATCTTGGGTGACTCATGGAAGAATGTTTTTCAGTACCATGGAACCAAAGGAAGACCTGTCCCTGGAAGCCTTATCTACTTTGTAACATGTGATAAAGGTATGAGGCTTAGACCAAGTGGCTGCAGCGCAAATATTGTCAAGGGGCAATTTAGCTTGAAAGGCAGAAGACGTAGAAATGGCTCTGTTAGAATCAGCCTTAGGTTTGTCTGAAAAGGATACAAAAAGTTGATCTGATTTTCTAATATCCTTAGTTCTGTCAAGATAAAATCTGAGTTGTCTGTATACATCAAGTTTGTGCAGCATGTATTCCAATTTGTTAGAGTGGTTGGGAAAAAAGACTGGCAGCTCAATGACCTGATTGATATTGGATTCAGAACAGACTTTAGGCAAAAAAGAGGGGTTTGTTCTGAGAGATACTCTATCAGCATGGAAAATCATGTAAGGTGGTCTGACAGATAATGCTTGGAGTTCTGACACTCTGCAGGCAGAAGTAATGGCCACTAGAAAAATAGTTTTCCAGGAAAAGTATTTGAGATCACAAGAAGATGCTGGTTCAAAAGGGGGGAGAATAATTTGAGACAGCATAAATTTCAAATTCCAGGGAGAATAAGGAATTTTGACAGGAGGTCTCATGTGAAGAACACCTTTAAGAAAAGTTTTAGATAACTTATGGCCCATAACATTCGAGCCACCAAATCCAAGGTGGAAATTTGAGATGGCAGCTAACTGGACTCAAACTGTAGCAGCTGCTGCCCCTTCCTTAAAAATCTTTGTCAAAAATTCTAAAATGGACTATAGCGGAGCTCGGAAAAAGTCAATTTTCTGTGTGTTGGCCCAAAATGAGAACCTTTTCCACTTACTGCAATATAATTTCCTGGTGGATGGCTTGTGAGAAGACAAGAGAATTTGTCTTGTATCTTCTTAAATCGAATGAAGCCTGGCAATTAGGGGAAGTGGATTAGCCAAGCAGTCAGTTTCAGGGACTGCAGGGAAGGATGGAGGTCCCCTGACAGGTGTGTCAGAAGGTCTGGAACTGGGTCCAGGATCCATGGCTCTTCCAACAGGTGATGGTGGAGAAACGGGAACCAAATCTGTCGAGGCCAGTAAGGGGCTATGAGGATAACAGTCCTTCCCAGCGATTTTGCTTTCTGTAAAAATCTGGGTATCAATGGGAAGGGTGGGAATGCGTAAAGGAGACCTGGGGGCCAATCGTGTAAGAGTGCATCTCTAGGGGGATGTCCTGGAGAAGCTATCTGGGGCAAAGTAGCTTCTGCATTTTGAAGTGATGTGGCTGGCAAAGAGGTCGCAGCAAGGCTGGCCCCATTTGCAGAAAATCAACTCTGCAACCTGTTGTTTGAGAGACCACTTGTGAGGGAGCAATATTGCCCTGCTTAGCTTGTCCGCTATCATGTTGGATTTCCCCGGGATGTGCGTTGCTAACAGAAAATGCTGGGACAACACAGCCCATTGCCAGACCCTGAGGGCTTCTCGACAAAGGGGGTAAGACTTGGTTCCACCTTGCTTGTTCAAGTACCAGACTGCTGACATGTTGTCCGTCTGAATTGCAATAGTTACTAGAGGAAGAGAGTCCTGAAAGTACTGCAATGCCAGAAGTACCGCTCTCAACTCTAGAACACTGATATGCAGATGTGACTCTTGATCCGTCCATGTGCCTTGGGCAGTCTTTCCCTGAAAATGCCCCCCCCCCCACCCTATCAGGGAAGCGTCCATGGTCACAGTGGCTACTGGGAGGGAGAACAAAGGGTCTTCCGATTGTGACATGAAGAGACGTCAACCACCACTGAAGGTCTCTCTTGCAAGAATCCGTGATGAGAATCATGTGGTGCATCAGTAGTTTCTGGTAAGACCACTGAGCAAAGAGGAGCCATTGAAGAATTTGCATATGCATCCTTCCGAGTGGTATAGCCAGGATTGCTGCCGCCATCAAACCTAGCACCTTCAAGACCTCTGTTGCTGTAGCTTTGTCCTTTGACACCAGTGAGCTGACGTGTTGGTGGAGAAGTGAGACTCTTTCGATTGGAAGATGTAGAGTGGCAGTTGAGGTATCTAACTCTGCTCCTATAAAACGGTATGCTGTGATGGCGATAAGGCAGACTTTTCAAAGTTGATTGTAATGTCTAATTGATGGCAGAGTGTCAGAGTGTATTGTGTTGCCTGAGTCAATTGATGCCTGGTGGTAGCGGTGAGGAGCCAATCATCTAGGCATGGAAACACCAGGTATCCTTGACGCCTCAGGTGAGCCGTGACCACTGCCATGCATTTGGTGAACACTCTGGGAGCTGTAGTGAGAACAAAGGGCAGATCTATGGAGCACATCCAATCGCCTTTCCCTAGGAAGGGAAGAATGGACTGAAACGTGACCATTCGGAACTTCTCTTTCTTTATGAACTGGTTGAGTTTGCTGAGGTCCAAGATAGGTCTCCAGTCCCCTGTTTTCTTTGGTACCAAAAAGAATCTTGAGTAAGTTCTGAATCCAACTTGGTCTGCTGGGACAGGCTGGATGACTCTTTTTTTCTAGTAATTTGTGGACCTCTATGATTGCTTGTTCCCTGAGACTGGGTGGAACATCTGGGATTCTGTTTACAGGAATGGGAGGGTAAGAGAACTGTATGAAATATCCTCTGTAAATGATGCTTTCTACCCATGTATCTGATGTTATGTTTAGCCAGGCTTCTGGGTACAAAGACAAGCGACGCCTGACTGGCTCCAGAGCCGAACAGCTGGGCCCACTTTCAGGAGCGCTGGTAGGGTTGACCAGAGAACTGACCCCTGTCACCCTGTTGCTGCAGACCCCCTCTGCCGCGGGGGCAGCGTCTTCCGTTATAACCCCCTCCACTGCCTCTAGAGGGGGGTTTCTCCACGTGTGTCCTGAAACGCTCCCTGTGCTTTTTGGAACCACATTTTCCCCTCCCCTAGGGCCCTTGGGGTAGGGCCGAATAGGGGTAGAAAAACGGACTCCAACGGCAGATAAGGTCTTGCCTTCCTGCTCACACCTGGTTAAAGTTTTCTTTACTTTAGGCCCAAACAGTCACGAGCCATCGAATGGGGTGTTGATAAAGGAAGACTTAAAGGGTTCCGCAAAGGAACAGAGATGCATCCAGGCTTGTCTTTGGAGAGCAATGCCTGAACTAGCGGCTCTACTCGAACCATCAGCTGCATAAGATATGAGACGCATGGACAAGTTTACAACTGAGTTTAGGGTAGCGAGCTGTGTGTTGACTTTGTTGGCAACCCCTGCAGCTACCGTACCCTGAAGAGTATCTCCTAGCTCTTTCAGGAGAACTCTTTGTAGTCTCGTAAAATGGGTTAAGTAGTTCAGTGATCACAGAGAAAAAGTTGCTGAACTAAACATGCATTTCCCATATCTATCCATGATCCTAGAATCTCTGTTAGGAGGATGGATAGATGCGGATGTTTCAGACACTTCCTTTTTGGTGGCTGCAGCTACCACCATGGCATCAACAGGCACTTCCTTGGTCAAAAAAGGCTTGTCCATTGGGGCAGACATGAATTTATTTGGCTTGTGAGGGACAGGTTCCATGGCCTCTGGTGACTCCCATGCCTTACGAGAGATCAGTTCCATGAGCTCGTCGTAAGGCGGAGACACCCAAGAAGTGGAAGGTTGAGACCCAAAAGCCTTTAAGAGCAAGGACTCATCCTCAATAGAGGTCATGGACTGCCAAATGCCCCTCTGACTAAGGATCTCTAATATCTCCGCAAAGGAGATATCCTCAGAGGGGGATCGAGGGGACCCTTCTGACTCATCCAAGTCCGTGTCAGATGTCAAAGACTCCTGTGGGGAGTCTAAGTGCCTCCTCTTGCACAGTCTCTTCCTGGGCACCTCCTCAGTGGGGGGATCTGGGGAGGTCTCAGAAGAGCAGGGGACACCCTGTGGGGGTACTTGAGGCTCAGGGTCTCTATGCTTAGGGGGACCAGTAGATGAAGAAGCAGACACAGGAGCTTGAGGGGAGATGGAAGGCCGAACCGATGCTGACGTTGTCTCCTCATAGCATCGAAGGCGCATGGCTCCGACGAGAAGGAGTAGATGGACCCGAAAGGACCGTCTGATCCTCCCACACCGAAACCATGGGCTCCAGGCCTGAGGTAGGAGCCGAGCTCATCCGAGCTGAAGCCCCGAGAGGAAGAGTCGGCACTGACAAATCGGTCCGACTATCCTCCCCGGATCCGATGGGAGAGTGTCGGCTCCTAGAGTCCTCGGTCGGTGCCGAGGACATCCGAGTAGATAGAGCCGATAACACTGGTGTGGATATCGGCTCCAAGGGTTCGACAATCATTGGTTCAGATTCCTTCGGCTCTGAGGGTCCAGTACGGCTCAGAGGAGGAGTAGACAAATCCAGTTCAATGGTCTTCGGCACCGATGAGCTGGTCGAAGCCGACAGCAATTTGGCAAGTCCTGGTGCCTGTAAAAGCTTCTGCACTAGCTGATCCATGTCCAAATCCGAAAGGCTGACTGAAGACAGATTAATGCACCGAAGGTGCTGACTGGAGCAGAGGAGAAGAGGGAGCCTCAGAGACCGGCTCCAAGACTGGGAGCTGGCTCTGAATCAAAGGGACACTCGGTTCAGAGGTCTGTGGAACCGATGACCCTCCCTCTGAAGTTCTTGCCTTTTTTGCAACTTTGGGATCTGAAGATTTTGAAGATTTGGAGGATTTGGAAGACATGCTAGCACCTTCCTGGCTACTCAACACTTCAGAAAAGGAATACTGCAGTAATCCCCTGTCAGTTAGCTTCCTCCTTCTCTCCAAGAGGACTCTTGAAGAAAAGGAATGGCAAATGCTGCAAGTGTCTTGGAGGTATTTAGCCCCCACACAGTAAACACATTGAATGTGTCTGTCAGTGACGGACATTTTCTGCCCACAATCTGGGCATTTCTTGAATCCCGATTTAGGATGGGACTTTTCCTTGTCATCCAACATAGTAAATAGTAGAATACAAAAACAGTATACTGAAACTAATAGAGTGAAGTCCTTCCTTTTCTTGTAAAGACCCACACTAACTAAGGAAAGCAACTAAGCCCAAACCGGGCACTATCTATGACAGAGTTAAACTATAAATTTACAAATACAGGGATAAACAGGCCCACTGAGGAAAAAACCTGACTAGAAGAAAATAGAGATTATTAACTCTAAATAGGGCTAAAAGGCCCACACAAAACAACTAAGCCAACAGGGCACTAACTATCAGAAACTACTGATTCTATTATTAAAATTTTAACACTAACACTCAAACTGTCTATATGAAAATATCTAAGAGAAAAAAGAAGATTTTTATCAAAAACTTGCTATTTTTTTCCGCAAATGGTCCAAGCTAGCTGGGTCACTGAGATCTCTCTTGTCACGGCAAACTAGATCTGAGGTAATTCCAGCAGTGCATTGTGGGATAAGGGGCTTGGTCTTGAGCTACTGGCAAACCTTGAGCTTTGCTATCGGCCGTGTCGGAGACGAGGATCGGCTCTGAACCCATCAGTGAGAATAAACTGCGAGATTTAACAACTTCACATTGGTTCTTTAGTAGTAGTTGTGATGGTTTCATTTTTTGAGTGTTAAAACATTGTGGATGGAGCTAGTTAAATTGAGTCTAGTGGTTCTGTGAGCATTACGTTTGATTTGGCTTGAGAGTTCTTTCTTCTTCACTAGCACATTTTTACTGCATCCAAATTGGACAGTATAGATTAGTCTAGAGTGTGGAAGTAAAACCTTGTGTGGTCTAGGAAATCATCAATGTGACTGGCAAGGGAGCTTTTAAGGATCTTATCCATGATCTCTGAAAAGTGTTGTGCTACGTCTTTTGTAGCTGGTTAATAATTTTACCCACATAAAAAGCCTGGCAACATTTACATTGTGCCCTCTACACCATTAACAACAAAATTTGTTGCAACATGAATAAAGGGCTCATTGCAACAGGGCTGCTTATTTTTATGACTAGGGCCTCTGATGCTGTTAATTACACCCTCTTACTTAATAAACTACATGCACTCAGTTTGGGCTAAAATACAATTCAGTGGTTTAAAAATTATCAGGACTACAGCACCTTAAGGGGACACAGAAATACTTCTTACTCAGCCTCAGGTACCTTGAATATGGGAGTACCTCAGGGTCAGCAGTTTTAGGGATCTTGAGCATGGAAGTACCTTAGGGGGCAGTCTTAGGGCCACAGTTTTTCTCCTTATTTGTTAATGACCTCACCTATGAACTTCTGTAACTAGACATAGTAACCTATACTGATGGATTACAGTAAACATTATAATGTAATTTTTTAGGATACAATCCACAATACCCAACCAGTTCTTGAATCCAAAAAGTAAATTGTAATCCACACAGTAGAAACGTAAGGATCCAAGGACAGCAGATACTTCAAGTAAAACTTTCCTTTAATATAGGACAACTAAGAACAAAGACATAAGCGCTTTTATAGCGGTGCTACTTCATCAGATGTATAACATAAATTTCTAGTCTCCCACCAGGACACAAGTGCTCTTCAGAAATTACATTCTGCTTGCTGTTTATGTTATACATCTGATGAAGTAGCACCGCTACGAAAGCACTTATGTCTTTGTTCTTAGGTGTCCTATATTAAAGGAAAGTTTTACTTGAAGTATCTGCTGTCCTTGGATCCTTACATTTCTACTGTATTATAATGTAATTTCTCTATCCTCTGCAGCTACACTGTCAACAACAGGCTAATAATCAACCCCAATAAATCCAGTGTCATGCTGTTTGGTACTTGTCATAAGCTAACAAATCTTTCACATATTAGACTAAGGGGACAATTGCAATAAATTGTTCTTGAATGTGCCCTATCAAAAATAACTTGGATATATATTAGAGCCAATGTCATCTTTTACTTTACACAAAGGTACTCGCTCAATTAGAACTTTGCTTTGGAATTTCTTACCTCCTGTCACCAGCTGCACACCAATCCCTGAAATACATTCTTCACTCCCAAGACAGAATATAATCTTTCTCTCATATATTTCCACTCTGGTACTGATACTCAGAAATTCAAGTAACAATAAATAAATTGTGCCTTGTTAGCAGATCATCACTATAACCTTCTAAAGGTCTGCTATCTGTTTCCAGTTCAAAGTAGAATCACATTGTCTCTCAGCACTCTTATTTTAAAAACTCTAATTCTTGGCTCCTGCCCACCCTTCAAACCACACTGCCTATACTTCACCCATCATACAATTTAAGAAGTGCTCAAAATGATGGTCTCAGCCTAGTCACACTTCACTTCAAGACAAGAATAGGTGAAAGGCATTCTGTAAATAAGGCCCAGTTACATGGAGTCATCTTTCCAATGAAGTAAGATCACAAACAACACTTGGCTTCAAATCTGAACTGAACTAGCACCATCTATAGGAACATGTCCGTAAATCTTTTCATGACATGGGATAATACCCACTGTTGGATACTGGTCCTTTTTCATAGTTTGTCAACTACCATTTTGCTTACTACTAAGCATGATAACACTAGCCCAATGAAATTAATACAGTCCTGTATTAATATAATCTTGTAAATAATGTAAATATGTTATTATTTGTATACAGTGTATGCATATTGATTATGTGAATCTGTACTGTACTGTTCTTCTTTTTACCTCTGTGATCAGTTATTATACCTCTCTGTACTTAGAGTAGCTCCACTACAAGCCTGGAGCTTGGCTAGAAAGAGTCAATGGACCAGCTCACTTCCACAGTTAACAAACTGCAAAAAGATAAATTAGCAGATGTACAGTACAATGTTCATTTTCAAAGTGATATTCACTGCTTACCATCCTTTGAATCAGCACTCTGCATGTACCGACTTATTGGGTAGAGTTGCTTCCCAACACATACTGCTTTTGGTAGCCTGATGAGAGGATTTTCATCAAGGTCAATCTCTTTGAGTGACTGCAGATTTTCAAGGTCACAAGGCAAAGAAGTTATCTTGTTTCCTGTCAAAAAACATGAAAACAGTTTACAGCATACTTTATCTGTCCTGCATCTTGCAAACTGATATAGAGACACATATATGTACTGTGTACTACCTAATTTTGAGTTGGTTTATACAAATGTATAAGTCTAGGACAGAAAAAAAAATACAGACCAAGAACTCAACAAATTAAGATTGTGTCTCAGCATTCAGATATTCCTATTTTACTATTATAAGAAAATGACACTGACATACAAATTCAAGAATCAAGAGCCAAGATACTGTAAATACTGATAATTCTAAATCATTCTATCCCAATAAATTCTCACCACTTTCACACACCAACTGCAGAAGGTAGTTGGTCCAAACAGTTTAATTTTTATCCTAGTCTGAATAGCACTCAACCACGAAAATATAAAATATGTATTCATTCTGGGTCTAGTACAATTCTCCAATACCCTTGCTGCTGCTTTTGAAACTATTTCTTTCTCTAAAGTCTGATTTTTGTCAGTTCTAGCTTCAGACAAATGGGCAGGTTTAATAAAGGAATTTCATTAAAATTTAGTAAGCTGGATATTAAAATCTACTTCACACCAACTGTAACCTTTTTTTTTTCCAAAGTCTTTCTTTTCTCATCCATATTCTTAAATACTCCATCTGCATGCAAAGTAAAAAAAAAAGTTTCAAATACCTAATGGTATGTTTCATAGTTTGATATGATACCTTAAGGAAAGGTCTGTGCCAAAATGTTTCTTTAATAACATGAGAAATGAGGATGTCACCATCAAAAATCATCTAATACACATGTTTAATGGCAGCATCAGAAAGGATCCTAGAGCTAATGAGGAAAAAAGTATGGGCTTTCTCTCTCATTTAACGGCTTTAGATACTTAGGGGACAGGTTGTTATACCACAGTTTTTGTACTGTCTGTTACCAAAAAAATAGATCAATGAATACATGATTTGCCAGACAATGATGTGCTTAAAATATGATTAACATGACCTTTATAAAATCCCCAATATGCTTCAGTCTATATTCGCCAGATTACTTAGGAAAATCCAGTTAATTTAAATAAAAATATACAGCCTAATCTAATTTCTACAAAAAGTGAAAGAGAAGTATGTGCAAGTAATTAACGAAAAAGGTCAGTATTACTAGACAATTACATGGTTCAGGCATGTAACAATAATTGGGGTACACTACTTAAAAACAATATTAGTATGTAAACGTGGAAAAATCGAATCCCCATTAAAAACAAGGCAGAGACTTTGTGGGTGGCACTGTGAGTGACTGAGACAAGCACAGTTATTCACTTTCTACTGCTATAAACAACTGTCATGTTATAAGTGCACATGGGCTACAAGTCTTAGAAGCCAAGGCACTAATAATTAATACTAGTTAACTCCTCACTCAGTGCTAAATCCAAACTAGTTCCAGTTGTCATAAAACAAGTTGTAAAATTGACAAAGGTGAAAGGGTTGGACATCCAACAAATCCAAGTATATCCTCAGTTGGAAAGGCCCCAAGGGATTGCTAACCAGGAAAATTAAAGGCCTTAAATCATTCCACTATTCCAAGAAATTAGCATAATTTGCTTTATACTCAGTAGCCTACTGGCTGTTCTGAGGTAACCTATGTCTTACTTTTTGAACCATGAAAGACCCACAATTACTAGACCTCTTATTTCTTTGCAAAACCAGTGGCTCTGAAACACCTGCACTAGGAACCTAACTCTACACCAACAAATACGTAAGACTCATTGGAGGGATAGGTTCCTAAAATAAAATTACTAGACCTCTTATTTCTTTGCAAAACCAGTGGCTCTGAAACACCTGCACTAAGACCCTAACTCTACACCAACAAATAAGTAAGACTCATTGGAGGGATAGGTTCCTAAAACAACCTATTCCCAGCCACAGAATACGTTACCACTACAGGTCAAATTACTACTTTAGCTACCGTTAAGGCATGTTTTAATTACTAGATGGGAAATTCATACTGGGGTTGTCATGTATGCCCTGACTGAGTTGGGAGGTTGGCACTATTAAGTACATGTAATAGGTGTCATCAACTTTTAAGTCTGCCTACTTAAATGTGTATAGTCCTAAGCACCAATTATCCATGACATGGCTTGTCTAGTATGGTTCTTATATTCTGATGTCTGTACCTGTAAAAGTGTAGCATAATGAAAACTAATATCACTCCTTTACTGTCTGCCACATTCTATCAGGTCACTAAAGTGAAGCTTTTGTAACCTATTAAAGAAGCCTTCCTCTGAACTTCACCTGTGCCAGCACAGATAAATTATGCTTTTTAAGTGAATCATCATTATTAGGTTGTAACTTGTTTTCATGTTCACTTTTCTGATTTATTACTTCTTGTGAAATGAAATAATTCACATTAACCTGCTTCTTAAGTGAATTCTCAAAAACAGTAATAAAGAAAAACAGTTTTTTCTTCCTTATACACATGTACACGTGCGCATACACATGTGTATATATATATATATATATATATATATATATATATATATATATATATATATATATACTAGCTGTACCTGCCACGCGTTGTTGTGGCTCAGTCTGGTTAAATGGAAAAGAAAGAAAAGAGAAAGCGCATGTTTCTAATATGTTTAGTTTAATTAAAGATTGTCTGGTTTGCTGACTCTAGAACACGTAACATATAATTGTCCATGTGAGAAGCAATCTGTGTGTAGATCTAAACCGCACAATTCTAAAGATTGGCCCTGAGCTTTGTTGATGGTGATTGCAAATGCCAATCGAATTGGAAATTGCAGTCTCTTAAATTGAAATGGCATATCCGTTGGAATCATAGGAATGCGAGGAATGAGGACATCTTCACCTTTGAAAGGTCCTGTCAAGATTGTTGTTTCTATGATGTTGCTCATTAATTCTTTTACTGCAAGCCTCGTGCCATTGCAAAGCTTTGGCTGGTTGATATTTCGCAACATGATAATTGGCACGCCGATTTTCAATTGCAGTATGTGCAGTGGCATCCCTGGCAGATCGAGTGAATTCAAAAATTCTGTTGGATAATTAACCACTTCATCTGCTTCCACAACAGTGTCGACGGACTTGCATGTGACTGCCTCGCTTTGAATGTTAGACTGAATAATATTGTTAAGTTCGTAGACGTCTTTGTTCTTGGCCGCAAGAATAGCTCGTTCAGTCAGCCAATCGGAATTCTTATAATTGGTTTAAATATTGGGAAATACTTTTTCAACCAATTCTTCTTTTGACGTCACTAAATTGCAGAAGTTATGAGGCAATGAAATTTATCCTGAGGTCAAATCTACTGGCACCTTTCCGTTCCCAATTTCCAGCAATTGATGTGAGAATATCTCAGCTGATCGATCGTTTTGCAGCTGGACATGCATATTTGTAGTTAATTTTAAAGTCTTTACGTGTCGCCACAAAGTAGAGTATTTCAGGCAAGCATTTATTCCGTCTGCTGGTGTCGATCGAGGAGAACGAAGCAGATCTGAAGCTGCAGAACGCGATCGCCGTGCTCGCAACTGTGCATTCTCAAGTCTGGCTGCACGTCGCTCTGCTGCTTCCTCGGCACGTATTTGAGCCATTATTTGTCTGTTTCACTCATTCGCTGATGCCCGATCTTCCTCAGTTTGATTTGCAATTACTCGTCGCACTGCTTCTGCTCCGCGAGTACGATGACCTAAGTTTGATCTTCTGCGAGGCATTATTTGGATGAACTAAAGCAGATTGATTGCACTGAAAAAGAAGTAAGAAAGTTATAACAAAAACATATAAAATTGCATATTTGTATACAAATATGCAATTACTTGTCGCACTGCTTCAGCTCCGCGAGTACGACGACCTAAGTTTGATCTTCTGCGAGGCATTATTTGGATGAACTAAAGCAGATCGTTTGCACTGAAAAAGAAGTAAGAAAGTTATAACAAAAACATATAAAATTGCATATTTGTATACAAATATATAGAATCCATAGTAGGTATATAAAAACACGCACGTATTCGAATGCAACGTGTGACATCTATATAATAGTAGGTATATAAAAACACGCACGTATTCGAATGCAACATTGTGTGAAAATTTCAAAGCAATCGGTGAAGAACTTTCGGAGATTTAAGATTTTGAACAAATTTACATTTTTATTTATATAGATATATGTGTCTATGTTACAACGTTGAAACGTCGTAATATCGAATGCCTAAATATTGAACTGTATTCATCAAAACGTACTTACATGAATCGATGAATACTTACAGCACAAACAAACACTTGCCCTAAATCCCACGTAAGTAACTTAACCTAAAACAATCTCACCCATGTGGGGGGCTTCGCCCCCACACACCCCCCTAACTAAATATACCAACTCTGAGTTCTCCCTACAGCGGAGAAAAGGGCAACCCCATGTAGTTGGCCAACTACATCTTTACCCTGGAAGTATTCATCGATTCGCTTAAATGCATTATACAGTTCGATGTTTAGGTATTCGATATTACGATGTTTTGACATTGTAATATAGAACCATATATATATATATATATATATATATATATATATATATATATATATATATATATATATGGATCCCCTTCAGAAGATTGAAAGCTCAAGACTGAAAATCAAAATACCTAAAAATCAAAATATTGAAAACGGAATCTGCCCCTTCGCCAGTGTTGTGCAATCTTGGAGTTGGTATACATAATTAGCAGGGAGTGAGGGGGTGCAGGGGGGCTTGCACCCTGTATTAAAAATATTTTCAATATTTTGAGTTTTAGATATTTTGATTATCAGTCTTTTGAAATTTTGATCTTCTGACCTAGACTCATATATATATATATATATATATATATATATATATATATATATGTATATTAATATATATATATATATTTACATTAGCTGAAAAAAATAATCCAAACATAAACAAAGTTAGACAAGTTTAAAACATCATTTCTGGACCTCTACCCTGTAAACCTTGAAAAATTAAAAAAATTTAGACACAGTAATTTAATCACTGGGTGCATAATAAATAACAATGAATCAAAATGTGACTTGATCCATAAGAAAACTATTTTATTCATTCATGAGTTTATTTAGTAATTGGAGAAGCCCAGGTGGGCAGAACTAATTTTTAGTGGATGCATGGAGAAAGCATTTTTAATCATACACTCAAAATGCAGCAATATTACAAAGAGGATACAATGTAACTGTAGATGACATATGCACAGATTATAGTTCAGATACATTATCCTATAGATGATTATAATACCAAGATAGTATAATACACAGCATAAGAAATGAAAAATATAAGGAGGTGCGGAATAAACAGAAGGTATGGAGCAAATACATTTTTAAGTGCATAGCAGAGCATTACATGAATTCCAGGGAAGAAAAAAGAGTATACATTTTAACTGTGGAGCAAAAGGTAAATAAAATTTGTGATAGTATTAATAATTCCAGTGATAATTTTTTAATTTGTATTGGGGAATGCCTGGCATCATTGCATTTTTTGGATGTTACCTTGACTTGGGATACTTCTAATAATTGTTTCACAAGTGGAATACATAGGAAGGAGACTTTTGTTAACAGTTATTTGCATTATTTGAGCAACCATCCTGCTTTTATGAAAAATAATATACTGAAGGGTCAGTTTATTCGTGCTTCACAATTTATTTCTGAAGAAGCTGATTTTGAATCAGAAGTCAGCTTTATACAAAATAATGTTTTTGGTTTAGAGGTTACCCCTCAGATTTACTTGGCAAACTAGCTAATGAAATTACAACAAGAAGTTCTACTGATTTTCCACCGATTTTGAAAAAGGGTTTTACTACTATTACAAATAAGCCACATGGAGTCACAGGTGCTGATTCAAGTTCTAACAACACTAACACTAATACTTTTGGTACTTCTTGTATTTTGGACATGTCTGTTGATGCATTTAACATCGGGTCCATTATTACTAGAAACTGGAACATCTTATGTGGAAATAGCAATTTAAGACAAGTTGTAGGTGATAGACCCAATTTTGTATATAACAAAACTGACTGTTTAAAAAAATTTTGCAATTTGAATCCATATATAAAAGTACCCCTGACAACAGCAGATGCTGTAAGGGGATGTATAAATGTGGATTTTGTTCTTCATGTCGTTTTATTTTAGACGGACCCTATATTGATTTACCCAGTTTGAACAGGACACTTTCCATTGATGGTGTATACAATTGTAATACTAGTCCACACGACCACTTAGTAAAAGAATTAAAGAACACTATTATTGTGTTAGAACTAAGAACATCAACAATGCTCTATTTAAACATTCCATTACATGTAGTGGTTTTAAAAAGTTTCTGTTTGCTGTTTTGGAACATGTAGTTAGAAATATAAAGGGGGGGGGGTCCTCTAAGGACCAATTGGATCAAAGAGAAACTATGTGGCAGCTCAGGTTAGGGGCTGACAAGAAAACCTGGTATTAATGACACTGTAGATATTAAATGTTTTCTGAAGAATAGAAGACTGAAGATTTTAAAATTAACTGTCTATATTATGTTATTAGATGTGTGCCTTTAAATGACTGTATTCCTTTTGCTAGTGCACTTTAAGTAATTGATTGTTTTATTAGGTAATTATTTTGATTTGATATATAAAGGGATGCTGTTGTGTGCATTTTATTTTATTCTGAAGAAGTCTTTTGAGACGAAAGTGATATTAAACTGTGTTTTTCGCAAATTGCTGGTGGTTTCCTTCATTGTTCGGTCAGACTCGTGGTTTGGTTTTTATTCGTTTTTGCTGCTGCTTCATCCTTGGGACTGTTGTTTTTCCAAAGGTAAATAAAAATAAACTAAGGGCGCCCATGGTGGTGCAGCGGTTAGCGTTGCCGCCTCACAGCAAGAGGTTCTCCAGTTCGATTCTCGGCTGGGGTGTTTTCTGTGCAGAGTCTGCATGTCCTCCCTGTGGTCGTGTGGGTTTCCTCGGGGTGATCCAGTTTCCTCCCACATCCCAAAGACATGCTGTAGGTGGATTGGACACTCTAAATTGGCCCTAGGCATGAGTGCGTGTGTGTGTGTGTGTGTGTGTGTGTGTGTGTGTGTGTGTGTGTGTGCCTTCTGTGGAAGCTTGGGCGCCGGGCTGGCAACTCGACACCGTAAAACTCCACTGCCAATCATGAGCAGACAGGTGATCCGCTGTGGCGACCCCTAACCGGGAAAAGCCGAACGAAGAAGAAGAAGTTGGCAGTAAACTAAAGATTTACAGAATATGACATGAATCATTCAAAGTAATGATTATCACAAAAGCTATATTGTAGAAATATGGCTAGAAAAGGAATATACAGACATACTTAACAAAAGGGGTCACAACCATTAGACAGAACAAAATAAGACAGGATAATGAGATGAAAGATTAAAAACAGAAGAAATATACAGGCATGAAAAGTCTGATGGAATTGACTAAAGTACAGGAAATTATAGGAAAGGCAGTGTTGCTCGTCCAGTCAGGGTAAAACAGACGAACAGTTGTGGGTTTGGTTCAAACAGCTTTACTACACACAAACACATCAGGAATGAGGCTTAGTAACAAACTTAAATAAACTTATAAACAGACTGACTACTACACTCATACATGTTAACACTCGGGCTGTTCTCTCAAAATGGCACTGCTGCCTGCACGTGCTCACTATTTATATGCATGTGCCTATACTTGGAAATGCTTCTTAAAGTTACAACACACACTCTGTTCTACATCCTCCCTCTTTGAGAAATAGGTCATACACTAAATGACAGTATTCATCGACATGCAATTACAAAGAAATGATCCTTTGACATGCAATTATGCAGAACTAATTCTTTGACATGCAATCATTCAAAATTAAACACATATAAAACAATCATGTCCAGGTTGCTGTGTATTTTACACTAGGTCTATAAATATGACCTGATTATGTAACATAAGAATCAGAATTGGATCTAGCAACATGGACTGTCTTCAAGGAATGTTCAACTTTGGGGGCATCTGGGACATCATCAGGAACGGGAATAGGTACTGAGACATGTTCTTCAGTATGAAGATTGTCTGGGTTGCTCTGAGATCTAGAATCTGTATCACAGGTACAATGCTGGGATATCAATTCAGATACCGGAAGAAGATGCCTGTGGTTTCTCCTGTATTATATACCCTCAGATTCCACAAAGTAGGATCTCGACTCGGCACATATACCTCTCACTTGACCAATTCAATTAAAGCCTTTCACCATTTGCATCCTCACTGTCTGTCCTTCTTTCAACAGATGAAGAAATCTGCTCATTTTATCATAGCTGGACTTCTGAAAGGAACGCATCTTAAACAGTTGGGCTTTGATTGCTCTAGTGTTTTTAGCATTAGGCACCAACAAACTAGAACTGATAGGCAAGGTTGTTCTGGTTTATCTAGATAGATGTATCTGAGCAGGAGAGCCAAGTAGGTTGTCATGGGGTATAAAGCAAAGCAGATCCACAACCTGGAATCTGGCTCTGGAAGCCCAAAATGAAAAGTTGATGAAATGCTGATATTCCTTCTTCCGCAAGGCAGAAAATGAAAGGCTGCAATTTACATAAAACTTTCTTGCTTTAATAACAAACAAAAATCTCCTCAAGCGCTTTCGCTCAGCCTGGTGCTGAGCTTTTTCAAGATACAATAAAATCAAGCTGGTTGTTCTTTATATACATAGTCAAGACTTGACCAATAATTCAATTAGTAAAAGAGAAGGTCTAATTAACCCTTCAAATTACTTGCTGGTACAAAACCTGCTTGCAGGCAAACCATTACTAAACACAACTCACTGCAATGTCCAACAAAGTATATGCATAAACTTAATAATCAATTATTGGTGTACACACAGATTGCCATAAAAATATACAATGTTAAAAATATACAATATTAAAACTATGCAATGTTAAAACAATATTCAAAAGCCAATACTATACACATACTAGTATGTTGAAAAAATGTTTAAATGTGCTGTTTATTCAGCAAAATTTTTATTTTTATTTCTGTATGTAAACCCTGAAAACACTGGAAAACCGAAAATTCATAATATTATTCAATGGACATAGGTTATATTTACCATCAAGAAAATTCTTATATCAACCAAGGGGCCATTATAATTATAATTGCAATGCCAAATTTATTGTTTATTTAGGTTTATGTACTAGATGTAAAAGTTTCTACATAGGAAAGACTGAAAGAACCCTCAGAAGACGTATTTATGAGCATCAGTATGATATAATTAAGAAAAAGGAAACTAATGCTTTTTATAGACATTCCCTTTTTTGTCCCAACATGGAAATCAAATTCATTATTTTAGAACAGCTAAGGTTGGATGAAAGGGGGGGGGGACTGGTGGCCTCTTTTAGAATACAAATAGTTACAATGGCAGCTAAGACTAGATGCAGGAAGGCGACCAGGGCTCAATGACGCTTGCAGCCTCAGCAGCGTCCTGAGGTTAAGGAAGGCTAAATTATGAATTTTCGGTTTTCCAGTGTTTTCAGGGTTTACATACAGAAATAAAAATAAAAATTTTGCTGAATAAACAGCACATTTAAACATTTTTTCAACATACTAGTATGTGTATAGTATTGGCTTTTGAATATTGTTTTAACATTGCATAGTTTTAATATTGTATATTTTTAACATTGTATATTTTATGGCAATCTGTGTGTACACCAATAATTGATTATTAAGTTTATGCATATACTTTGTTGGACATTGCAGTGAGTTGTGTTTAGTAATGGTTTGCCTGCAAGCAGGTTTTGTACCAGCAAGTAATTTGAAGGGTTAATTAGACCTTCTCTTTTACTAATTGAATTATTGGTCAAGTTTTGACTATGTATATAAAGAACAACCAGCTTGATTTTATTGTATCTTGAAAAAGCTCAGCACCAGGCTGAGCGAAAGCGCTTGAGGAGATTTTTGTTTGTTATTAAAGCAAGAAAGTTTTATGTAAATTGCAGCCTTTCATTTTCTGCCTTGTGGAAGAAGGAATATCAGCATTTCATCAACTTTTCATTTTGGGCTTCCAGAGCCAGCTTCCAGGTTGTGGATCTGCTTTGCTTTATTGGTGCTTTTCACTTGTTCTTGGTTTTCTGTTTTCATGGGGTATATTTCTGAGATTAAGTAAATTCAAGAAGCTATCGGTATTGTCATGGTTTGACATCTCTTGCAATTGTTTTGCACTCTGTACTGCATGTTCAGCCAGGCCGTTTGAATGTAGGTATTCCAGACTGCTAGTAACATGGATAGAGTCCCACTCTTTTGCAAATTTCTGAAATAATTGACTGGTAAACTGGGTACTGTTGTCAAAAATAACTTTGTGTGAACTACCATGGACTAAGAAATGATGTTTCAGCTTAGTAATAACAGCATTGGACGTTATGTTAGGTACCAAACTGATCTCAAACCAGTTCGAATAAGAGTCTACCAACACTAAGTAATGCTGATTGTTCCACTCAAATATGTCAGCGGCTACTGTTGACCAAAGTAGTTCAATAATCTGGCTTAGCTGAAGTGGTGCTTTTTGCAAATGCAGTTTAGTACTATTGCATACTGAACAAGATGAAAACACTTTATCAATGTCTTTTGACAGAGAAGGCAAAAATACTAGTCCTCTCACCCTTTCTTTGGTAGATTTGGAACCTGGGTGGCCCAGATGCAAAATCTGTATGTATTCATGTTGTAAGGAAGTAGTAACAATAACTTTAGGACCTTTGAAAATGATATCATCTTCCAAGCATCTCATCTCTGTAAGGAAAATATGGTTGCACTTCTGGCGGTACACAGGATTGCTTTGATGGCCATCCAACATTGATGAAGTGGTTTAGCTTTTGCAAAACTGGATCAGTCTTTGTATGATCTCTCAGCTCACCAAGTCTTGTGGTAGAAAAATTACACACTTCCATGACATCAAAGTCAAAATTCTCTTCATCAAGCTGTTCAGTGGCATTTATGGGCAATCTGGATAAGTTATCAGCCAGGTAAAGAAGTTTGTCTTTTGTACAGACCATTCTGAAGTTGTATTTTTGTAATCTGAGCATCATTCTTTGTAGTCTTGCTGGAGCTGTATGCATAGGCTTCATTAAAATAGTGACTAGAGGGTAATGATCAGTTTTGATTTGGTTAGCTCGGCCATAAATATAATCATGGAACTTGGAACATGCGAACACAATTGCCAAAAGTTGATTCTCAATTTTGAGCATACTGCATCTCAGTTTGAGTAAGAGTTCTAGATGCATAGGCATCTGGTCTGTCCTTTTGAAGTATAACTGCACCAAGGTCAAACTTTGAAGCATCACAGGAAAGAACTACTGGTTTGTGGACATCGTAGTATCTCAATGAAGGTGGGTAGGCAATTTCCTGTTTGAGGTTATCAAATGCTTTCTGGTGCTGTTCCAACCATGACCAGGTGTGATGCCCCAACACTGGCAACAGTAATCAAGGAGCCTCAATCCTCACCACTAGCACCAGTGGGGGATGTACGTTGGGAGGATGACAGGTACACAGATAGTATTTCCAGATGCAGCTTTCTTCATCAAGTGCAATTTCTCTTAAGAGCACACAGTGTCACAGTCAGTCTGGGGCTGGTTTCTCCCACTTTCTCCAGATCACCAATAAGACTCCCCACTGGCACAGCTATAGGGCTAAGATCTCAGCTGAGTGGCCAAGCCAAGACCTCCAGCACCCTTTCTGTACAACCAGTGCTTCGGGTCCCTGTCCAAGTAGCTGACATGCACACGCATTGAGGTTTGTTTCACACACACACACACACACACACACACACACACACACACACACACACACTAGCTATGTCCTCTTCTGTCCAGACTATAAGGCATATCCTTATCAGCTACTTTATGGCCCATAACAAAGGGTGTCCAATCTTACTGTGTAATGTTACAATCAATACAAATGGAAGTTTGACCAAGAGCAAGGCTATTAGGAGTGGCCCACAGTGTCACCAAATAAATATGCAAGTACTCTCAGAACTTAAATGTGTCTCACAAATATCAGCCACAATGAAAGGTTTAAATATATTTAATAAAAAATAATAAAAGAACAAGAAAATACTCAGTATATAATCACAGTAACATCAGAGTTCAAAATCACAGGAAATATTTAAAACAACATTGCAGGATAGTCTCAAATAAATAAAGAAAACATCTAAACCATACTTCACTATATTCCTGTCTGAATCTAAGACAGTTACTACACCCTAATTAACTTACTTGTAGAGCAACAAAGCAGATGTAGTGAGTGGATCTTCTTGTCAGGTCAAAGACAAAATACAGAATACATAGACTCTCTGAGAGAGTTCTTAAATTAATATCCCAAATATTACTGCTGGGATAGCTTGCAGGATGACATCACTTTTTGTCATCTGATTCTATCCCAGGTGAAAAATAACCATTGATGTAGCTGGTAGCATTTAGCTTCTACCTGTGCAAACACATACACAAGGGCTTTTCCTCAAATTTTGGCACTTGTTGAAAGTCATAAAACAATAAAACATTTGCCAAGACAATGCAGATAACCTCTGGTTCTAGACATTGTGTCTGTTACTGTACTGAAACTGAAAGATAACAGCCTTTTATTACATGGTCATAAAGTAATTAAAATTTTCAGCAATTTTTCTGAAATTGACCTCCTGTGTTCCAGTTTCCATTGTGAAAATAAATACATCTAAACAATTGCAATAGTGTATGTACATTTCTGTTCTGTTCCAGTAGGGTGCACTGTGGATGCATTTTTAAAGTTCAGAACTTTACAACCCTTTTCAACATACACTTCTGTACCAGCAGTTTGATATACACATAACATACAGTTCTAATGCATTTGTAACACAAGCATATAAATCATGTTGATATTCAGAAATGATATATAATTATTTACAAAATTCCAGATAGCTGGGCTGGGAAGCATCTCCTTTTGTGACACCAGACAACATTTTTGTGTGTCAGCTCTCGCAAAGGAGCTGATAACTCACTAGAGTCAGGGATAAATTTGCCCAAATAGTTAACCAGACCAAGGAAACACTGTAGGGCTTGGACATTGTCAGGATCTGGCATCTCAAGAATGGCTGCTTGTTTGGAAGTGTCTAGTCATAAGCCTGTCCTGGTAAATAGATGACCTACATAAGTAACTTCAGGTAGCCTGAATTTACATTTCAGAGGACTGAGCTTCAAGTTCACCTCATGCGCTCTGTCCAGAACTTTCCTGAGGTTTCTGTCATGCTCTGCTTCTCCATTACCTTCAGCCAGTAAATCATCCACTATTATAGCACACAGACAACCTGAAAACATTTTTTAAATTGCACTCTGAAAGACTTCACTGGCAGAATTTATTCCAAAAGGCATTCTGAGAAATCTGTATCTACGAAATGGTGTGGTGAATGTAGTCAGTAATGAAGATTTGTGATCAAACATTACTTGCCAAAATGAACTCTTTGCATCCAAGACAGAAAAAAACAGTGGCACTTGTTATGAGGGCGGCAACCTCCTCAACTGTACGCATAGGATGATGAGGCCTCTTTAATGCCTTGTTCAAGTCTCTTGGGTCAATGCATATTTTTATTTCATCTGAGCTTTTTTTATGAGCAACTACCATGGAAGACAACCACTCAGTGGGTTCTGTAACTGGACAAATCATTCTTTGCTTCACCATCTTATCTAACTGGATCTTGACTTTGTCCTGCATAGCTATTGAAACTTGCCTTGCAGGTCTGACTACTGGACTGATCTCTGGGTCTACTTTCATTGAGTACACAACTGGAAGTTTGTCTAGCTTGTCGTGGAAAACATCAGCATACTCTGAGAAAATAGCATTAGTGAAGCTGGAACTGGGACATGTGCTTACATGATGGACGTCTTTGGTAAAAGAAAGCAGTTTCAATCTTAAACTACCTCTGAGATCTAATAATGACTGCACTGGTCTTCTGACTACATACAATTTCAAGCCGTAACTGTTTCCAGCCGAATAGCTAGAGCCTTCAGTTTGAATGTTTTCACCTCCATACACAACAAGCTTTGCACAATTAACCAAATTAAGTTTTTCACCAACTCTTACACTAGTAAATGCCTCTGCTGACATAATATTTCACTTTAAACCAGTGGCTACTTTGAGCTCCCTGGGCTTACCTTGATCAGGACAGTACAAAACACTTTGTTTTTTGCCAACAAATCTACTGCATTAACCTTTTCACCGACCACTGATACACCATCTACATAGAAAGTAGGGTTGCAGCTTTCTAGATGATCAACTTGCTTTTTTGAGTGACCTTTCTTAATAACTGGACGAGGCTTGCTTGATTTACAAAACGTTTGAAAGTGGTTCCATTTTTTACACTTGTGGCATTGCTGACCAAATGCTAGGCACTTCTCTGTTTTAGACTCATGATTGGCACCGCAATTACGACAGTTAACCATAAGACTTGACTTGGGTTTGGCTGACTCACCCTTACACTATACTGAGCATGTCCATTTTTCTGAGCTAGTCTTGGAACTTGCTAGAAAATTATGGGTCCTCCCTGGAAAACCTGCAAGGGCTGCAGCTGCCATGTGCTTAGGCCTGCTTCTGCTAGCCATGTGCTGCATGCTGTCTTCTCTTGCTCTAGAGGCTGCTGAAACCATGCTTTTATCACTTGCAAGCATACCTGTGTACTTTTCTGTGAGCTCATGGATTTGACAAATCTCTTGAAATAGGGGCACTCTGCAAATAAATGTACACAGCACAAGAAACTTTTTGAAATGGCTGTACTTTGACTGCACTTTGCAAAATAACTGTACTTTGCACACAGCAAACTCTTTGAAATAGTTGCACTGTAATAAAGCACACACTCTGCAAACACTTTGCACACTCTAAGATACTTCAAACAACTCTAATCATGCTTTGAATGGCTTCGGTCAATGTGAAATAGCAGCTTATGCCCAAATATGATCATTTACTAAAACACACGCAGTCACTTTGCTTTTCTAAGCTTATTTTGCCCTTTTATTGTACTCATTATGCCAATTTAACCTCTTATCATGCTCATTATACTTTTCTTGGGCTTGTTTTACTTTAAACATGCCCATTATGCAATCCAGAGGTAATTCTGGACCCCATATAAACATTGGTAAAACAAAAAATTCATTCAGATCACATATTTATCAACATACCTATGACATTGGAAGAGGGAATGTCAACAACGCCTCAGTTAAGCAACTCAATAGGTTTCCAGAACATAATTTTAAATTTACAATACTGGAACATACAGACATTAATGAAAGAGGGGGAACAAGTGAATTGCTCTTGGAGTACAAGCAGATGATGTAGCAATTGAGGGTTAATGCCACAAGTCCTCCTGGGCTGAATGAGGTAGTGTCTCTCACCAGCTATTTGAAGTTAAAATCTGACTTTTATTTGTAAGAGGAGGGAGAGGCTTGTTAATATTGCTATCCACATTTTCATATGTTTTAATGAAATACTCAGGGTCGAAATATTTTAAATGTGAATAGTTAATTAGGTTTTTATAAAAAACAAATGGTTTCATTAATGGAATGTATAGCAATGTTTTTTATTTATTGATGTATAAATGGAAATTGACTTATTATTTTTTAACATAAATACAATGGATATAGCTTTAAAAATTAAAAAATTTAGGCTTGCAGTGTTTAATTGCTTTATTGGGACGTAATGTGTATAACATGTGATGGTATAAAAATGGGTGAAAAAAATGTTATTGTTATTCTGAAGAAATCATTTTATATGAACTGATGAAAGCGCTAAATAAAATATATTCCAGCTAAGAGTGCGACCTGTTTCCTTTTGTGGATTATTTGATTAATAATGCGTTTTGTGCCTTACAAGTGCTCAGTATCATTTCCTTTGCAAAATAAACCATTTGTGCATGTTTTGGTTACCTGAAGTTCATTTCTGGCCTTTTTTAATCTTTTGAGCACTGTATCACTCAACCTGCTCAATATACCTTCACCATCAACTCTGCACCTCATGGCTTGAAAAAGTTGCACTCTCAATCCCGGTTCTGACACCATTCGCTTGTCCGGTCAGGGTAAAACAGATGAACAGTTGTGGGCTCGGTTCAAGCAGCTTTATTATATACAAAGACATCAGTAATGAGGCTTAGTAACTTAAACTTAAATAAACTTATAAACAGACCGACTACTACACTCATACGTGTTAACCCGCTGGCTGTTCTCCCAAAATGACACTGCTGCCTGCACATGCTCACTATTTATACGCATGTGCCTACACTTGGAAATGCTTCTTAAAGTTACAACACACAATCTGTTCTACAGGCAGAAAGGGAAAATGTTCACAGAAATGAAGGAAGTATGAAAACAAAGAAAAGCATATACATCCCTCTTTTTCAAATGCTCTTTCATAGTACCATTTAATAATAGTAATTGTTCTTCATAAAACACCACTAGAATTTATAGAAACAAACATGAAGCAATTTTTTGAATACTTCACCATTTTGAGAGAAATCATCTAAGGCAAAATAATGATCACACACCAAATGTATTGGTCTCCCTAACAATGTTATTTGAGATTTATGTAACTTAGGAAGTAAGTAAAGGAATGATACAATGGCTGTCCAACAGTCAGTTGTTTAATATATGTAGTGATAACGTCTTCATTTGACATCAGTTCCGGAAATGAATCAATTTCAGTTTGGCCTAAATTGTGCATTGTCTGCATCTGTCTCAAGTTCTTTGTATATCCTTATACCCTCAGTGCCATAACCTGTTTAAGATAAGCCTTGAGCAGTCTGAGGTGGCATGTCAAGGACTGTAACTTTTTAGAGTCCTTTAGAAAATCCTATAATACTCTACAAACCACTGCATCCTCCAGTACTGGTGTTGGCAAACCAGATATTCCAGAAGCAGAACTGGCGAGTGTTGCTGGCAAAGATGCATCTTGGGGCATCTATGGTCACACTAACTCAAAGAAGGAAGTAATCTCCCAAAATAAGTGAATCATTGTCAGTGTATGTGTATGCATACATGTATGTATGTGGGTTCTACTATGAAATGTCAAATACCACAATGCCAATGAGATGAAATGCTGAAAAATAATGCCTTTTTATGTCACAGGTATTTTTTTTTTGTAAAGTACTGGCAAGATACTGGGTATATCTGTGATTAGTGGTAGCAGTACACATTGCCCGCAGAAATTATTCAATCTTTTATCTTGAATTATTACAGAGATTGAGCTTGGCATGGCTATGCCCTCTAGTGCTTTTTCATCTAATAACAGGAGTTGCTGCTAGTATGTGCAAGACGCACTAAAGATTTTTGCCTAGAAGTGTAAAAGCTTTCTCACATTCTCCACTTATTAATGGGAACTGCAGCTCTCAAGCTTCATGGACTTTTTTTTGCAGAAATTTTATTAGCAGGTACTTACAGGATGCTATGTACATCTCTTGACAGTATTAATAATGTCCACTGCCCACAGAAATTGTCATTTTTTTTTTAATCATTACAGTCTCAGGTTTGGGATGGTTACAGCTGAGTTCAGCACTTCTATGTAACCGATCTCTAGTGGTTCCTTCAGCTAATAACAGTTGCTGCTATCATGTAAATGAATCACTTGAGATCATTTCCTAGAGGAGCCAATCTCACTGCATTCTCCATCTGCTAACAGGAGCAAAGGTACTCGGGCATCATGGACTATTTTCTCCAGCAAACATTTTTATTAGCAGGTACTGACAACATACTAGATATATATGTGGGCAAAATATTGTAATAGAGACAAAAGAACTGGAAGTAGGATCTTTACAAAGGGTAGGAGAAAATCACATAGAAAAATAGAAATTGTGGGAACAATACATGCAGAATAATGTTTTAGAGAAGTGAGGTTTGAGGGGAAGGCAGAAACTGATCAAGTTATGCAATGTTGGCTTGATGTTGACTGTATAAAATAATATATTTAATGTATAATGTTTGTAACTGGGAATATGTAAATATGCTTTGTTTTCTTTTATATAAATGTATGTTTGCCTATGGCATAAGTAATAATTCAATAAAGGTGTTAAAAAATCCTTAAGCCTTTGGCTCTTTGTACTCCTACCACAAGTCACAACATATTGTACTCATCTTCACCATTAGCCATGTACCTTACAACAGCAGCCCTCTGTATGTACAAATGTAATACACATCACATACATCATCACCCAATACCTCTACAATTTAACCTACATGCATTATAAGAGAAACGTTTACAGGTAACATCCAAATATTTCTTTATTATTTTAAATGCATTTATTACAGGGTTAGAACACTGATCACAATATACAATCGTCAGTTTCCTCCCAGACAGAAATAAAAGCTCAGTTTAACACTGTCAAAATATACAAATGAACAGTAGAGAAAATGAGATAACAGCTGTATAACAATGGTCGACCTCAAAAGTCATACAAAATGTGTACATTGTTTGTAGAAGTTGAAGAAACAAATCCCATAATGTGTAACAGCTATCTTTATTTGCATCTCAGGAGCCATTATTAAACAGACTTGAGAAGAGTAATTACACTGCAAAACAGAGAAAGAGAGACAAACTGAAAAGGTATGGAAGTACTTACCTATTGGCTGCTTGTGAAGATGAGATTTTAGTTAAGACAGGAAAGAATTCATAAGACTTTCTTTATTTATTTGTTTAAGTTCTTTTACTGAAGTAATAAACCAGTGGACCAATTTCAGGTACAGCCTAGGTGATTAAAATCACAGATTTTTTTATTTTTATATTACAAACATGAATAAAAGCCACAAGTAATTTCCAGAAAGCAAGTCCGACATACCTTGGGAGAAGGTATAGCTATCATATGCAAAGATAGCCTAGAGCAAGTCTTCTATCTCCAAAATGTTACAAACTTTGTCAAAGCTGAACTTTTCATTACATCCCTTAAAATTAATAATCACAAAAGCCTATGCACAGTAGCGCTATATACCTATTAACGAGAATATATTCCACAACAAGGGACAGTATATCCTGGGTAAGACACTACAGTTATGTAAGCAAACATGTCTTAACAGTAGATGTTCAAACAGATCACCATGGCAGTAGAACATGCTATATGGGACATATCCTGCCAAGGATGGATTACCAACTTTTTTCCAAAAGATTTAGGACACCTTCCATGCACCATAACTGCTGCACAGCTTGAGGTGAGGGGTATAAAGTCAGTGGTTAGGATACCAAAATCTCAGAGCCTTTTTGCCTCAGAACATGGAAGACTAGCTCATTCAAGTTAATGGTGCCTTTTTGTATGCTTCCAGTTAACACCCATAGCTCCTTATGGTGTCCAAAACTTTTTTGGGCTACCTGTTTTAAGTAAGCAACTTACCAGCTCATAACAGTCAGTATTAGAAAGGGTAAGGCATTATTAACTAAATGACACTAAGACTGTTAATCTAGGATGGCTTCAAGTACAGAAATGAATCACAATTTACCACTTATTACTCATATTTTCATAGTTATGTTCACATTTTCATAACCGACAAACATGTATGCTATTGAGGAGTACGGTGTGAAATGCCACTGTGGGAGACAGGACAATTAATTGTCAATGTCCATTTATATCATACTGTACTGGAGACATTCCTAGCTGATTGTTAGTAATTATGAAAATAAGCAATATTTTTATATGTACTTAATTCTTAAAAAAAAAAAAAAAAAAAAAAAAAAAGTAACCTACAAACTATTGCATGTTACCAAGTGAAACCCTGGATGTTGTTGAAGAAAAGTGTCTCTGATATTTGAATATTGAGAGATATTCAGTGCTATTTTTTATTTTTTATTTATTTTTATTATTGCTAATGATACAATTAAGCATATGTTTTCATGTTTTTAGAAATATCCCAATAAACATGCACTCAGAGAAGAATATCTTGCTGTTATGTGAAAGTTTATGTCTTGTTAACAAAAGTGTTATAATAATGTATGTCTAGGATGTAGAGTTCCCAAGATATGACAATTTTTAGTGAAACTTTAGCAAAAATATTATTCCAGGTTAGTGTATATCATCATATGTTATAATATTTATGTAATGACTATGAATACACTATCACTGTAAAGAATACTTATTGATAACACTGCAATGTGTACAGTTTCAATAGCTTTTATTGTTCACATAATATTTAATTTTTTTTAATCTTATTCTCTCTTAGCTGATTTTTCAACAAATATTCTCTGGAATGCAGGGATGTATGTAGATGGCTAGAACTGTGACATGCCACACCACATACATGTTAATGAGCTAGAGCTGTGACATGCCACACCACATACATGTTAAAGAGCTAGAACTGTGGCACGCCACACCACATACATGTTAATGAGCTAGAGCTGTGACATGCCACACCACATACATGTTAATGAGCTAGAGCTGTGACATGCCACACCACATACATGTTAATGAGCTAGAGCACCGCTAGACAGGTATGTGTTATGAGAAGAAAACAATAAGAAACCCACAGTCTGGCATAAAAATCAACAAAAAGAAGGGCGATGGAGGGAGAGGTAGGTTCCTGCAACAATGATCTGTTCAAACACCTGCTGTTATTGTACCTTTACTTGTACAACTGTACTTTATCCATCATTAGATCACTGTTGCAGCAGCCTAAGCTATATGGGATAAATACCAGAGCTTTGAAAAACGTTAGGAGGAAGAAGAATCAGAGTTTAGGAGCCCTTGGAGAACAGTCCTAGTAAAGCCTGCTCTGGAACTAAAGAAGGAAAGAAAGAATCTAGGCTACAGTGCTTGATAAAGGTATGTGCAAATAACTAAGTTACTTCCTCAAGTATGTTTACAGAGTCAATCCCATTCCAAAAATTCACAGAAGTAGCCAAAGACATGGTACTGTGGACCCTGAACTTGCCTGGATGTGTCTTGTTATGATAAAATGAAAAAAAGCAATAGCATTAGGCATCCATTTAGAAAGTGTCTTGATTTGCATTTAGAAAGTGTCTTGATTTGACACTGTTTGTCCCTTTTTCCTATCTTCCATGGAAATAAACAGATGATTAGAATTCCTGAAGGTTTTTGACTTGTCATTATAGCATATGAGTTGCTTGTGGACATCCACAGTGTCAGCTGCCTATGGATGTCTAAGGAGTGTAACAGCCTTTCCCCTTTGTTTTGAGGATTGGGGTAAAAGGTAGGTAAGTGTATGGCTTGGTTTAAAGCTACCCTGGATACCACTTTAGGCATAAATGACGGGTTGGTTCGAAGGGAAACCCTGTCCTGATGGAAGATGAGAAAGGGCTACACAGCCATGAGGGCTTGTAGTTCCGAAACCCTACGAGCTGAGGTAATGGCCAGAAGGAAAGCTGTTTTCCAGGACAAATATTGCAAATCTGTTGAGGCAGCTGGTTCAAAAGGAGGCAATGTTATTTTTTCTAGAATGTAATTAAGATCCCAGGCTGGCACTGGTTGTTTCCTTGGTGGTCTTATGGGTCTCTTGTCTGGAGGGGGTTGGGAACCCCTGATAAGAGTAATTAAATCTTCAGCCATTTTAAGCATTTGCTTTTTAGGCATGGGGCCTGGGGATGGGCCCTGTGCAACAGGCCTCTTGGGATGCCTGTCTGATTTTGACTTAGTAAAGGCCTTAATGGAAAAGGAAGATGAAGGTCTAAAGACACCATGGGTGGAAGTGGACCTGTCCACATTAGGAGGCTCAACGCTCACAGTGGCTTCAGTGGTTGTAGCCTGGGTCTGGGCCGAGGAACCTGCATTCTCGGTTACAGAAGACACCGCCAAAGACGTGTCGTCAGTAGTCAGGGACTGCATAGGCGTCTCGCTGAGAATCGGACCATGTGTAGCCAGTTTTGGCATGGTGTTGGTGGGAACCGTGGACCTCGTGTGTCAGTCCTTGTCCTTGCGTTTTTTGGTCAAAACGGTAGTCGGAGTCTCCGGCGACATTTTATAATCAAAGGCTGTACCAAAAAAGTGTTGGGTGAACTCCGCCCGACGCTTAATAGTGCATTTATTGAAAGTCGTGCAAAAGCAACAGCCCGAGACGTCGTGGTCTGGGCCTAAACAAGGTATGCAAAGGGAATGGAAATCCTTATGTGGTATTTGCTTCCCACAAGAAATACAATTGTTAACTTTTTCTGACATCGGTCTGAGGCAAGAAAAGTTTCCCCAACGGGGTACTTAGCTTTAATGAAGACTTCGGTTTCCAATTTTTCGTAAATTCAGGAGCTGGCCGACCGGCACTTGCGAACTGCTTCTGCTTCGGGCACCGCGTGGCAAAAAAGACTGGAGAAAATGGTGTCGGCTGTGTCTTATATACCCCTGCCGCACTGATGTCAGGAAGGAGTGTGAGAACAACCGACGCCGGACCTAGACTTTGGAATTCGGCCGACCCAGGGACCGCCTGACGGCAGAGAACCCATATGCGATTACTGCAGCTGTATGCACGATGAACATCAGGAAGATGGATAACTTGGTTCTGAAACCACTTTATGCATAAAAGAATGACTGGTTATTAAACCCAAGAATGATATTATGGTTAAATCACCATAAGAGCTTGTAATTCAGACAATCTTCTTGCAGAAAGTCAGAGTAATCAGTAACACTGCTTTCCAAGATAAGAAATTTAAATCAGCCTCATGAGCAGGTTCAAAAGGAAAAAGTGTAAGTTTCATCAGTATAAAATCAGGATCCCAAGAAGGAGCCATCTGTCTTCTAGGTGGAAGGATATGTAATACCCCTTTCAAAAATTATTTCACTTAAAACAAGGTAAAAAGGGGGAATCCACTGGCAGGTCAGCAGTGATGGCCAAGAGGTGAACGTTGATACAAGAGTAAGAAAGGCGAGGCATTAATAACTCACACAAATGCTGTAAACTCAGAGGCACATGAGCCTTAAAAGGATCCTTGTTCTTGTTTTGGCACTAACTAGAAAATATTTTCCACTTAGCTAAATATGATTTTCGAGTAGAGGGTCTCTTTGTCTCCTTTAATACCTGCTGCACATCCTCAAAAAACAGTTATTTATTTATTTAACATTTGTTTACCTGGAAAGCCCGACTTGGAACAAGCCAATTTTCAGTGGAGGCCCGGAGAGAAAAGCTCCAATGTCTTGTAGCATGGGAGGAAACTGGAGCATGCAGAGAAAACCCACACGAATGCAGGGAGGACATGCAGACTCCGCACAGAAGGCACCCCAGCCGAGAATCGAACTGGAGAACCTCTTGCTGTGAGGCAATAATGCAACTGCCATGCCACTGCGCTGCGTAGTTACCTAAAGGATATTAAAATTCTATCATCCAGGCAATGAGTTAAAGAAAATGATGTGGTGCATCGAACAACCCCTGTTTTGTGTGGAAGTCCATCCTGTGAGGAAGCTTGTGGTAACTATCTTTGGTCAATTTGAGAAGAAAGGAGATCCACTGTTGCGTGGGCCAAAAGGGAGTTACTAGTGTCATCTTTGGGGAGTCCTTCTGAATCTTTAGAAGAACCCTGGTTATCATTGGAAAGGCTGGATTGGTGTATGGGAACACTTCCTTCCATTGAAATGAAAATGCATATCTTCCAGGATTTTAAGCGAGTCCTGGAGCAGAATGTTTTTAACTGTCTGTTGAGAATGAAGACAAACAAATGCATTTGTGGTGTTCCTCAAAGCTGGATTAATTTGTGGAAGACCCTTAGATGCAGCTTCCATTTGTGGTGATCTGTCCTGGTACTGCTTAGATTGTCTGCTATATTGTTCTGCTCTGATGGAATGTAAGTAGCCTTGAGGGTGAGAGTGTGTAGAGTTGCTAATTCCCAGACTAACATAGATACTCTATATAGGGGGTTGGATCTGGTTCCCCGTTTGTATATACCACATCACTATGCTACTGTTTGTGATTACTATTATAGGGTCTGGAATCCATAGATGGCTTAGAAATTTGACAGCATTTATTAGTGTCATCAATTATTTCACATTTATGTGTTTTAAATTATCCTGCTTGTTCCCTAGACCCTGAACTTTCACCACCCTCGGATACAGCTCTCAGAGCAAAATCTGAAGCATCTGTGGTTACAGACAGAGTAGAGGCAGAAAGGGAAAAAGTCATGGTTGAAAGACAACCCTCCAGAGTAACTCCCTTTTTACAATCTACAGCACTGGGGTCTGACATGTTAATGGGTGCTTCTGTTGGGTCCAAAGTGATTTGATGAAATATTGAAATTTTTATTCAAGTGAAGTCTGACAAAAGGAATAATGAGAATTATAGAGGCCACTAAACCTAGAATCCTGAGATATTCCCTAGCAGATGCCAGCGTCTGGTTGGAAAATATTATAAAATGTTGCCTCTAAAATCCCACTTTGTCCTGAGGAAGAAAAGCTATCCAGGCTCTCCTGTAACTAGGAAACATCCCCAAAACACTATCCTGTGAGATGGAATGAAAGAAGATTGTTTTACGTTCACCTGAAATACCAGACTGAAAATGTTTATTTTTTTTTTTTACCTAAGTCAGAAATACCTGACAACCTGTAAAATGATCTGCAAAAACTAGTTATCTAAATATGGGAAAATGTGAATGCCCTGCAACTTGCAATAGGCTGTTACAGAAGCCAGGTTTTATATACATTCTTGGAGCTGCTGACATCCCAAAGGGTAAAGCAGAGAACTGAAAAAGTAAACTAGACACACTCAAAAAAAAAAAAAAACAAACATAAAAGGTATCTAAAATATTGGGGAATTGCAATGCAATGATAAGAATCTTTTAAATCCTGAGTTACCAAAAACTTGAGAGGTAGAATGAGAACTAACAAAGATTGTAGAGAGAATATTTTGAATTTTTGGGTTTTGATATGAAGGTTTAGAAAAGAAAGGTCTAGAACAGGTCTCCAGGTTCCTTCTTTCTTTGGAACCAGAACAATTCTTGAATAAAATATATTTGATCCAGGAGAACAGGTTCTATAACATCCTGAGATAGAAGTGTCAAACTCTCAGATCATTTTTCTCTCTGCTGCGTTTTGAGGAATCAGTGTTCAGCTAGAGTTTCATCAAAGTTCAGCAGATAAGTATCCCATTGGATAATCCCTTTTATTGTTACCATTTTTGTGAGGTAAAGTTTAACTTTTCTGTCAAAAAATGTTGCTGGAATGAGAGAGAAAATGAATACGGGAGGTTTGATTGGATGGATGCAGTGGAACCTCTTGAAAAGGAGGAAGGGGAATTTCAATGTCAGCTGTAGCCTTTTTGAATGATTTTTAGAACCCAGTGTAAGAAGCTATTTGCTGCCACAGAGGGAAGTGAAGTGAAGACTTAAACTGTGGAAAGCTTTACTGGATTGCCAAGGTGGGAAGGTGGGGGGGGGGGGGACATGAAGGGGCATATAGTCAGCTTTCTTAGATTGTCCTTGGGTGTAGGATGGACACTTCCTTCTCTTTTGAACTTCCCTTAAATTGCTTTCAGAATTTTCTTTCACCTGCACTTATAAAAGGAGCCTGAACTGGAAATAAAGTTTTATTAGATGTTGGCATGGAGGTTTGAAAACTTTAAGGAAGCACCCCCCCCCCCCCCCCATAATTAACTTTCCCCTTTCAACACAGCTTTTTAGGACCTCAGCAGAAGAAGGAACAAATAATACCTGTTTTTCCAGCAGAACATTCAGGAGCTGTGGTAAATTCAGAGAATGTAGCCAGGCAAATCTTTCATCATTGACCCAGTGGCAGCTGCTCTAAAAACATCATTAACAGTGTCATAAGAACATTTTAGAGTGGCTACTTGAGACACAGAAGATATTAAAGAATTCAGAAATATCTTAGTCTCTGAAGAAGGGAAGCCAACAATTAACTTACTCATACTGTCAACAGAAGCTAGCAGAAACGTAGACAGACAAGACTGACAATTCACTATTCTGAAGACTAGGGTGGAAAAAGTATAAACTTTCTTCCCAAAAGCTATCAAAGGTTTTCACATCTTTGTCAGAAGAAATAGGGTTTGGCAGAATATGTATTTGTCAGAGAAATCACTACATGGTCTTACCTATGGTATGAAAAAAGAAATGTGTGGATTTGGGGAACCTGATATAATTTATCTGACTTTCTGGGAGCAAATCACTAAATGTCAAGCAAACTGCTGTATGCAAAGAAAGCATCCTCTAAGGCTGGCAGAACAGGAATGAAGGTTGCAGACTGTGAAAATCCATCTGTAGAAAATCGTAATGTCTTTGCTGGGACTTTGGTATTTCATTTTGTTCCCACTGAAATAACTCCTTCATTCTAGAAATGGTATCAGAAAAAGACAACTCTTCAGATAGGGAATTTGAAGAAAAATTTTCCCCAGAGTCAGATTCCCCATTCTGTGGAGTAGGAACTCAGGAAACACAGGCTAAATTCAACTCCTGTCCCTCAGACTGAGAATCAGAATCTGAGAAAGAGGATAAGATTTTCCTTTTGACATGAAGGGAAGACTCAGAATGTAAAGCCTGAAAGGCTTTACATAAACCTTTAGCAAAACCCAGCCTCTCATACAACATTTCTCTTCTTGCAGATTAGGGAGGAAATAACAGAGGAGCTGGGATCCAGGTCCATGTTTCTACCAAAGGTGCCTGACAAACAGGTAGCAAAGCCGTGGAATACAGCTCTTCCCTCCTGATTTAAAATCAAGGTCTGAGGTAAAATTATTTAGTGGCAACCACCAAAACCACTAGTTCTCACTTCCAGCATTTTTTGAGTGAAAAGTTAAATTTTCTTACAAAAATGGAAGTTCTAGCTAAACATCAATCCCTCAAAACTGCAGCATGGAGTGCTTTGCAATGGTATGAAAGTTTTGAGAGTTTGGTGCCCTAACCACTGACTTTATACAGCTCACCTCAAGCTGTTTATCAGTTAGCATGCTTGGAAGATACCTTAAAACTTTTAAAGCTGTCTGGTTGTCCAATGCTTGGCAGAATATGTCTCATATAGCTTAGGCTGCTGCAACACTGATCTAATTATGAACATCTCATATTACTCATGAAATCATCAGTCTATTATAAATTTCAGTTGCCATAATTGTCCTCATCAACACCCCGACCAGACATAAATAAGCTCAAAAAAACAAAATGCCCCTGACTGGATATTAATTACAGTCACTATTAAATTAATAGATGCAGGCATTCTCCCAACTTTTTAAGTTAATACCCTACCTATGATTTTAGATATCATAATTAAAGCTCCCAAACTTTATATTTTGACTTAGTTAAAAATCTACCTTCATACCAGCACAGTGTTCAGACTTTACAGATTTAGTATAGATTTGAGAATGTTTGCCAGAAATGTAATACTCTGTATGCTATTTCCCGCTAGTAGTCAACTCATAGGTTATAAAAAAACAAGTGCATTCCAACCTGTTTTGCATCCGACTTTGGAAGTTTTTTTGTAGGAAGTGTGAGCTTGATTTGTATAATAACCATTCTCAACACAACCATTGTAAGAATGAGTTTTATAATTTAACTGGACCAGAGAACAAGGTGCTATTACAACTACATAGAAAGAAGGACTTGGTCATTAAGCCTGCTGATAAGGGAGGTGCAGTCGTAGTTATAGATTCTTTATATTACATTACAACTATTACTGATATGTTGAAAGATGGGACTGTTTATGAGACAATTACACAGGACCGTATTAGGTTTTTAATTAACTCTGTATCTCTATCTCTATAGGATTGTTTAAACAGCCATTATACATCATTGGATCTTTTTAATTTTTTGAGAGTTGAATACCCTGTTATCCCCATTTTTCAGGCCCTTCCTAAAATACATAAAGATTTAAGTAAACCTCCTCTACGCCCCATTGTTTCTGGTAGAGGATGGCTCACGGAGCTGTTCTCTCTATATGTAGAGAAGCATCTAAGAGAATGTTTCCACTGTCTTAAGGCATACTAAACAGTTCCTGTTAGATTTGTTTGGTCATGTAGTGGAGAATCTGTTTCTAGCGAATGTCTTATGGTAACTTTAGATGTGCAGTCACTTTTTACGGTGATACCTTATTCTATAGGTACTGAAATGGTGAAATCTTTCCTCACCCAGCATAGTGATTATGATGCAAAGCAGATTGATTTGATCTGTCTCTTTTTAGAGATAGTGCTAGATAATAATGTATTTATGTTTGAAGAAAGCTTTCATTTACAGAAGGTTGGCGCAGCTATGGGCACATCTTGTGCAAATAGCTATGCCTATATGGTTTTAGCTAGCTGGGAATATGAATACCTATACAAGATGAATCCATATACGTCAAGTGTGAATTTTTATAGATTTGTCGATGATGTTTACTTGTTGTGGCATGGTACTTACGAGTCTTTAGCTTGTTTTATAGATTATTTACATATGACTACCTCATTTCTACAATTTACATGTAATTATTCTTGGAAGTCTATTGATTGTCTAGATGTACGTATATCGAAAGATTCTGATGGTTCTTTTATTACAGAACTTTATAAAAAACCTTGCAAACAAAATACACTGTTACAAAGAGAATATGCATCCCTCCCATGCATATAGGAATGTCCTTAGAGGACAAGCAATGCGAATATCTAGGTTAAACAACACTAAGTCTAGGTTTCAATGTGACTTATCACAGCTGACTGCTGATTTCAGAAGAGGGGTTACAGATGGAGGCAGATAGATAATACAGTGAATAATGTTTTAATGAGAAGAATTTGTCTAGAACATCTGAAGGGACAGAGGCATAAACAAAGCATGTTACTGTATTCAATGAGGCTGTTCTATTATGATTACATTTCACCAGTGATATTGGACATATACAAGAAATTATAAGGTCTAACTGGACTATCCTACATACCAATGATAATATTAAGGAGATGGTAGGGGTGAAGCCCTGTTTCAGATACAAAAATAAGAAATCTCTGAAAAGACAGTTATGCTCTCATACTAAACACAATAACTATGTCTCCTTGCAGTTAGATGGGACACGGCAATGTGGCAGATGCAATTATTGTAAATTTATTAATACCTCTAATGTGTTTCAACATCCTAATTCAAGGGCATTGTTTAAATTTAAAGTTGTGGCAGATTGCCACACATCTGAAATTATTTATTTAGCTAGCTGTAATCTATGTGCAAGCCTTTATGTTGGTAAAACCAATCGGATGCTCTATGACCAAATTAGGGAACATTTCTATAAGATACATATTGGAGATACAACTAATGCACTCTCCAAACATGTTAGTGTAACTGACAGCACACATAGTTTTAATTTTATGGCAATTGGGTAGTTTTAGGAACTGTATGGAAAAAAGAGAACTACAGTGGATTATAAAATTGCAAGCTGATAAATCACCAGTGCTAAATGATAGGGTCTCTTTAAAACCCATACTGAAATCTAGGATTTGATTTGTTAGAAAGGGATGTCTTCATTTTATTGGTCTCTTTATTTAATATGTGCTTATGATTGGTACTTTGTTCAAAAGTGCTGCTATTTAAATGGTTTGATTTTAATGTTTTAATATAGTCTGATGAAGCACTGGGTATGGTGAGAAAGCGCTTACCAATTGTCCGTTGTATTTCTTTTTCTTTTATTAAAGTAATGTCTTTGTTACTGCTGTGTCTGCCTTTTGCCATTTATACTTTTTTTCTACTTTGCTGGTTTTGGCCGAATGTAGTTTATTCTTTGTGGAGGTTTGCTTTTTCATTTTTTAGTTAGAAATCTCTCTACATTTATAAAAAAAACATTAATTTCAACACTAAAACTATGCAACTAGACATTTCAGAAATGTTCGTACTTGATGAAGCAGTTAAACATGTCAATGAAATATTTCTTCACATGCTTAGCAAACAAGCCCATATCTGAAGAAAAAGACTAAAAGGTAATTTTGTCCCCTGACAAACCTTTAAAACAAAACAACTCACAAGAATAAAAAACAACTTTGGAAGACTTTGTAAACTGACAAAAAATACCTAACTTCCAAAACTACTGACAGCTAAGAAATTTGACTAAATTACACATAATTCCTGACAAAAAGAACTGTTATAGTAACCTTCCAGGCATCATTTTAAACAAGCTTTGGAACCATATTAGACAACCAGTAGAAACCAGGAAAATATCCAAACCTAACCCAGCACCATCTAATACTAACTCAGTTACTGCAAATAAATATAGCACTCATAGGTTCATAGGTGTGTACTAGGTTAATGGCCCTGGAGCCTTTACAAGCCTAGCCCACAGAAGTGCTCTGGCATTATGCCGCCCAATGTTAGTTCCCAGTGCCTCTATCAAGTACAGCCACTGGAGTGATCTCCGAGGTGAACTTTCTATTACCCATCCACTTATCAAGCTTTCTCTTGAAGAGGGACAGTGAGGTACTCTGCTTGACATGTTTAGGAAGTCTATTCCAGAGCACAGGCAGTCTCTGGGTGAGGAACCTGTCCCTCCAGCATGTTCTGTTGATTGTGGTAATGAGATTGAGGTCTCTGGAGTGTGTGGTGCAGAGGGATTGGGATTTCTTTAGATGTAACATTTCTAACAGAGCTGGGTCAGACATGGCTTTGTAAGTCAGGCAGAGATCGCCTCTAAGTAGGCGATATGAGACAGAGAATAGCTGGAGCCTTTTGAGTCTGTCCATGTAGGACATGTGTTTAATGTCTAGGATCCTCTTCATGAGATACTTCTGTGCCCTCTCCAGCTGTTGCAGGTGTCTGGTGAGGTACATGCCAAATGGGGCATTATACTTGATGATTGGTCTTATGAGGGAAGAGTAGAGAGATGATGACCTCTTTCCTCCTGGATGCAAAACCCTTGGTAATGAGATGTGCCACATAGAAGGACTTTCTGACTACAGTGGCAATGTGGTGGTCGAATGAGAAGTTGCTGTCAACCTGCATCCCCAGATCTCTTATAACACCTTCAGTGTTCAGTGATCTCCCATCGATGTGGTAATTAGTGGGAACTGAGTTTTTACCAAAGGAGATGACGACACTTTTTTTGGCGTTAAGCTTAAGGTCGTGGTTTCGACACCAGTCATTGGTCTCAGTGAGACCTTTCTGTAGGATGTCTGCATCACTTGGGGAGTTAATAATGGCTCCCAGCTTGCAGTCATCTGCAAACTTGGCCAGCCAGAGTCCCTTTGTGTTGGTCTGGACTTCTGAGAAGTAGATGCCGAACAGGAGAGGACCCAGGACGATCCCTGTGGGACTCCACTCATGACTGGTCTGCAGTCTGACTTGGAGTTCGCTACTTTCACACTGTGTGTTCTATCTGTGAGCCAATTTGCAACCCACCTAGTGATATAGGGGTTGATGCCTAGTTTGGTGAGTTTATCAATAATTCCTGAGTGAGGAATGGTATCAGAGGCTTTGACCAGATCGAGGTAGGCTGTATGCACTGCCTTACCTTCATCCACAGCCCTGGTGACTGACTCGAAGAAGTCAACCAGGTTGAACAGGCATGATCTTCCTTTCACAAAGCCAAACTGCCTGGGGTCCAGAGTTTGGAGATTTCCTATATCTTTGTTAATCAGGTCCATGATGATGCACTCCACAGCTTTACATATCAAACTCATTGGGCTAATGGGGCGATAATTCCCAGGGTCTGTAGTCACTCCCCCTTTATGGAGAGGGATGACTGTAGCAGTGCGCCATTCGGTAGGGACAAAGCCTGAGGTGAGGCTGTGACTGAACAGGGCACACAGATGAGGTGTACGTTTGCTTTGTAGTTCATGTAGAACACAGCTAGGGATATTATCAGATCCCATGGAAGCTGTATTCTTGGCCTTGAACAATGCAGCTTTAACCTGTGCTGCAGTAATTCTGGGTGCCTGGCATTCTTCCGGTATTGTGATTGGGCCTTTGGGGGGAGAGAGGGGTAAAGTTGGCATTGAATCTGTCAGCCAGTATGTTGGCAATATCTGTTAGCGCAGTATAGGAGGTACCATTGTGCAGTAACTCAGAGCAAATCTGGGTATTGCCGTGGAGGTTCTTGATATAACTATAGAAGGCTTTGTGATTGTTTTTAGTGTTTGCTGCAATTCTGCCTTCATAGCTGGCTTTAGAGGATTTGATGAAGGATCTCAACTTTTTGTTGAGGCTAATAAGTGAGTTTTTCCAGTCTTGGGACTTCACCTTTTTCCTGCAACATTTTCTTCCTTCTGTTGTAGAGTTTATTAATGGCTGGGGACCACCAGATTGGCTTCCTTTTTTTGGAGGAGAGCATCGTGGTTCTGTTGGGTATGGCTAGTTCCATGCATTTATGTACTTTCATGCAGTGCATTGGTGTATGATTCAGCAGTCATGCAGCTATTTTCCATTGCCATGGGTGCCATGAAGTTAGCCACTTCTGTTTTTAGGAGTCCAAAGTCAGCTTTGGAGAAGTTTTTCAAGGTGGTTACCTTTGCATGGGGTGTGGGTGAGATGTGGATTTCCATGGTGATTAGTTGATGGTCAGATATGACCAGGGAGGGATTGACTATTGGTGTACAGCAATGGTCACCCATGTTAGTAATAATTAGGCCAAGGATGTTGTTTCCTCTAGTGGGGGTCAGAATGAGCTGTTCCAGGCCATTGGAACTGATGAATTTCAGGAAGCATTGGGCCACTGTATTGGTGCTTGAGTAGTTTTCCCAGTTGATGGAGGGGTAGTTTTAGTCTCCTAGTATGAGAGCGTTGGGTTGCACCTTGATAGATTCCAGGGTGCTTAGGAACGTGGAGTGAGAGTCAAGGGACATGGTTGTAGACCTATAGCAGGCTATGACCTGGATCGCCATCTTACCCAATGTTAGTTGTACCTGAAGTATCTCAGATCCGTTATGCTGGGCTACTAGTCTGGAGGTGTGTCCATCCTTTATGAATATGGAGATAGCACCACCTTGGGAGCTTCGGTCCATGTTTCAGGGCCAAAAGGTGTGGAATGAGTTATAGCCTGGTAGCACAGGGGTGCTTTCTGCCACTTTAAACCAGGTCTCCATTACAGCACAAATGTTGATGTTCTCCATTTTGAGGAGTGCTTCAAGTGAGTGCATCTTGACATTTAGACTTCTATCGTTGAGCAGCATGACCCTCAGATTGCATTTATTTATAGCTGTTATGATGGTAATTTGGTCTTTGGAACACCACCTAAAAAAAGCACTATAGGGGTGGCAAGAGCCTTAGTCAGTACCCAGAAACCCAGGGGTGTCAGATGCAGGCCATCTCTGGCAAAGCATCGAGGTTTGACAGTCATGTCGTCCCAGGCAGACAGATACTGGATCCCCTTAGAATGACACCAGAAACTCAGCCAGTGTTGAAGTAAATCATTTTTGTTTGTACTGCAGTATCATTCTGAGTGATGGTAGGTTACTGCTCAGGGCTAGTGTCATACCTCAATTCAGGCCAAATTCAATAAAACCAGTATTGGAGTTTATTGAATAAATATAATAAACAAGCAAATTATAAGTGCTTTCGTCCAGACCACTTCAGAACTTCATCAGATAGTAAATTCAATCACACCATACATTTTTATAGTACAAATTACCTAATTAAAAATATATCACCAACAATTAATGCATTATTTAGACTGACACACCCCCTTAAAGGAAAATACATATAAAAAACTGTGTGGAATGTATAACACATACTATCTCTATAGAATGTAATAAATATATTGTAAAAACTTTCATTGTAATGTAAAAACATGTAAATATAGAAATAGCATATAAATAGTGTTTAAAAATACATAAATAATGGATAAATAATTAAAACATGTTATCTTTCTTAGGCCTTTAATTCTAAAAGGGAACAGATAGAAATGTGTTCATTTAAGCCCGGCCAACTTGATGCATTAAGACGCAATTGCCAGTAAAGCTCCCTCTTTTCTAGCAAAAGTGACCAGGCACCACCTCGAGGTTCCATTTTTATATTGTCAATAATGGTAAAATGGAAAGAATGACCAGTATTTTCCACTATGTGCTTGATGAGTGCATTAGTGTCTTTTTTTTTATTTTATGTCATACAAGTGCTCGCAAATCTGTTTTTTTTTTCATTTACAGTCTGCTTGTCCAATATAAAAACAGCTACAACAATTACAAAGAGCAAAATAATCCTTTTGGACCCTCAACTGTATTTTTGACAGAGTCTAACTTCAATGTTGTTTATCAGGAAGGTGCTACCCTCTTTAATGTGTTTACACATTGCACACTTTTTCATGTGACCAACATTGCTCTTTCCTTTTGGTTTCATCTCAAAAATGTCCTTTAAGTTTCTGCCCTTCTTAAACACTGTGGTAGGATGTGAACCAATGAATGGTCTGATGGCTTTTTCATGATTTGGTATGTACCAATTCTTTTCTACGATTCTTCTTCAGGTATAACTGTCATTAGTGTAAATGGTGATGAAAGAAGTCTTATAGTCCCTTTTCTCACCTTGGTTCTCCACATTTATTAATTGAGTGGTATTACTGATACTAATAATACTGATGTCAACATCTGATAGTAAAGGACTAAAATGACCTCTCTCTCTTTTGTTTACTACTTCTAACATAATGCCCATAATGAACTTATATGGATAACCTCTCCTCATAAACATAGATTTCAAGTTATCACATTCACTAAGAAAATCTTCTATAACTGAAACCATTTGGGCTGCCCTGACAAATTGCCCTTTTACAATTGTCTTGTTTTGTTTCAATGGATGTGTACTTGAATAATGGAGTAGGGAGTTGGAGTAGGTTTCCTTTCTATATACTTTTGAAACAAACGTATTGTTTACATAATCTTTAATAAGAAGGACGTCTAGAAAGGGTAACTGGTCCAAAAAAGAGGTTATGTACTCACCATAACGTTCCATCTGAGTGGGTAACTTCATTTGTCTGCAACCTGTGGGGTATCGGATCCGTCCTCGGATCCGAGCCGGCAGCTTTACCTAGCTAAAGATCCGAGCTCCTAGCTCCTCCCCCTACCCATAATCCCCTGCTACACATCCCCCATCCTCAGATCGAGTTTGCCTATAGGGACTCCACAAGACCCTCGAAAGAGGCCAGTAACCTACTGCCTAACAGAATGGACAATCCTTTCCTTGGTTAAGAAGCACGAAACTGGTTAGGGGGAATGGAGGGGGGGGGTCGGTTGCAGACAAATGAAGTTACCCACTCAGATGGAACATTATGGTGAGTGCATAACTTCTTTATCTGAAGTGGTTAACTTCATTTGGTCTGCACCCTTTTGGACAGAGTCCCCAGCTACCTAGAAACCTTGGGTGGCCCTCAAGGAAGAATATTCCAGAGCACCGCGGAGCCAAGGAAGTCCTACTCCTGGAAATCATATCCAATTTATAATGGGAAATAAATGTATGAGAGGAGGACCAAGTAGCTGCTGAACATATGTCGTCTATAGGGACTCTAGACCAGAACGCTGCAGAGGTAGCTATGGATCTGGTTGAATGAGCATGGATTCCCAAAGGTACCGGTTTGTTCGAAGCTAAATAGGCTTGAATGATGTATTGTGAAATCCAGTTGGCTAATGTCACTTTGGTAATAGGCTTACCCAAAGAAGACTTGGCAAAGGACACAAACAATTGGCCACATTTACAGTTAGTCGCTGTCCTGTACAAATAAAAACGCAGTTGTCTATGCACATCCAATTTGTGTAGTGTGTATTCCCCTTTGTTCTGGAAATTGGAAAAAAACACTGGCAGATTAATAGACTGATTAATATTTGACTCAGAGGCTACTTTAGGGAGGAAGGAAGGATTAGTCCTGAGAGAAACTGTGTCCTTATGAAATATTAGATAAGGGGGGTTTCATGCAGAGGGCTTGAAGCTCAGGCACTTTCCTGGCTGAAGTAACTGCAACCAGGAAGGCTGTTTTCCAAGATAAAAATTTCAACTGAGCCGACGCGGCCGGTTCGAAAGGAAAGCCTGTCAAAGCCTGTAGGACCAGTGTTTAAGTCCCATGGTGGGACCGCAGACTTAACTGGCGGTTTTAATAAAAAAGCGCCTTTTAAAAAGGTTTTACAAATCCTGGTGGAAGCCATTGATCCTACATCATCGCCCACATGAAAATGAGAGATGGCTGCCAACTGTACTTTAACCGTAGATGCACTGGCTCCCTGATGAAAGATATGGGATAGAAAATCAAGAATCGTCAGAATAGGGACAGAAAAGGGGTCTAAGCCCTGTCTTTGGCCCAAATGGAAAAACGTTTCCATTTACTACCATAGATTTGTCTGGTAGAAGGTTTGTGTGCTGCTACCAGAATGGCTTTCACTGGTGACGAGATACCGGGAGTCCTTGCTATCAGCGGAACTGGATCAACCAAGCCGTGAGATTGAGGTCGCCCAGGTTTGGGGGTTGTAATCCCGCAGGATGAGAAATTCGATCTGGAATGGGATCTAAGCTCTAAGGAGGAACTACACATTGTGAGACCGCAGGTAAGGGAACCAGATCTGGTGAGGGATTATCTTGCTCTCCAACCGATGGGCTTTCTGCAGGAACTTTGTCATGAGCGGAAGCGAGGGATAAGCATAAAGGAGACCAGGGAGGCCAAGCATGAACCAAAGCATCTCTGGGGCTCTCCCCTATTGGGGGAATTAGAGTGAAATATTCGCTGCACTTCATGTATGACGGAGAAGCAAAAAGATCGCAGTAAGGTAGACCCAATTTGAGGAAGATCTGTTTCACTACTAACGGGTTTAGAGACCACTCGTACGGTGTGAGGATCAAGCGATTTAGCTTGTCCGCTGGGATGTTGGTCTGGCCCGGAATGTGCATTGCTACCAGAAAGCGGTTGGTGGAGATCGCCCATTCCCAAACTCTCATGGCCTCTCGGCAAAGGGGATAAGATCTGGTTCCTTCCTGTTTGTTGATGTACCAGACTACAGCCATGTTGTCTGACTGAATTGCAATAGTTCCTGGAGGAAGAAGGTCTTGTAGGGCTTGCAACGCCAAAAGCACTGCCCTCATCTCCAGGACATTGATATGCAGAATGGTCTCTGAGGAAGCCCACGTTCCTTGGATGGTTCTGCCCATAGCATGCCCCCCCCGAGGCGAACAGGTTTAGAGATGAGAGGTCTAGTATAGGCCTCAGTTTCCCCGTCTTCTTTGGCACTAAAAAGAACCTGGAGTAATTTCCCAATCTGGACTGGCCTGGGGGGACGTGCTGGATGGCTCTTTTTTCTAATAGCTTCGAAATTTCCGAAGCCGCTGCCTCCCTTTGATCGGGCGGGACATCGGGGTGGCGTTTCATAGGAGGGGGAAGACTCAGAAAAGAAATGGAATAATCTCTGGATACAATTCGGAGCACCCACCGGTCCATAGTAATAGACTCCCAAGTTTGGAGGTGCTCTGACAGACACCCCCTGACTGCCTCCAGAGAGGGACAGCCAGGTAAACCCTCAGGGCTGTTGTGCGAGCCTCTCTGAGAAAGGTTCTCGGGACCCGAGATTCCTCGGCCCCCCTCTGCCTCTGGGTCGGCGTCCACCTTGTCCTCCTCTGCCTCTGAAGGACGAGGGATCCGAAGCGGGACTGCTGTGATTTCCAGAACCACATCTTCTTTTGTCCCCTCTGGTTCCTCGAGAAGGACAGTTGGGGATTAGAGAAGCAGATCCCGACGGCAGACAGCGTCTTCCCGTCCTTCTCGCTTTGGACCAGCATGTCACGGATGGTCTTGCCAAAGAGCGTAGAACTGTCAAAGGGTGCATTAGCGAAGGATGCCTTGAAGGGTTCCGCAAAATCGCAAAGGCGGAGCCAGGCATGTCGCCGCATAGCGATGCCTGCTCCACTGGCTCTAGCTGTTCCCTCTGTGGCATGGGAGAGTAGCTGCATAGATGTGTTAGTAATAGATTTCAGAGTGGCCATGCGAGTCGAGAAGGTGCATTTGTACTTGGCCGCCATGGACTCCGGGGGGCTCCACCATATTCCTTAATCAAGTCTCGCTGGAGTCTGATAACGTGTGCCATATAGTTCAGTGCCCTCACAGAGAAGGTAGCTGAAGCAAACATCCACTTTCCAATGCGGTCCAACATCCAAGATTCCTTATCTGGAGGGTGGACCAAGGAACTGTCCTGCGCTAGTTCCTTCTTGGTGGCAGCCGCCACCACCATGGCATCCACTGGAGAACTTTTAGACCAAGCCAGCCTATCAGAAGGGGGGCTATGTATCTTGTCTGGCCTTCTGGGAACTGGCTCCACGGTGTCCGGCTCCTTCCAAACCCTGGTGGTAATTAAGTCCACCAGGGGGTTAGCCTGGGGGGACCCAAGAAGTAGATGGGCCTGCATCGAACACATCCAGAAACACAGACTCATCCGAGGAAGGTTTTTGGGCAGACAACCCTTCTCTGATTCGCAGCATTTCCATGATGTCTCCAAAGGAGACATCCTCAGGGGGTGACCTTGAGGAATCTTCCCCTTCCTCCAAATCTGTATCCTCTGTGAGGGACTCAGGGGAGTGCAGGTGCCTCCTTTTGCACTTCTGTTTGTGAGGAACCTCCTCGGTGGGGCTATACAAGGAGGGCTCACCCACAGGGTCTTGTTCCTCTAAGGGAACCAACTGGAGCGCCGATGCAGGCTGTCCCTGTGGCCGGATGACAGAGGACAGGCCCAAATGCGCAGGGGTGACGGATGGATCCACAGCCTGGACCGGGGATCTGGAAGTCCTCGACAGCACCCTCTCCACTACATCAAACATAGAGGGCGAACAGCTCTCCCCTGGCTCCGAGAGCAGCCCCCTCGGCGCCGATGCAGGGATCGGTGTCACAGCCGAAGCGGTCGGACCCGATAGGGAAGTGTGCTCCGACCTAAATGGCGCCGAAGACACAGTACTCCCCACGGATCTGACGCTCAGCTCTCGGCCCCGAGAGCTAGGATCCGACACGCTCGAGGGCATAGTCGGCGTTGAAGTAACCAAGATTGTCGGCGCAGACGGATCCCTGTGTCCGAAACGGCATGGATCCGAAGACTCCGAAACCTGATACCAGGTCATAGAAGGAGCGATCGGGGTAAAGAAAGGGGCCAAGCTCCCCCCCGGAGGGGGGGGGGAGTTTGAAGCACCCCCATCTGCATTTGAGCCTGCAAGAAACGATGCATCATCCGGTCCAAATCAGCGTCGGTCTAGCTTCTGGTGGATCTGGAGGAGGTTGCCGAGGCGGGCCTGGAGGGCCGCCTCGAGGACCTCGAGGGAGACTGGTACTCGTCTTCTGTCTCCAGGGAAAAGCAAGGAGAACGGAGCCGTGAATGAGGAGAACCAGAGGCCCTCTTAGCCGGACTAGCTACCTTAGCTGGCGGGGCCGAGGGATGAGACTCAGCCTGCCTTTTATGCCTATGCCAGTCCTTATCTCTCCTCTTCTCTTTAGAAGAGGAAGAAGAGTCCCCCTCACCCTGAGAAACAGAGGGAGTTTGAGTCCCCAACAGGGGAGGGGGATCGGAAGGCACGGAAGCCGCAACCGCGACCGGTACCTTAGAGGTTGAGGAGGAAGAAGAATCCAGGGGCAACAATCTCGCCAGGATTAGCTTGTTCCTCCTATCCCTGATAGCCCGGGGGTTGAAAGTGCACAGACCTGGCAGCTGATGGATAAATGGGCCACCCCCAGGCAAATAACGCACTGAGTGTGGCCATCGGCTGGGGACAGCTTATGACCACACTCAGTGCATTTAGAAAAAAATGGCTTTAGGCCCTTCAGCCATCACACTACACACTCACACACTAGGGGGAGGGTTGAAAAATAAATTTGAAGAAAAATTACCTCAAAAATATTAAACTAAGTATACTAGTTGGTAAAGGGGGCTAAACCATACACACACAATACAGAAATTCGATTTTGAAAGTTTTATAAAACTAGAAATCTCTCACCCACGCCAAGAGCTCATCTCTAGAAGCTGCTATAAGCCGCGGTAAACTAGATCTGAGGATGGGGATGTGTAGCAGGGGATTATGGGTAGGGGAGGAGCTAGGAGCTTGGATCTTTAGCTAGGTAAAGCTGCTGGCTCAGATCCGAGGATGGATCCGATACCCCACAGGTTGCAGACCAAATGAAGTTAACCACTTCAGATCTGTAATTATGAGTGAATTTCAAAAATGTGGTAGTAGAATCCATCTAAACAATTAAATCATTGATGTGTTCTGGGGGTCCATCCCACAAAATAAAATGTCATCCAGGAAACGAGTGTAACATTTTACATACTTGAACAGGGGACAGTTGAAAAGAAACTTATTTTCCCCATTGTGTGACAAATTTGCATATAAGCCCCCACAGGAAGAGCCCATTGCTACCCCCTCCTGTTGTAGGTATATTTCATAATTGAAGTAGATGAATTATTTTTCAAAACAAGTTCAATGTCAAGTTCATGTCAAGCTGCAAACGCTTGATTTTAGAAAGTTTATAGTCAAATTCCTCCAATAGCATGTGAATATTATTGTTCAAAACAGTACCTGTTGTGTGCTTTTCGCTGTTCAAAACTATGGCTTCAGTAAACTAGTCCTTTAAAACTGGAACAAAACTCCTGTAGTTAGAACGAGCATCCAATCTTGCCAAATTGAGTTGAGAATCCGTTGGATTTGCAGCTTGACAATGCATACTTTGCTGAATGTATAAAAGAGCACATTGTCCCTAAGGGACTTAGAATGTGGCGTTATCCTAGTGGTTTAAAAGCAGGTTCTCACCTGCATAAAGAACTTATGACTCTTTTTGGTGCTCATGGTGTTGAATACATGAAAGTAATTGTGAAAATAATGATGTTATGATTAATGATTTAATTACTAGTGTTTCAGTGCTTGACAAAAAATAGGTGAACATATACAATATGAGGAATTTAAATACGAATACACAGGTATTTTTGTAGTCTTGAGCAGTTGTCTACCTCAATAACAACACGTATGGTGAAAAGGCTTAACAGGAATAAAAATGACTATGGGAAGGGATGGACTTAGCCAAAGCCATCCCCCTCACAGGAATGGGGCAATACATTCCCAGACCATTGTAACAATAATTCTACCAGTAACATTTTTGCTAATAATACTGAAGTTGACTGTGACATTTCTAATAACGGACCAAATTATTTTTTAGACCCACGAGAATTCCCACCCTAAGACGTTCCGAGAAAATAAGGAGCAAAACAGCAGTACCGGACCAACCCTGGGAAACAAACCAGGGGAACACATATCCCCCGAGCACTCAATGGAACACGAGAGGAAGATTCAATTGGACGGGGAGGGGACTGCAGAACCAAACTTGGTCCAACAGGAATTAATTAATGATTGTTCAGCTGTTTTAGAGGATTTTACTGATTATGTACTACCTCATTGTCAAATTATCACTAATGGTGAAGGCGATTTTAAAGTGTACAGTTTTTCTATTGTGTTAATTGAGACTAAACACTGTGACTTATTTGCCAAAGGGTTTACTATGTATCTGCACAATCTACAGACATCTCTAGTACATTAATTGACCTCAAGTTATACACACACAAGTTGAACTTTAAAGTCTTTTTCCAGAATTCATTTTCAGAATATTTTATTAATCCTTTGGCTATGTCAAGCACATATAACCTCCCCCCCTTTCATCCCATCACTCAGTTGTTTGAAAGAATATGTGAACTTGATATTTGTAACTATTTAAGGATTAATCAACACAGGCAGACAGACAACAATGTTGATGGTGTATTACAGGACATTAAAAGTGTACTTGATTTAGTCAGAATAATGAAACCTGACAAGGGATGCGGTGTAGTTCTTATGAAAAAGGATGATTACACCAACAAAATGTTACATATCAAAATGGAAAAGCATATGCAAAATCTTCCATTAATGAATTACACACAGCATACAATAGAATTAAAAATGAGTTACAGGATTTATTTATTGAGGGTTCCATTACTATTGAAGTTTTAAACTATCTAACTGTGTCATATCCCAGGGTGTCAGTGATGTTCAGGTTAATTAAACTACATAAAAACCTTGATCAACCACCAGTGAGACCCATTGTGGATGCCAAAGGCTCCATTACCACCCGTTTGCAAAATTCTTGGACATTAGACTTAAAGAACTGGTATATTCTGAAACCCACATATGTAAGGATTCATGGAGTTTTTTTACATCTCATTAACAATACTCCATTTGAAACCTGGTACGTCCTTTTGACTATTGACAATAAAAATCTATATTCTGTTATTCTCCATAATATAGGCTTGGAATGGTTTTCAGAATTTTTATACGAAAAAGGAGTTGAACACAACAATGTTCAAGTGTATACACAATTGCCTGAACTTGTTTTGAAAAATAATTTCATCTACTTCAATCATAAAATATACCTACAACAGGAGGGGGTAGCAATGGGCTCTTCCCTTGGGAGCTTATATGCAAATATTGTTGTCACACAATGGGAAAAGAAGTTTCTTTCCAACTGTCTACTGTTCAAGTATGTAAAATGTTACACTCGTTTCCTGGATGACATTTTTATTTTGTGGGATGGACCCCCAGAACACATCAGTGATTTAGTTGTTTACATGGATTCTACTACCACATTTTTGAAATTCAGTCATAATTACAGTTTGGACCAGTTATCCTTTCTAGGCATCCTTCTTATTAAAGATTATGTAAACAATACGTTTGTTTCAAAAGTATATAGAAAGGAAACCTACTCCAACTCCCTACTCCATTATTCAAGTACACATCCACTGAAACAAAAGAAGACCATTGTAAAAGGGCAATTTGTCAGGGCAGCCCGAATGGTTTCAATTATAGAGGATTGTCTTAGTGAATGTGATAACTTGAAATCTATGTTTATGAGGAGAGGTTATCCGTATAAGTTAATTACGGACATTATGTCAGAAGTAGTAAACAAAAGAGAGAGAAGTCATTTTAGTATTTTACTATCAGATGTTGACAACAATATTATTAGTAGCAATAATACCACTCAATTAATAAATGTGGAGAACCAAGGTGAGAAAAGGAACTATAAGACTTCTTTCATCGCCATTTACACAAATGACAAGTTATACCTGAAGAAGAATCCTAGATAAGAATTGGTCCATACTAAATCATGAAAAAGCCATCAGACCATTCATTGGTTCACATCCTACCATAGTATTTAAGAAGGGCAGAAACATAAAGGACATTTTTGAGGTGAAACCAAAGGGAAAGAACAATGTTGGTCACGTGAAAAAGTGTGCAATGTGTAAACACATTAAAGAGTGTAGCACCTTCCTGATAAACAACATTGAAGTTAGACTCCATCAAAAATACAATTGTGGGTCTGAAAGGATTATTTATTGTGCTCTATGTAATTGTTGTAGCTGTTTTTATATTGGAAAAACAGACTGTAAATTTATAAAACGGATTTACGATCACTTGTATGACATAAAATCAATAATGCGCTCAGCAAGCACATAATGGAAAATACTGGTCATTCTTTCCATTTTACCATTATTGACAATATAAAAATGGAATCTCGAGGTGTTGCCTGGTCACTTTTGCTAGAAAAGAGGGTGCTTTACTGGCAATTGCATCTTAATGCATCAAGTTGGCCAGGCTTAAATGAACACATTTCTATCTGTTCCCTTTTAGAATTAAAGGCCCTAGAAAGATAACATGTTTTAATTATTTATCCATTATTTATGTATTTTTAAACACTATTTATATACTATTCCTATATTTACATCTATGTTTTTACATTACACTGAAAGTTTTTACAATATATTTATTACATTCTATATAGATAGTATGTGTCATACATACCACATAGTCTTTTATACGTATTTTCCTTTAAGGGGGTGTGTCAGTTTAAATAATGTATTAATTGTTGGTGATATATTTTTTAATTAGGTCATTTGTATTATAAAAATGTATGGTGAGATTGAATTTACTATCTGATGAAGTTCTGAAGTGGTCAGAATGAAAGCGCTTATCATTTGTTTGTTTATTATATTTATTCAATAAACTCCAGTATTGGTTTTATTGAATTTGGCCTGAATTGGTGAACTTATTTACTGTGGAGTGTTTCATCCTACTGTTCCAGCTTGGCATTTTTGTGTTTTGCAACAGTTTCCTGTTTTTGTATTTTTTACTAGTGTCATACCTGCCTGGGCCACATAATCCTAGAGCTCCACCATGCCTCTTTTCATGTAGGAGAGTAAGGTACGTCTCAGGTCATTCACACCCACATGGACAATGACAGAGTCATACTTGCACTTGTTGTGGAGTGACCTGAGTGCGTGTGTTATGTGTCAGATTCTGGCACCTGATAGACAGCTGACTGTTACCTTCACCTTATTCAACCTAGTGAGTGGGACAGCTGTGTGCCTCCCTATTGAGTCACCTATGATTAGTGTATTGGGCAAGGTGTTTAGCCTTAGGGGCTTAGATTGAGGGGCACACTGTGCTGGTGAGCTATGTGTCCTGTGGTTTGTGCTGTGTTCTGGTGGTTCAGTACATTTCTGACTTGGAGGTCTCTGCTGTTTGGTTAAATTTCTATTGAGAGCCTCCGCAAAGGTGGATGTGTGGTTTGTGTTTTTATGTGAGAGCTGTGATAGTGGGTGTTCGGGAGGGCTATGTGTTCCAAGTGGTGTGGTGCAGGTGTTGACCTTCTCCTCTTGACCAGCTAGTCTGGTCTTGGCTGGGGAGTGCATTGCTTCCAATTTGGTGATATAAGTTCATCTCTCACAAGTCTGAGTGTTGGGAGGTAAGAGTAGAGGGTTGTCTGTGTACATGAGGCAGTTACTTCACTGCCTCAGAATGCCAAAGTGCACCAGATTAATAGGAGAAAGCACAAGGAACTGCCCTTTAATCATGCCAGGAGGGGTGGTCATAACTAAGAAGTACTGGAGCTATTTCCGTGAAGAACGACTAGTGCTGATGGCATTTAGGTGTGCTATAAACATTGCTACAAAAACCTGTTGAAGTGCAAAGCGATTAGGCTACTTGAAGTGCAAGACAGAAAGAACTAGCAAGATATAAGGGAAAAACTGAAAAGCAGACTTTCTGGTACCAGTAATAGTTTACCTCAGCTTGGCACCACTGAGTGGAGCTTAAACAAGCGCAAACCCAAGCAAACATGGGCTTTTAAACCAGAAAGTTGAAAGGCCTGGAAAAACTGCCCAAACGGCCAAGAAACTACACTTTCTGGCCCAGAAACGACTCCTCTTGTGGTTGATAAGTTACCTAGTGCTTACCACTCCCACTGATTAGCTAGAAGGCTTCCCTCCAACACAGAAAGGCTTGAAGGCTCAGAAGCTTACAAACAGTCCTGGAGAAAGCAAATCTGTATCTGGACTAGACTAGTTACAGGAAAGGAGGGAAACAAGCTCAAAGGTGGGCTTTTAAACCAGATAGTTGAAAGGGATGGAAAAACTGTCCAAACAGCCAATAAACTACAATTTTTGGGCCAGAAACAACTCCTCTTGTGATAGATAGGCTGCCTAGTGCTTACCATTCCCATTGATAAGCTAGAAGGCTTCCCTCCAACACAGAAAGGCTTGGGGGGCTCAGAAGCTTCTAAACAGTTCTGTATACAGCAAATCTATATCAGGACTACACTAGTTACAGGAAAGGCAGGAAACAAGCACAACTGCAGGCTTTTAAAACCAGAAAGTTGAAAGGGATGGAAAAACTGTCCAAACAGCCAATAAACTACAATTTATGTGCCAGAAACCACTCCTCTTGTGGTTTATAGGCTACCTAGTGCTTACCACTCCCACTGATAAGCTAGAAGACTTCCCTCCAACACAGAAAGGCTTGGAGGGCTCAGAAGTTTACAAGCAGTCTTGGATACAGCAAATCTGTATCTGGACTAGACTAGTTACAGGAAAGGTGGGAAACAAGCTTAGAACTTTTTTTACAGAAAAGCAGCTAAAACAGCAGTAAAAACAATTCAAATGCAGTGCAAGTTAGCACACTTGAGTGTGTAGCAATATTAAAGCATACAGTTTAAATAAGTGTAATTAAATTAAAAAAATGACTAAAAACAAGTGCAGAAAGCAGTAAATTAGGAAAAAATCAAAATGTTTCATAACTGCTGAAAAGTCCCTAGTCATACCTCAGACCGATATTAACTCACTCATGCTAGTTCAAACAGACACAGTCAACTATTCAGTTAACTCTCTCTCTACCGGTATAATCAAAAAAGTCCTCCAAACTCACTCACACACGCACCACACTGACAGCAGAAAACCTCCGTACCAAAGTATTGCAGTGACTAAATGGCAGAACCAGTGCCCATCTTAATAAATAGACCACTTCTAGAAACTATGTTCCTTCTGCATGGAAACAAACCTACATCATACTGTTACTCAAAGGAATCAAATCCACTGACCTCTCCAACTATAGGACCACTGCCATTCTTCCCTTTACTCCCAGCACTCTGTGGAAATGTAGGCACTCAAATTATTCCATTCCTGCTGCAAAAATAAAAAAATACTTTCAACACGGCATATTTTCCTTCCATACCCTGGCACAGAAACTGTCCTACTAAAATTTCTAAAGTATAAAAAATGAAGTTAACTAGTCACTTTACTGTTTCTTAACCTCTGTGAAAGTTTCAACATCACATCACATGCAGTGCTACTACACAGGCTCTCAGATCTTGGCCTGCCCACAGTTACAAATTAATAGATTAACCTCTGTAACAGAACCCAGTGTGTTAAATGGTAGGATGTACATTCTACTTTTCTACCTCTAAATATAGATGTCCCCAAGGGTCCGTTCAAAGTCCATTATTGTTTAATATTTTCATAAATAGTCTGTGCATAGCCACTAAACATGCAACACCTGTACAATATGCAAATGATTCAACCTTGTTATGCTCCACTCCTGACCTAATTAATCTTCAGACTATAGTCTATAACTCAACAATCTTTCTCATCTTTTAAAGCCTGGCTAGAACAGTCACAACTGTTACTAAATAAAAACAAATAAATACGCTAACCTTATTTATTCCCGACTCACTTTCATGAGATAAATGGAACATTCCCATTATATTCCCCAACACTATCAAGATAGACATTGTCCATCATACAACCTTTTAGGAATCATTGCTGATGAAAACTTGAAATTTGACCATTGCTTTCAGTATGCTGTATAAAACAATACCTAAAGTTAGGCTTCTAATATACATTAAATCAATGCCTTACAAATCACAGGCAGATTACCTCAGCAGCATCTATTTACTTACTACATTGTCTCCTCTATGCATCCCCCATTTTTGCAAATCTCCAAACCACTCAGTTAGTTACGCTAGAACAGTCTTACAACTAAACTGCTGAGTATACAAAATTTTGTCTAATAGACTTCATCACTATACAGCAATCTGACAGCTCATCTGGTTGGAAGTACATATCCACTTCAGATACATAATTATAACTGCCTACTGCATACTGTACCAATCAAGTGCCCATATGTATGTAACACACTGGTATAAGAAAATCCTATAATATACACAGTGACATATTTTCTCAGTGGCCTAATGGATAAGGCATTGGACTCCAAAGTCAGGGATTGTGGGTTCAAGTAACATCTGGGGGGTGATATAATCTTGATGTGAAGGCCTTTGATGGCTCAGTGTACTTATGTAATGATTCGTACTCTATCATTACACTGGTTGTGGTTTCAAATCTCCTGGAGCTGTATGCTGTTGTATACATGTTCTGTTTGCAGTCTGCACATGTACCACTTTTAGACTTCTGTGCTAAGTAGTGTGTCCTCTTGATTGTATAACTAGATAGGTAGGGGATTCTAATCTCACAGTAATGAATGTGTGTGTATAGACTTGTGCAGATATGACCTTAACTACGGCTGTCCACAATACAGTAGCAGCCTGGAGTTAATTAGGCTTTACTAGAAAAGCTCACGCAGACCCTGCCACAGCTTTGTTTTTACTTCCTTGTATTTTTTACTGCTTTATTGTCTTCTTCTATTTTGTAAATTGTGATTTATTTTCTTTACACTGTATTTTACTTTCAATTTGCTTTTAAATTTCATATTTAAACCAGGAAAGAGAAAAGATAGCTCTGTCTCTTGTGAGTTGCACAGAAATTACAACAGGTCAATTAAGGTTAATTACTTGAGAAGCGAGGGTAGAGATAGGAACTTCTATTTAAGGGGTAAAAATAAAACATTTCAAAGTTTAACTGGAAAATCTCATTCAGAATATGGCACAGCTTGCTGTGAGGGAAAGGTATGTTTGTTTTTGATTTCTTCTTTTTTTCAAACAAGAAACATCTTTATCAAATTATCACTTATGACACAGGCAATCATGCATTTATATAAATGAACACAAACCATATTGACATAATTTTAGTTGCAAACATTTTGCATCACTTATAATATATCCAGTCATAGTCAGTGCTCTTTCAAATCCTGACTTCTTCTAAACCTCATTCCTCCTCTGCATGTATTGTTCCCACAATTCCCATTTTTGTCTATGTAATTTGCTCCTACCCTTTTCTAAAGATCCCAATTCCAGTTGTTTTATTTCCAATACTATATTCACTACTTCTAGTACAGTTGGTTTAGACTTTGATTTCCATTTTCTAGTAAATTATTTTTTGGCAGCTACCATAATTAGACTTAGCAAGTCCTTACTATGTATAGGCAATTCTAATTCTGTATTTTAGCTCAAAAATCATTTCCTTAGTTACACCAATTTGATCACCCAGTATCTCTGACAGAGTAGATTGCAGGGTGCAGGGAATCTTTAAAGTCTGCAGACTCATTGCACTCCTAGAAAATATGTTCCCAAATACCTTTCTTCCCTGTCACACTTCCAACATTTGCTTCTACCTGAGACAATATTCTTTGAAGTCTACTTGGGGTATAAAATACCTATGTAAACACTTCCAAGCAAAGATCCTAAATCTTCTAGACTTTGTTGTATATTTGGAAAACATACATATATATACCCCCATTGTTGCTTTTTGATTTGCTTATACAAACTCTCTTCCCAATCCTTTCTAACCTCCACTGATTTATTCTTATAGTTACCGTGTAATAATTTATATGCTCTACTAATTATTCCTTTTTTAACAGCAGCTTCTGTTCTAGATTCTGCTAAAAACTCTATCAGTGCTGGTCTTTTACTTAGAATCCCCCTGTTTCTTTCTCTATGCATATATTTTGATATCAATCCTTGTTAGGGAAGGCAATCTCTGTAGCCTGAAGTCCAAATAAATTCTTGGCCTCTTCCCATTCTATTACCTTTCCCTCTCTAATAATTTGCTCTGAATAACTTGGTTCTTTTGCCTGATTTCTCCAATAAATTCCAGTCCCCTCTTGCCTACTATCTGTATCCTTAAAGTCATCCCTATCAGCAGAACCTCCTTTCTCCATTACCATGTTGGCTTACTTCTTAGAATACTTTCTGCCACTTTATGAATATAATATTCTCCTTAAGGATCTGCATCCAAAATCCCAGTTTCTCCTTGTTTCTTGAGATTTCCCCCTGTTTCATCATCATCCCTTTCCACTTTGAATTATAGATTTATGTGTGTGCTATGTATAGAAGCCTTAACTGTGTAGCTCTGAAATACCTCTTCAAATCGAGTAATCTCAAACCACCTTGTTCTATTGGAAGACTCAGCTAATCCCACTTGATTCTTGCCATCTTCCCCTCCCAGATAAAATCCTTCAGCTCTTTATTGCTATCCACAACTTCATCTCTAGTTGTTAAAAATATACCTGAGCTGTGTATAAAACTAAAGGGACTAAAACATTTTAACTGCTTGCATCTTACGCTCCTTAGCCATATAACAAAGCTTCCAATTTCTCAGTTTTTGTATTATCCTTTGTTTAGTCTCTCTCCCACATATCCTTAGCTGCGACACCAGACTCCTTTTTATTCCATACTCCTGGTACCTCATTTTAGCATGTTCCCATAAATATGGATATTGCTGAACCAATTTGTTTGTGGGTACTTAATTCACAGCTATTGCCTTTGTTTTGGCTTTATTAATTTTATATCCTGAAAATATATGAAACTGCCTCAAAATGTTCCACAACACTGAAATGCCCTTTACTGATTTTATCGGGTATAAAATAATATCATCTGCAAATACAGACAGCTTTTCTTGACTACCACACCAATCATATCCTTGAATTTCTGAGTCCCTTATTTTCTTTGCCAATGGTTCTAAATACAATGCAAATAACAAAGGGGAAAGAGGACACCCCTGCCTGGTTCCTCTGTTCAAACAGAAATTATCAGAGACCAACCCACCCACTTTACTTTTTGCCTCTGATCCCTCATATATCCTCCTAATCAACCTTATAGTTTTATCAAGGAATGCAAATGCTTCCATTGCCCTGCACAGAAACTCTATGTCAAATGCTTTTTCTGCATCAAGACCCACCAACAACAGTGGTATTTTCTTACATTCTGCTTCTCTCTGGACATCAATGCTCTGTTAATGTTGTATAATGTTTGCCTCCCCTCTGCACAACCACATTGATCCATATCTATCAACTTTGGCATCACGTTTGCCATTCTTTTAGCTATTACAGACATAAACACTTTATAATCGTAGTTTAGGATTGAAATGGACCTGTATGAAGCTGGATCTGATGGGTATTTACCCTCTTTAAGTATTACAGCCCCACCACTTTCTTTCAGGATGTTTGTGCTTCAACAAAGTATTGGTTCAAGGGTGTGCACACAAAACAAAGTATTAATTTAAGGGTGTGCACACTTATGTAACCAGCATATTGTACAATTTTTATTTTTTATATTTTTCCCCTGACAGATTTGTTTGTTTTTCAATTGAATTGTACATGTTATAGGTCGCATTAAAGGTGGAAAATGTTTTGAAATAATTTATTGTGGTCTCATTTTTATATCACAAGAACCTGGCATTCTAATAGTGGTGTGTACCTGCCTGTTTCTTTGAAACCATTAAGATTTAAAGATAATATAGAAAGTGTCATTATTTTAAAAAGTTATTTCCACCTTTTTTGTGTAATAGCTCTTTCTGTTAAGTTTCTAGTTCCAGCTTTTGAGTTACATGCATACACTAATGGTTGACAAATTGATCTTTTATACAGTTGTTTCTTGTCATATCCATTTGAGCCTATGTCACAGCTTACAAAATGTTTTGTTTTATTGAAAACCTCAAACAAAAAAAAAAAAACAAATACATCCCTAATACATCACTAAAACCTAATACTAACACACAAGCCTGTGTACATCTTCAAATATTGAAGTTTGACCCTCATAACAGGAACAATTGTCCCAAACTGACAGCCACACTCATAGACTTGGGTTGACCTAAAAGAAAGGTTATCTATGCTAACGTGCATGGTTCACCCTATGCTTCTACAAAGCACTGTCTGATTTTGCCTTATCTTTACTGCTCTCCTACACTGGTAAAGCATTTGAATGCTTTCAGAAAAAAATATCTCCTATCCATTGAAAGAAAGCCAATGAAAGAAAGAAGTATTCTGTTTTTATTGCTCTGTATCAGATTGTCTCCATGGAGACATGAGAACCAGATACAGAGTTGTTTCTACAAGCATTTATTTATCTGCTAGGGAAAGCTTTATTATATTCAATGTTCTTTTTTTATTTATTTTCTTTCTCTTAAAACTCATTACTAGATCAAGCCAAGAACCTTAATCCAGTCATTCCCCTATGCAAGAATGATAAAAGGTGCATCAATTTTTCTTCTGTCCCATTCTTTTAATTAGACTTTTCTTCTTTTTTATGATGCAGTGCCTACATTTCTTAAAACTGAACAGGGAGACAGGGAGAAGAATAAAAAAAAGACAGGGGTACCTGTTTATTTTAGTATTCCCATTACACTTGAAAATAACTGAGAAAACTTTATAGACTGCAGACTATATCATGCATTATAAAAATAATACTGATAACAGCAAAATGTTGTTTTGCTTACAGTTAACTCTCTCCCACCTCTTCCCTTGTCATAAGTGTTCTTCCAAACATTGATGACTTGAAGTAGGGCATATGCTGTAGAGTCCCCTACAAGTTTAACAAAGTAAAAAAAGTCCAGTATTTCCAGGTTTTCTTATTCTGTCATATTTCACAAATATAATTAATGCTTTGTAATGCCACATTTATTTGTCAATTTTCGAGTTGCAGGTTTTATTTCTGTTTATATCCATCTCCTAAATCCAGTCCCTGCTTCATTTCCAGTGTACTTTTGGTTCTTCTAGTTGACTCTTCTACTTTTTTTGTCTCCCAAGCATTTTCCGTTGAAACATTGGAAAATATTTCACTGGTACAGACTCTCTGTGGTCATTATTACCAGAAAAACAAGAAGCAGAATATCCTTGTTTCACAGCTCACGTTTTGCTTTAAAAACTTTTATTTCCTCCCTAGCATGTTCTGCATCAAAAATGGTTTTGTCCCTCCAGGAAAGAATATTCTCAACATAGCTTGGTACAGCAGTTTGAATCTCACACCTGTTTCTCCAAATTTCTTGATTAGTGGAATTAATTTACTCCTCTTCTGCCAGGTGTACAGTGAGTAATCATTTTCCACAAACACTCTGCTGTCCCTCACTTTTAGTACTTTGTCCTTCTGCCACAGTTTTGTCAGAATCAACCTCTTCTGCTGGTAGAATTGCAATTTTATTATTAAAGGTCTAGGATGTTTTCTCATGGCCAGGTTTGGACTATGCACACACTGTGCCTTTTCAATTAACAACTCACTTTGGAATACCAGTCCAGTTGCTTATTTGTGATTTCATAAAATTAACACAGTCTGTACCTTCCAGCATTTTTGGTAGAATAGAAAATGTCAGGTTGTCCCTATGTGCTCTGTTCTCTAATTCTGTTATGTTTGAAACATTTCTTCTTGAGCAGTCTCATATTCAGCCAGCTTTTTCTTGATTTTGACCTCTGATTTTTGCAGTTTTATCACCTCATCTGAATATCTCTTTAAAGCTTCTTCCATTTTTTGTAGCCTTTTGTTATTTGAGTTGGTATACTCCATCAGTGTTTTGTTTACTTTAATCAGCTCTGAGTGTATTCTTCCCAGTAAGTGTTTTTTTCCTCACCTTTTTTGACTGATTTTCCTTCAGGTTCTCTGAATTTCTCTTTTGTTGGCATCCAGGCAGTGCACTTACTAGCCTGTTACTGAAATCTACCCAGAAATACAGGTTTATGGCTCTCTGTTCTTAATTTCTGTTTTCACACCAGGAGAGCTGAAATTAAGCTGTTACTCAATGTGCAGCCATCTTGGAAGTCAACTTTGTTTTTGCTTTCTTGTATTTTGCACTGCTTCATTGCCTTCTTCTGTTTTGTACAGTTTTATTTACTTCCTTTACACTGTGTTTTACTTGTAATCTGTGTTTAACTGCATATGTAAACTAAGAAAGAGACTACCCCTGCGTGTGTTGTGAGTCACAAAGAAATTAGAACAGGTCAATTAAGGTTAATTATCTGTAAACTGAGTGTGGAGCTAGAAACTAAACCTTCTATTTAAGGGGTAAAATAAAACATTTCAAGGCTTTACTACTACTTTACCCACTCAGACTATGCCACAGCTTACCGTGAGGGGAAAGGTTAGTTTGTTTTTGCTTCCTTGCATTTTGTATTGCTTTATTGATTCTTCTATTTTGTATATTGTGAATTATTTTCTTTATACTGTATTTTACTTGTATTCTGCTTTTAATTCCATATTTAAACTAGGAAAGCATTCACAGCTGTGTCTCTTGTGAGTCACGCAGAAATTAAGTTTTTGCCCAACCTTCCATCATGATGCTGTTGTGTTTTAAAACTCAACTGACTTTCTAGTTGCCTGCCCATTATGTTAATGTGACCACATACTTATTTCCCTCTCCTCTTTCTTGGCTATTGTGAGTAAGCACAACATTTTCATTTTTGTGAAATCCCTCCCCTACAGCTATTTAAATTTATTGGCCATCCCACTGAATTCCATACAGCCAGATTACAAAGTGCCACCCCTTTCTGGTCTATCTTGCTCTTCTAAAATTAGTGGCTTTTTACTTAGATGGATAACGCTTAGGTGCCCCCTTGTTTATATTTAACTGCTTATTGGATACTGCAACACTTAGGATATTAACCCATTTTTTTCCATCTTGTCTTGAAAATCTGCAACATCTACTCCAAGGCCACTAATTATTGGAGAGCCCACATTCTGCCTCTCAGTAGTCATCCTGGGATTAGTGCTCCTGTTTTGCTCCTGGTGAGAGAAGAGTATAGGGGCATTATTTTCTGGAGATGTCTGATCACAGGAAAGCCTAATAAAGGCTTTATAGGTACCAGCTTGGAATTTGCTCTTATATTTTGCTCCTGGTGAGAGAAGCAGCATTATTTCCTGACTTTCTGATTGGGTAGTGCATGTCTGTGTTTGACCTTCATGACTGGTCTGGTTGCTATTCAAGGCATTTGCCAGGAAAAGGCTACAAGAAGCCTACAGACCCTTGCATCATCTAGGACAAAACTGCTGATTAACAAAGAACCAGTGGCCTATTTCTTATCTTGGGACTTGTGCTACCATTTTGCTTCCTGTGAGAGAAGAAGTAAAGGAGTATTGTATCCCAGCAGGTTGAAGATGTGATGAGATTAGTAGTAGCCAGGCAGTAGCCATTTAGTTGAATCCCCTCTTTTCATCATTCTTGACAAAACTAATAATGGATAACGCTTAGGTGCCCCCTTGTTTATATTTAACTGCTTATTGGATACTGCAACACTTAGGATATTAACCCATTTTTTTCCATCTTGTCTTGAAAATCTGCAACATCTACTCCAAGGCCACTAATTATTGGAGAGCCCACATTCTGCCTCTCAGTAGTCATCCTGGGATTAGTGCTCCTGTTTTGCTCCTGGTGAGAGAAGAGTATAGGGGCATTATTTTCTGGAGATGTCTGATCACAGGAAAGCCTAATAAAGGCTTTATAGGTACCAGCTTGGAATTTGCTCTTATATTTTGCTCCTGGTAAGAGAAGCAGCATTATTTCCTGACTTTCTGATTGGGTAGTGCATGTCTGTGTTTGACCTTCATGACTGGTCTGGTTGCTATTCAAGGCATTTGCCAGGAAAAGGCTACAAGAAGCCTACAGACCCTTGCATCATCTAGGACAAAACTGCTGATTAACAAAGAACCAGTGGCCTATTTCTTATCTTGGGACTTGTGCTACCATTTTGCTTCCTGTGAGAGAAGAAGTAAAGGAGTATTGTATCCCAGCAGGTTGAAGATGTGATGAGATTAGTAGTAGCCAGGCAGTAGCCATTTAGTTGAATCCCCTCTTTTCATCATTCTTGACAAAACTAATAATTTCTTTTCAGTAAGTACTGCTTGACTTGCTGCTGTCTAACCTAATTTCAAAATATCTCCCTAAATACTATCTATAAATCATCAGGGTCTACTTATTAGTTTCCCCTCAAGTGTTTGGCAGTGCCCTGTGCAGGTGCAGACACCTTGAGTTGGCATTTTTCTGTAAAAGCACCCTTGAAATTTCACCAACACCTAGCTGCATACAGGCAACTAGTTTGCAGTGACAAGAAATGCCCACAGAGTTGCAAACGAGATACTCCTGATATTACTTTATATTCTTACTCCAACTATCTACAGTCCATATGCTGACGACTGAAATTGGGTAAACTGATTACAAGTGTTACAGATAAGGCATGTCTGCAAAATAATTTGACTAAATTGACCAGTTGGGCACAGGAGAATAATATGTTGATAAATACATAAAAAAACAAGCATATGGGATTTGGGAGACATAAAATGAAAGGTGAATATTTAATACAGCACACAGTGATTGAAACTGTAGACTCATTTAAGGACCTGGGTATATGGGTAGATTCAACTATGAGTTTTTCTAATCATATCAATCAATTGGCTAATGATAGTTATAGAACTATAGGTTGTATAAAAAGATTTATAAAGTCTAGGAAATCAAACATAATGAAGTCATTGTTTGTTAGTTACATTAGACCCAAACCTGAGTATGGAATAACAATATGGAAACCCTATAGGAAAAGAAGCATGAATAAACTGGAAAGAGTACAGCGGAAATATACTAAGGGCATCCATGGATGTGAAAATCTAAGTTATTATGAAAGACTAAAATATCTGAACTTGTACAGTGACTCTTACAGATATTTAAGAGGAGATCTTATTCAGCTATATAAAGCATTTAGGGACAACTACCTCTGGGAATGTTTGGGGTTATCAAAAAGTACTGGAGAATTCTCATTTAACCTATGTAGAAGATTCTATAGGAATGAGAAGTGTACTAATTGGTTCTCTGGCAGAGTAGCTGATGCTTCGAACAGACTACCAAATTACATTAAAGCAAGTACTAGTTTAGATATTTTTAAGAACAGCCTGGACATTTATTATGAGAACAAGTGTTTTGGCACATTGGCAAGCTAGAAGGGCTTTAATGCCCATGCTTGAAACATTTGTATGTATGTATGTATGTATGTAACTATCTAATCAATAAAAATGGATCCGTTGCCATGGATATGAACTTTCCCACTATCTCCATTACCAGCTTGATGGATATGGGCTTCCTGAGGAAATGTAGAAATTGCCTTATATTTATTGACAACCAGTTAATTCTCAAACAAATTGATATGGTATGTGAGAGATGTATTTACACAAAGCATTCACATAAAAGGACTCCTAATGTCAATCAGGTTGTCAGTAGTGCACACACTGCACCCACCACACACAGTTCAAACACATACTCATAGACCCACATATGCAACGGCACTTAAGTGTAACCTCCCTAAACCTGAAAGACCCCATCCTCAACAGCCACAAATACACTCTTTCAAAACAATACCCACATCAACACATACAGCCACATCTCATGGAGCCTCTACATCTAAGTCCATAAGGCAGGCCACCCCACAATCCAACATTCTGTTCACTGGAGACTCTACTGTGAGACACACTGATGTCCCTCTCACCAGGCTGAGTAAGGAGAAAGTCATAGTCAACTGCTTAGCAGGGGCCAGGATCCACCATGTTATGCACACACTCAGGCCATTGAACCGAAAGTACCAGTATGACTCAGTCATTGGTCATGAGGGTATAAATGACCTGAGATGTACCTCCTTAGACTATATGAACAGAGACATCATGGAGCTCTTGGAATATGTGTCCCAGCCAGGTATGAGCCTAACATAGAACAGCATTTTACCTTCTCCAAGGATGATGCCGCAATATGCACAGAAGATTACTGACTTTAGTAATTGGCTTAGTTTCTGGTGTCATTTTAAGGGGGTGCAATATTTGTCAGCATGGAAGGAAATGGTCAACAGACTATGCTGCTTTGCATGGATGGTCTGCACCTGTCCCCTCTAAGCTTTCGGATATTAGCTAAAACAGTGTCCTCCTCCATAGCGTCTTTTTTAGGCAATGCCAAACTGAAAGTACTTCAGACATAGAAAATCAAAACCAAGAAAATCTAAAGATGTTACTGTTCAGTGCTAGGAGTGTAAACAAAAGCTCTACACATCCTCCAAGTTCTCCTCACACTAGAGAATGCTGATATCTGTGTGGTAACTGAGACATTGTTTAGAGCCACTGAGAGCACACCGGCAGTGCAAGGCTATAATGCCTTTCACACATTTAGATCAGCTACACAGACAGGGACTAAAGGTGTTTTATTGGAAAAACTCACCATCCAACTCAATACCAGATTTCTGGGTGGCATTAATTACCTCACTATTAACTGGGAATCATATATGACACCAAATGTACAGGCACAGAGATCCCTGGATTTTGTAAACACAAACTCCCTGGACCAGATTGTCAATACATCAAAAAAGGGGTGCAAACACACTGGATCTGATCCTCACTAATATGGGAGACTGCTGCACACCCCCTAGTGTAATGTCTTCTCTGGTAAGATCAGACCACAAAATGGTCTTCTTTGAAATAAAAATAAATCCTGGAACTCCAGTTAACCCTGGAGTATTCAGGAACTATTCTATGGCTTCTTCTTTTTCTTTCGGTTGCTCCCATCAGGGGTCGCCACAGCAGATCAACTGTTTCCATTCCTTCCTGTCCTCTGTATCTTGCTCTGTCACATCAACCACCTGCATGTCCTCTCTCACCACATCCATAAACCTTATCTTAGGCCCTCCTCTTTTCCTGTTACCTGGCAGCTTCATCCTTAGCCTCTTTTTCCCAATATACTCTGCATCCCTCCTCAGCACATGTCCAAACCAATGTAATCTTGCCTTTCTGGCTTTGTCTCCAAACCTTCCAACCTGGGCTGACCCTCTAATATACTTATTCCTAATCCTGTTCATCCTCGTCACACCCAGTGCAAATCTTAACAACTTAAACTCTGCCACATCAAGCTCTGACTCATGCCTTTTTGTCAATGCCACTGTCTCCAACCTATATAACATAGCTGGTCTCACTACCTTCTTGTAGACCTGCCCTTTCACTCTTACTGGTACTCGTCTGTCACAAATCACTCCTGACACTCTTCTCCACCCACTCCATCCTGCTTGTACTCTCTTCTTCACCTCTCTTCCACACTCACCATTACTTTGAACTGTTGATCCCAAGTATTTAAACTCATCCACCTTCACCACCTCTACTCCCTGCATCCTCACCATTCCTCTATCCTCCCTCTCATTCACACACATATATTCTGTCTTAGTCCTGCTGATCTTCATTCCTCTTCTCTCTAGAGCATATCTCCACCTCTCCAAGGGTCTCCTCCACCTGTTCCCTACTCTCACTACAGATCACAATGTCATCTGCAAACATCATAGTCCATGGGGATTCCTGTCTGATCTTGTCTGTCAACCTGTCCATAACCATTACAAATAAGAAATGGCTCAGAGCTGAACCTTGATGTAATACCACCTCCACCTTAAATGCATCCGTCACTCCCACCGCAGACCTCACCGCTGTCACACTACCCTCGTACATATCCTGTACCACTCTTACATACTTCTCTGACACTCCCGACTTCCTCATACAATACCACAACTCCTCTCTAGGCACCCTGTCATATGCTTTCTCTAAATCCACAAAGACACAATGCAACTCCTTCTGACATTCTCTGTACTTCTCCATCAACACTCTCAAAGCAAACATCACATCTGTAGTGCTCTTTCCTGGCATGAAACCATACTGCTGATCACTAATCATCACCTCCTTTTTTAACCTAGCTTCCACTACTCCTTTCCATAACTTCATGCTGTGACTAATCAATTTAATCCCCCTGTAATTACTACAGCTCTGCACATCACCCTTATTCTTAAAAATCTGTACCAAAACACTTTTTCTCCAATCCTCAGGCATCCTCTCACTTTCCAAGATTTCATTAAACAATCTAATTAAAAACTCCATTGCCATTTCACCTAAACACCTCCATGCTTCCACAGGTATTTCATCTGGACCAACAGCATTTCCGTTCTTCATCCTCTTCATAACTATCCTTACTTCCTCCTTGCTAATCCACTGCACTTCATGATTCACTATCCGCACATCATCCAACCTTCTTTCCCTCTCATTCTCTTCATTCATCAGCCCCTCAAAGTACTCTTTCAATCTGCTCAACACACTCTCCTCGCTTGTGAGTATGTTTCCCTCATTATCCTTTATCACCCTTACCTGCTGTACATCTTTACTAGCTCGGTCCCTCTGTCTAGCCAATCGGTACAGGTCCTTTTCTCCCTCTTTAGTGTCCAACTTTTTATACAACTCATCATATGCCTTATCCTTAGCCTTCGCCACCTCTCTCTCTGCCATGCACCTCATCTCCTTATACTCTTGTCTACTTTCTTCATCTCTCTGACAATCCCACTTCTTCTTCGCCAACCTCTTTCTCTGTATACTCTCCTGTACTTCTTCATTCCACCACCAGGTCTCCTTGTCCTCCTTCCTCTTTCCAGATGTTACACCAAGCACCTTTCTAGCCATCTCTCTTACTAGCTCTGCTGTAGTTACCCAACTATTTGGTAACTCTTCACTGCCATCCAGTGCCTGTCTTAACTCTTCCCTGAACATCACTTCACAATTACCATTTTTCTGTTTCCACCATTTGATCCTTGGTGCTGCCCTCACACTCATCCTTATCTTCTTGATCATCAATGTCATCCTACAAACCACCATCCTATGCTGTCTAACTACGCTTTCCCCTGCCACCACTTTACAGTCTCCAATCTCCTTGAGACAGGCCCTTCTACATAAGATATAATCCACCTGTGTGCATCTTCCTCCACTCTTGTATGTCACCCTATGCTCCTCTCTCTTGTTAAAATACGTATTCAACACAGCCATGTCCATCCTTTTCGCAAAATCCACTACCATCTGACCTTCTGCATTCCTTTGCTTAACACCATACTACCCAACACTTCCTCATCCCCTCTGTTCCCTTCACCAACATGCCCATTGAAATCTGCTCCAATCACCAGTCTCTCACCCTTGGGTACAGTCATCACCACTTCATCCAACTCACACCAAAATTTTTCTTTCTCATCCATCGCACACCCAACTTGTGGAGCATATGCACTAGCAACTTTCATCATTACACCATCAATTTCCACCTTCATAAACATCACTCTATCCGACACTCTTTTCACCTCCAAAACACTCTTAGCATACTGTTCCTTCAGGATAATGCCTATACCATTTCTCCTCCCATCCACACCATGATAAAACAATTTGAACCCGCCTCCGATACACCTAGCCTTGCTCCCCTTCCATCTGGTTTCTTGCACAAACAATATACCAACCTTCCTTCGGTCCATCATATCAGCTAGCTCTCTCCCTATACCAGTCATACTGCCAACATTCAAAGTTCCGACCCTCACTGTCACAGTCCTAGCCTTTACCTGCCTTTGGCCCTGCCTTCCTCCTCTTTTCCTCCTTCGGCCAACAGTAGTTCAATTTCCACCAGAACCCTGTTGTCCAACAGTACTGTTGGCGGTCGTTGTTAACCTGGGCCTCGACCGATCCGGTACTATTCTATGGCTAACTTCTTATTACTAAGTGATAACCTGGCAAAAGTTTAGGCCCTCATAAACCCTGAGAACACTGCTGCCTACCTGGAACCATTTACAAAACCCTATACAAGCATGTTAACAACTGCATAGAGGCAGATGAACTCATCAGGAAGAAATACAGAACTAACTCAAAAAAACAAGCCATCCTGGTGGAATCACAACATCAATAGTCTGTATAACAAAAGGAAGAAAATCATGGCAAAAATTAAGAGATGCAGTACCCAACAGGATAAAAGCACTCTCATCAAACTAAAAAAACAACTCAGAGGACAAATAAAGTCTACTAAAGCCAAATTTGAGGTAAATTTGGCCTCCCAGGCCAAGGAAAACTACAAGGCATTCTTTAGTTATTTCCCCAGCCTCAAAGGAAATACACAATTGTGTACAGAGCTCATTGTTAACAGAGTCACATATACTGATCCAGAAGATATAGCAAACCTACTGATCAACAAATTCAGTTCCAACTTTACCCCTCCCCCCAACCTTCCCTCTGAAAATACCATTAAATATAACTCCCCCTGTTATCAGTGGGGAAGAGGTCCTTAATGCTCTCCCTAAGGCCAAGAGCACTGCATCAGTGGGCCCACAGAATATCCCAGGATGCCTTCTAAATAGCATGAAACATAACATAACATGCTATCTGGAATTACCATTTAACTCTAGCCTCCAAAAGGCTGTGTGCCTCACAAATGGAGAACAACAATAGTCATCCCTTTGCACAAAGGTGGGCCATCTACAGACCCTGAAAACTATAGTCTCATATGTAAAGACATGGAAAGAATTATCATGATCAATAATGACACAGGAAACCTCCAGACACAGGACCCAACTGAATGTGGTTTCATGAAGGGCAGGTCGTGCCTACTCAACATGGTGGACTTCTTTGAGAAGGTCACCAAAGCAATGGATAAGGGCAAAATGGGTTTACTTCAGAAGGCTGACAAACCAAAAGACTGACTCACAAAATACTGAAAACTCAAAATATTGAAAACATTTTAATGCAGGGGACAGGTCCCCCTGCATCTCTCATGTGGAGAGCTGCACCTACCATACCCCCTGCTAAGTGTATATACTAACTCCAAGATTGCACAACAGTGGAGAAGGGGCAAATTCCATCCTTCAGTATTGTGGGAATTAGTCTTTTGTTTTTTCAGTCTTCTGAAGTAGACCAAGACAAAACAGTTCACATTGCCTACCTTGACCTGGCCAAAGCATTTGGCACAATATCACAGTCAGATGTAGGTATAAATCCTTATGTCATCCAGTGGGTATCCAGCTGGTTTAAATATAGGACCAAGAGGGTCAGAACTGAGGAGTCCACCTCTACAAAGAAGGCAGTCACAAATGGAGACCCTCAGGGAACAGTCCTGGGCAGCCTCCTTTTTAGCATTTACGTCTCTGAAGTAAAAATCAATGTCAGTGGCCTATGGTTGACTAAATATGCAGATGATTGCAAATTAGGAGCAATCATAGAATCACCTATGACACAAATTTTCTCCAGGAAGGGCTGACACAGACAAATAACTGGAGGCAAAGCCATGGACTAAAACTAAATGCCAAGAACTGCATAACAGTATCTTTCAGGAAGTCATCCACCCCTGGTAACTATCATATTGACAACACACCCCTAAGAGTTGACCCAGTAGTCAGGGATATGGGGACACACATAGACAGTAATCTAGTCTTTGACTACCATATAGGTTCATAGGTGTGTTCCAGGCTAATGGCCCTGGAGCCTTTACAGGCCTAGCCCATAGGATTATCCTGGCATTGTGCCACCCGACCTTAGTTCCCAGTGCCTCTGTCGAGTAGAACCACTGGAGTAGTCCATGGGGTGAATTTTCTATTTTCCATCCACTCATCAAGATTTCTCTTGAAGTGAGGTGTTCTGTTTGACATGTATGGGAAGTCTATTCCATAGCATGGGCAGTCTCTGTGTTATCAACCTGTCCCTCCAGCATGTTCTGTTGATTGTGGTAATGAGGTTAAGGTCTCTGGAGTGTTTAGTGTGGTGGGATTGGGATTTCTTTAGATGTAGCATTTCTAACAGAGCTGGGTCAGACATGGCTTTGTAAGTCAAGAACAGATTGCCTCTAAGCAGGCGATATGAAACATAGAATAGTTGGAGTTTTTTGAGTCTGTCCATATAAGACAAGTGTTTAAGGCTTAGGATCCTCTTTGTGAGGTACTTTTGCGGCCTCTCCAGTTGTTGCAGGTGTCTAGTGAGGTACATGCCAAATGGGGGATTGTACTTGATGACTGGCCTAATGAGGGAAGAGTAGAGGAAGACAATGACCTCTTTCTTCCTGGATGCAAAACCCTTAGTAATGAGATGTGCCACACAGAAGGACTTTCTGACCACAGTGGCAATGTGGTGGTCAAAAGAGAGGTTGCTGTCAACCTGTGTTCCCAGATCTCTCATAACACCTTCTGTGTACAGTGGACTACCATTGATGTGGTAATTCATGGGAACTGGGTTTTTCCCAAAGGGGATGATGACACATTTTTTGGCATTGAGCTTAAGGCCATGGTTCTGACACCAGTCGTTGGTCTCAGTGAGACCTTTCTGTAGGATGTCAACATGACTTGGGGAGTTAATAATAACTCCCAACTTACAATCGTTTGTGAACTTTGTCAGCCAGAGTTCCTTCGTGTTGGCCTGGACTTCAAGGAAGTTGATACCAAACAGGAGCAGACCCAGGACCGAACCCTGTGGGACTCCACTTGTGACTGTTTGGCAGTCTGACTTGGATTCAGCTACTTTCACACTGTGGATTCTGTCTGTGAGCCAGTTTGCAATCCATCTGGTGATATAGGGGTTGATGCCTGGCTTAGTGAGTTTTTCTATGATTCCTGAGTGGGGAATGGTATCAAAGGCCTTGGCCAGATCAAGGTAGGCTGTATGAACCACCATGCCTTCATCCACAGCTCTGGTGACTGACTCAAAGAAGTCAACCAAGTTGAGCAGGCATGATCTACCCTTCACAAAACCAAACTGTGTGGGATCCAGAGTTTGGAGATTCCCTATATCTTTGTTTATTAGGTCCATGATGATGTGTTCCATAGCTTTGTATATTGGACTCATCAGGCTAATGGGGCAATAGTTCTCAGGGTGTGTAATCGGTCCTCCTTTCTGGAGAGGGATGACTGTAGCAGTGCGCCATTTGGTAGGGACAAAGCCTGAGGTGAAGCTGTGACTGAACAGGGCAGACAGGTGAGGTGCCAGTTCACTCTGTAGTTCATGTAGAACACAACCAGGGATATTGTCAGATCACATAGAAGCTGTATTCTTGGTCTTGGACAGTGCTATTTTAACCTGTGCAGCAATAATACTGGGTGCCTGGCAATCTACTGGTATTGTGATTGGTACTCTGGGGGGGGGGGGTAAAGTTGGCACTGAATCTGTCATCCAGTATATTGGCAATATCTGTTGGCTTGGTATAGGAGGCACCATTGTGCAGTAGCTCAGAGCAAATCTGGGTATTATCGTGGAGATTCTTTACATAACTATAGAAGGCCTTGTGATTGTCTTTACTATCTGCTGCAATTCTGTTTTCATAGGTAGCTTTAGAGGATTTGATGAGGGATATCAACTTTTTGTTGAGGCTGATAAGGGAGTTTTTCCTGTCTTGGGATTCACCTTATTCTGCATCAGTTTCCTCCTTCTGTTGTGGAGTTTGTTTATGGCAGGGGACCACCAGATTGACTTCTTTTTTTTGGAGGAGAGCATCTTGGTTCTGTTGGGTATGGCAAGATCCATGCATTTGTGTAGATATTCGTACAGTGCACTGGTGTATGAGTCAGCGATCATGCAACTATTCTCCATTTGCATGCGTGCGTGAAGTTAGCCACCTCTATTTTTAGGCGCCCAAATTTAGCTTTGGAGAAGTTTTTCACGGTGGTTACCTTTGTGTGTGTGTGTGGGGGGGGGGGGGTTGGTGGTGGGAGGAATGTGGATTTCCAAGGTGATTAGTTTATGGTCCGATCTAACCAGGGAGGAGCTGAATAATGGTGTAAAGCAATGGTCAACCATGTTAGTAATGACCAGGTCAAGGAGTTGCTACCTCTAGTGGGGCTAAGAATAAGTTGTTCCAGGGCATTGGAATTAATGAATTCCATGAAACGTTGGGCAAGTGTATTGGTACACGAGTAGTTTTCCTAATTAATGGAGGGGTAGTTGAAGTTGCCCAGTATGAGAGTGTTAGGTTGGATCCTAATATTCTCCAGGGTGCTTAAGAACGTGGAGTGTGAGCCTTGGGGCATGGTTGGGGACCTATAGCAGGCTACGACCTGAATCACCGTCTTACCCAATGTTAGCTGCACCTGATGTATTTCTGATGTGTTATGTTGGGCCACCAGTCTGGAGGTGTGCGCATCCTTTATGAAAATGGAAACACCACCACCTTTGGAGCTTTGGTCCAAGTTCTGGGGCCGAAAGGTGTGGAATGAGTTATAGCCTGGTATTGCAGGGGTGTTTTCTGCTGCCTTGAACCAGGTCTCTGTTACAGTACAAATGTCGATGTCCTCCATTTTAAGGAGTGCTTCGAGCGAGTGCATTTTGAGATTTAGACTTCTAGCGTTGAGCAGCATGACCCTCAGATTGCATTTGTTTGTAGCTGTTATGGTGGTAATTTAGTCTTTGGAATACCACCTAAAAATGTACTGTAGGGGTGGCAAAAGCCTTGGCCAGTATCCAGAAGCCCAGGGGTGACAGATGCAGGCCATCTCTGGAAAGCATCGAGGTCTGTCAATCATGCCATCCCAGGCAGACAGAAACTGGATTCCCTTAGAATGACACCAGAAACTTAGTCAATTGTTGAAATCAATCATTTTCTGCTTGTACTGTGGTATCATTCTGGGTGATGGTAGGATGCTGCTCTGGGCTAGGGTCATACCCGCCTGGGCTACATAATCCGAGAGCTGCTCCATGTCTCTTTTCATGTAGTCCAGGGAGGTACTTCTCAGGTCATTCACACCCATATGTACAATGACAGAGTCATATTTGTACCTTTTGTTGAGGGACCTAAGTGCGTGCGTTATGTGCCGGATCCTGGCACCTGACAGGCAGCTGACTGTCACTTTCTCCTTAATCAACCTAGTGAGTGGGACATCAGTCTGCCTCACTATCGAGTCATCTATAACTAGTGTGTTGGGCATGCTGTTTTGCCTTAGGGGCTTTGGTTGAGTGGCATACTGTTTAGGAGAGTTATGTGTCTCGTGATTAGTGTTGTGTTGTAATGGTCAAGTGCGTTTCTGCCTTGGAGACCTCTGCTGTCTGGGTAGATTTGTATTAAGAGCCTCCGCGAAGGTGGGTGTGTGGTTTGTGTTTTTATGTGAAGGCAGAGCTGGTGTGTGTTATGGAGGGCTATGTGTTCCATGTGGTGTGGTGCAAGTGTTGACCTTCTCCTCTTGACCAGCTAGTCCGGTCTTGGCTGGAGAGTGCGTGGCTTCCAATTTGGATATATAAGTGCATCTCTCGCAAGTCAGAGTGTTGGGCGGTAACAGGAGAGGGTTGTCTGTGTACATGAGGCAATTGCTACATTGCCTCAGGATGCCCATGTTCACCAGGTTAATAGGAGAAAGCACAGGGAACTGAACTTTAGACATGCCTGGAGGGGTGGGCATTAATAATAAGTACTGGAGCTTTTTCATTGTAGAACGTTTAATGCTGGTAGCAATTTTGTGTGCTACAATAGTGAGGAAATAATTTTATGTTGTGCAACTTATAAACAAAGGTATGGCATCTAGGTCTAAGGAAATCATTGTTTCACTGTATTCAGCATTCATCAGACCTCATTGAGTACAATGTCTCCTTTGGTATGTACCTAACCAGGCATTTCCAACAACTGGAAAATCCCCAGAATTTCCTCATTATAAAAAATACAGAGCATAAATAATATGCCCTTTGTAGACCACCTCATGTTCCTATTCCTGTATTCTGTAACCTACATGTTGTTGAGGGGAGATCTATGCCTGGCATACAAGGCATTGTCAGACCCCGCCCTGATGGACCTCCTGCATAGCCACAAAACAAACATTACCAGAATTACCTGTTCTAAAGACTTAAACTTTGCCTGTGATATAAACAGGATCTGCTGCAGAGATAGGTATGTATCCCAGAGACTACCCCTTCTCTGGAACAGGCTCCTCATCCATGTGAGGCAGAGTACATCCCTAACCCAGTTCTAGTGTAACTTGGACAACTGGATGGGCACAGGAAATTCACTTCTGGATTCACACCTATGGCTCTCTCTAATGGACACAGTTAGCCTGTAAATGGTTCATCTCCCAGGCCCCCGCTTGTAAATGTTTTATCTCCAAAGCCCACTGCTTACACTTATCAAGAGTACCAGAACTTGTTAAGAGATTTGGGGTGCATGGCTAGGCTTAAAAAGACCCTTGTGATCATTAGCCTAGTAAACACTTTTTCACCTCTGAACCTATATTCTTTCTGCTATAAAACAGGCTTAGATTCTACCTCACTTCAAAACAAAGCTGAACTCTTGCCTTCATACTTGGCTTTGTCGTTGCTCCTCTTCTCCAGGATAACTTCATTCTACTCTGTCTAACCTGTCACTATTGTTGTCACCCCTCACTATAATGAAACAATGTACTGATGCACGAGGAGATATCATTATGATAATTTCCTATGGCACCTAGCTCAGCTGTACACTACCATCTAAGAAACAAATAGGTCACAGGCTTCTCACCTTTTTATTTTCTTATTATCCACATCATAGATATACATATCATATATTTAATACATATTTATATTTATATATCTGCATCTACCTGTATAGTACATACATAAAATGCCCTTCATTTACGTACTATCTCATATTATGATTTTTTTAAGAAAACAGTTTTCTAGTAAAAACACACCATTTACACCATGAAAAACATTTAAAATAACATCTTATTCACTAAATTATATTCGAGTTACAGAAACAGCAATCACACCTTTAACTTGTAAAAGTTAATGGAACACAACCTTTGTTGTTCTTACCTTACATTGCATTTCTCTAACATATAGTAGGCCATGATAATACCATGACAACCTTTCTTATTCCTTTTTGTTTTGTATTTGAATTTACCAAAATATGCTAAATCTCTTCCTACCCTTTTCTTTTCAGTCTGGCATGCTCTGTCACAGGGAATAATAGGCTAAGGCCTTTTTCTACTTCCCCCATAGATAATGTCTGCAAGTAATTTAGCACCTCACACCACAGGAGGAATGCCCTCTCATGCATTTGCCCCATATACATAATTCCCACATTTTTCTTTGTTTAAGTTGGAGCTTACTTAATGCATAATTATTTAATTGATATCATTAAAGATATTACTAGTACATTTTCTACGTAAACAGGATTACATCCCCACAACACTATTCATTAGCCAACTATGCTGCCATCTTTCATTTTAATAACGTAACAGTTAAATAAATCAAATTATCACTAAACACATGCAAAACAGTACATTACATCCAGAATTCCTAAAATGTGCATCTTCTAAAATTGCTAAACCTCTTAGTCACATGTTTAATCTGTCACTAACTACTAGCATAGCACCATCTACCTTCAAGCACTCTTATCATTATTCCTCTCCCCAAGGTACACTCACCATATTATCTCAAAAATTAAAGGCTGTATCAAATCTCTGTCCCATCCCAACAATCTTTGGAAAAACTAACATACCAACAAATATTTAAACATATAAATAGCCACGACCCTCTGTGCAATCAACAACATGGTTTTAGAAATTCCTTTAGCACTCTGAGCGTTGCTATCAACCACTGACAGCATAAGCAGCAACATCAATGAAGGTCTAACTACTTCTGTTGTGTTTGTTGATATGACTCAGGAATTTGAGACAATGAAGCATAGCTTAATTCTGGAGGAATTACAGAGGCTCAGTTTGGGGGAATTACTATACTCTAGCTCAAAGCTACCTACAGGATAGGTCCTTTCAAATCTTCATCAATAATATGCTATCTGGACTGGATACACTTCGACCTATGAGTTTTGCAGTTTTATCACCTTGTCTGAATATCTGTTTAAAGGTTCTTCCATTTTTTCCAGCATTTTATTGTTTGAGTCAATATACTCCATTAGTTTTTCATTTATTTTAGTCATATCAGTGTGCAGTTGATTTATACTTTCCTCTAGGTTACTGGAAGTCATGACTAGGGCTTGCACTGCTTTTTGTTGAGCAGCTACAGTACTTTTCCCAGTCAGTGTTGTTTTTTTTTGTCGCCTTTTGTAGCTGATTTTCCTTCAGGTCCTCTGTATTTCTTATTTCCTGGCATCCAGGAAGGGCACTTACTAGCTAGTTACTGAAATTTACTCAGAAAGCTAGGTCTAATGGATGGTGCAGTGGTGCAGCAGTAGCATTGCCGCCTCACAGCAAGAGGTTCTCTGGTTCAGTTCTCGGATGGGGTGCCTTCTGTGTGGAATCTGCATGTCCAACCTGCGTTTCTGTGGGTTTCCTCTGTGTGCTCCGGTTTCCTCCCAAGTTACAAAGACATGCATTTGGAGCATTTCTCCCCGGGCCTCTGCTGAAAATTGACTCGTTCCAAGTCAGTCTTTCCCAGGTAACAAATGTTAAATAAAAAAATAAAAATAAAATTCTCTGCTAGGTTTCTGTTTCCACACTTGGAGAGCTAGAGTTAAGCTGTTATTCAATGAGCAGCTTTCTTGGAAGTCCTAATTCCTGGAGGTACACAGGTCAGGCATATTATTATCAACCAGAGGAGAAGTTGTAGATAGCAGTTAATAAAGAGCTGAAGGATTTTATCTTGGAGGGGAAGATGGCAAGAGTCAAGTGGGATAAACTGATTCTTTCAATAGAACTAGGAAGATTGGGATTACCTGATTTGAAAGGGTATTTCAGAGCTATAGAGGTAGGACTCCTATACGTAGCAAAAGCAGAAACCTATAACTCAAAGTGGAAAGGGATGATGATGAAACAGGAGAGAAGCTCAAGAAACAAGGAGAGAATGGGATTTTGGATGCAGACTTTTAAGGAGGATAACAATAATCATACAGAATATTATATCCATAAAGTAGCAGAATGTATTCTAAGAACTAAGACAACACAGGAATGGAGAAAGGAGATTCTGCCAATAGTGATGACTGCAATTAGGGATACAGACAATAGGAAAGAGGGGGCTAGAATTTAATTTGAGAAAACTGGCAAAGGAACCAAGGTACTGGGTGCAAATAACTAGAGAGGGAAAGGTAATAGAATGGGAAGAGTCCAATAATTTATTTAGACTGCAGGTTAGAGATTGCCTTCCCTATCAAGAATTGATATCAGAGTATAGTTAAAAAGAATGAAATAGGGGGGCTTCTAAATGAAAGACCAGCACTGGTAGAGTTTTAGTAGAATCTAGAATAGAAGCTGCCATTAAAAAAGGAATAAATTGTAGAGCATACAAAACATTGCATGATAACTATAAGAATCAATCAGAGGAGTTAGAAAGGATTTATAGTGATCCCCAAATGGGAGACTAAGAGCAGGAAGCAATCCCTGGATGAGCAGAGTAGATGCCTGGTGGAGGTGGCAAGGAGCCATTCGTCCAGGTAAGGAAAAACCTGTATTCCCTGAAGTCTCACATGGGCCGCTACAACTGCCATGACCTTGGTGAACACTCTGGGGGCTGTGGTGAGGCCGAATGGTAGGACCCTGAACTGGTAATGACTGGCCCCCATCCGAAAGCGGAGAAACCTCCTGGATCACCTGTCCATGAGAATGTGGCAGTACGCATCATTGAGGTCTATGGAGCACATCCAGTCGTTCTCCTGCAACAGGGGGAGAATGGATTGAAGAGTGACCATCCGGAATTTCTCCTTGGCAACGAAGAGGTTCATTGTAGAAAGGTCAAGAATTGGTCTTAAGTCCCCCGTCTTTTTTGGCACCAAAAAGAACCTGGAGTAGTTGCCTAACCCGGACTGGTCGGGGGGAACATGCTGGATGGCTCTTTTCTCTAGCAGCTTCTTTATTTCTATAGCTGCAGCCTCCCTCTGACTGGGTGGAACATCGGGGAGGCGCTTTGATTGAGGAGGAAGATTTATGAAGGGAATAGAGTAGCCTCTGGATATTATTCGAAGCACCCGCGATCTGTCGTGATGGACTCCCATTGTGCCAGGTGCTTCGAAAAATGCTCCCCCGACTGCCTCCAGAGAGGAGCAGTCAGGCAACCCCTCAGGGCTGCTGCATGGGTCGATCAGAAAAGGGTTCCTGCGACCCAAAATTCTTCACCCCCCCCCTTTGCCTCTGGGCCGGAGTCCACCTTGTCCCCCTCTGCCTCTGAAGGATGAAGGGTCCGGAGCATAACGGGACTGCTGAGACTTCCGGAACCACATCTTCTTTTGTCCTCACTGGTTCCTGGAAAAGGATCTTTGAGGAGTCGAGAAGTGGATTCCAATGGCAGACAGCGTCTTCCTGTCTTTCTCGCTCTGAACTAGTGCATCGCGGATGGTCTTGCCAAACAGGGTAGAACCGTCAAAGGGATCGTTCGCGAAGGACGCCTTGAAGGGTTCCGCAAAGTCGTAAAGTCAGAGCCAGGCATGATGCCGTAAGGCAATGCCTGATCCGCTGGCTCTAGCGGCCCCTTCCGTGGCATGGGAGAGTAGCCGCATAGACGTGTTCGATACAGATTTTAGAGTGGCCATGCGAGTCGAGAAGGTCCGTTTGTCCTTGGCCGACATGGACTCAGCGGGAGACTCAGCGTATTCCTTCACCAGATCCCACTGAAGCCTAATCACATGGGCCAAGTAATTCAGCACCCTTATGGAAAAGGTAGCCGAAGCAAACATCCGCTTTCCAATACGATCCATCATCCGAGACTCCTTATCAGGAGGATGGACCGAGGAACTATCCTGTGCCAGTTCCTTCTTGGTAGCAGCCGCCACCACCATGGCATCTACCGGGGAACCATTACTCCACACTGTCCTATCCACAGGGGGGGCTAAGGATCTTATCTGGTCTCCTGGGGATTGGTTCTACAGTGTCCGGCTCCTTCCACGCCCTGGTAGTAATGAGGTCTACCAGGGGGTCGGCCGGAGGGGACACCCAAGAGGTAGACGGGCCTGCGTCAAACGCCTCCAGAAACACCGACTCATCCGAGGAAGGCTATTGAGCTGACCACCCCCCTTTTAGGTGTAGCATTTCCATAATGTCTCCAAAGGAGCCGTCCTCGGGGGGTGACCTGGGGGAACCTTCCCCTTCCTCTAAATCGGTGTCATCCGTGAGGGACTCGGGGGAGTCCAAGTGCCTCCTCTTACACTTGTGTTTGTGAGGGACCGCCTCGGTGGGACTGTCCAAGGAGGGCTCACCAACCGGGTCATGTTCCTCCAGTGGAACTGGGTGGGGTGTCGACGCAGGCTGTCCCTGGGGCCGGATGATGAAAGACAAGCCCATCTGCAAGGGAATGTTGGTTGGATCCGTAGCACGAGCAGAGGGTCTCGAACCTCTCGAGAGAACCCTCTCCACCACGTCGAATGCCGAAGGTGAGCCGCTCTCTCTCGGTTCCATGAGTAACACTCTCAGATCCGATGCGGGGATCCAGCCGAAGCGATTGGACCCAAAAGGGAAGTGTGCTCCGACCACAACAGAGCCGAAGACACACTTACCCCCCTCAGAATCGATGCACAGCTCTCGGCCCCAAGAGCTTGGATCCGAAAGGGGATCCAACAAACTCGAGGGCATGGCCGGCATCAAAGTAGCAACTACTATTGGCACCGACTCCCTGACTCCGAGACTGCTCGGATCCGACGGCTCTGAAACCTGATAATGGATCAGAGAAGGGAGCTATGGGGGCAAAAAAAGGGGCTGAGCCCCCCCCCCCACGGTGGGGGGGGGGGGTAGGAGCACTCCCATCTGCATCTGGGCTTGGAGAAAGCGACGCATCATCCTGTCCATGTCAGCATCTGAAAGGCTTCGTGTCCACTTAGAAGAAGCTGCCGAAGCTGGCTGGGAAGGCTGCCGCGACGACCTCGAAGATGGCTGGGGCTCCTCCTCCAGCTCCGGTGAGAAACGTGGAGAACAGAGCCGAGAGGAGGGGGAACCCGGGAATCTTCAGGGGAGAAGAGAGCTGTTTAGCCAGCGGGGCCGAGGGGGCTGAGTTGGCCTGCTGCTTGTGGCTCCTATGTTTCTCTCTATCCCCTCTCTCTCTCTCTCTCTTTATCACTCTCTCTCTCTCTCTCCTCTCTTTTCTCTTGGAGTCCTTCTCTCCCTGGGAAATGGTGGGAGGTTGAGTCCCAGCCAGGGAAGATAGCACAGGTGGCTGAAAAGCCGCAGCCGCGGCTGGAGCCACTGAGGGGGAAGAAGAAGAAGCAGAATCTTTGTGTATAAGACCCGCCAGGATCTGCTTGTTCCTTCTATCCCTCAGAGCCTGGGGGTTAAAGGCTGCGCTAATATGGCAGCCCGAACAGGCAAAAAACGCACTGAGTGTGGCCATCGGCTGGGGAGAGCTTATGGCCACACTCAGAGCACTTAGAGAAAATGGCCTTAGGGCCTTCGGCCATACCAACTACAACCACACACACACTTACACACAAGAATAAGGGGAAGGGAATATACTAACACTAAGCTAGGCTAATGAGTTTAAACAATCACAAACACACACCTTTCAAACTTTTTGCAAAAATCTAAGAAATTACACAATACTCACTACCTAACCGCCAGGAGCTCGTAACTCGTGCTTGTTAAAGCCGTGGCAAACGAGATCTGAGGGCTGGAAGGAGGTAGCAGGGTATTATGGGTAAGGGGGAAGAGCTTGGAGCTTGGATCTTTAGCTTGGAAAGCTGCCGGCTCGGATCCAGGTCAGATCCGATACCCACAGGTTGCTGATCAAATGAAGTTAACTACTTCAGATACAATGGTTAACACTAAGTACTGCTTTAGGGGATACAGTATACCAGTTTACAGATTACTATTCAGGGATCAGATCTCCGTGCATGGAACATTTCATATCGTTGATCTGCTGTTTTACAGTTACACAGTCTTTGTCAGATGAGCTTCAATTAATTCATGCTGTCCAAACCATAGTTGCTGTGCAGAACCTGTACATATTTAGATTCATACCACCACATACCAAAGTAAACACAGCAGTCTGGGGTTTTTAGTTTTATTGAAGGGTACTGGCACTTTTATTGATAGATATCCTGTACATCAGTATTGCTCTGCTAATGTCTCATTTATTTATTACACACAGTACACATTTTAACCTAATGGCAGTTGACATTCTACTCCTTTCTATCTATTTTTCCTGAATACTGCAAGCTAGATTTGCACTCACCAGCCTTCTGGCACAGCCTTAGCAACCTGCTGGCATGGGCGTCTATGTTTGCAGCCCTCTCATCTGCAGCTGTACAGGGGATAAAGAAACATTTATGCATGCCTATCAATCACATACACAGGCTGGACTTTGGTGAACACTAATTGATACTGATACTTACACACTTCTGGGACATTCTGTGCCCATGCATCTTGGGTCCACTGGTCCAAGAGCTCCCTCTTCCTAAGCTTGAGGTCAGCAAAATGGTGCCGGACCTGCTTACCAGTTTGAGGGATGCCAGTAGCACTGATGAGATCATGTGTGAGATGCTCCCAGGGCTCCACTTTGCACTGGGAGCCCTGGTACTGGTCCTGCAGCAGTCTCTCCTTATGGTCTTTCACGAGGAGTCTAACCATGACCCTGGACTCCTGAATGCCCCAGAGTTGCGCCCAAAAGTGCGAAGCCATTCCTATGCCAGCCATAGTGCCTGCAAAGATGAGCTACAGCTGGTTATGCATATATTCCCACTTGCAAGGTTTAAATAGAGCCAAATTCCCACCCTTTGCTGTCATTGGACCATTTTGAATATGCTGAACTAAGCTATGCGACGTGCAAACATGCTTAGCTAAGGTTGGCAGTGCCAAAAGGGATAGATGTTGAGCACTGCTTACCAATGCACAAATCTGCTTTGCTGGGCTACTTATTGCTTAGCATTTACATTTAAGCAATGCTTATACCAGTATAGCATAGCTGAGCACTACTTAGCATTGCTCACATTTCATTTTATAAATTATCAGGGTTGTAGGATTGATTCATCATTACATACATATTATAATTTTATGTTTACCTTCCTTGACATCCCCCATGTGCTTTCATTAAATTATATTCTTGTGTGACTATACTGTATGGGGCACTTGTGTTTATATGGGGGTTTCACATCTTTTCTAGACTGACATCTCACTTTTGAACCTGCTACACTATCCTGGTTGACAAAAAACAGTTGCTACATAATTTAAGTTTACAAAAATAATTTTAACACTACTTTTGCATAGAAAAAATAAGTTGCCTGAATTGGTAGTCGAACTGTGAAAGCCTGCATGTAAAGCCAGGACTCTAACCACTACACTATCGCAGCTTGGAAATTTCATCTATATATTTGCATTTATTTCCTAGGGAATGTTTAAGCTATGCTAAGTGAACAGCTGTAACGTGCCCACCCACTTAGCAATGCTTAAACATTCCTTAGACTAGCAAAAAAAAGGTTACATTATTATTAAATGATTATTTCATACAAGTGAGTCTTGTGGTGTTCTGACAAGTCATTGAGGACTGCAATTGTGAAATAATGGCATTCATTTGGCTTTCAGGCTTCTATCCTTCAGGGACTCCTGCTAATACATCCTGTTTTCTATCAAATTTCTGTGTGTGTGAGGGCAATTTTTCAGGCGTGTCCCTAATTTATTATTTATCCCCCCCCCATCATTTGTGCCTTTGTTAACATGTACTGCTGTAAGGGAGTATTGGCATACATTTGCTTTCAGACTTATACCCTTCCATAATTCATGCTAATGCATGACCTGTTCTCTATCAACCTTCTATGTTTGTGAGGGCTATATATGTGTTTTGTCCCTTTTGTGAGATTTATCCCCCATTATGTGTGCATTTGCACACATTTCCTACTTTAGCAGGTTGCAGAAGTGTCGTACAGCACTTTAACAATGCAGGGGGTGTGTCAAAGAACCTGTCACACACCCCCTGCATCGCTTTCTTCATGCCAATGTTTCTTTCAGTGTCCACAGACACTGAAATGATCATTATCTCATTTCAGTGTCCGCGGACACTGAAATACTGCCATAATAGTAGAGTAAATCTCTAATATTATGCCAGTTCGGCTTAGAAAGTGCCATAAGGCACTTTCTGAGCACAGGGGGTGTGTTTAGTGTCCGTGCACTACTTGGACATGTCCCTGCACTTGTTCATCGTTTGTGTCTATATAGGAAGTACAGCAGCGAGCTTTCATGAATATTCAAGGTGCGCTGCTGTGCTAAACAGAAACGAACCACTCTGTGCAAGAATAGTCTTATTCTTGCATGGATTTTGTTGAATCCAGGGGACAGATATAGATACAGATCTATAAATTAGATATCTAAATATATAGATTAGATATAGATATACAGATGTATATAGAGAGAGACAAATATGTATGTATATACTGATTGTAGAGTAAAGAATGACTACACAGACTTCCTAACATGTTTCATGTTGTTATCTGCTAGTTTTTATTTCTATGTAGCTTTCATGATTTTAATTTTTCATTTATGCCAACTGACCTTTTATAATAACAACATTTCAAAGACAGATTCATGCAATTAGAAAAGTTATCATGTAAACAAACAGACCCAAAAATCTATTAAAGGGACTACATTATTTATGGAATTAAGTGTTGAAAACTCCTTTTGACTGCAGGGCAGATACATTTAGCCTTACTCTGGTTATGGATGCTCAAAGAGCCCTTCAGCAGGGATAATGGTTCCCTTCATCCCCAAATGATTGATGTCGAGACTTTGAGTTTACACTTGAATTAAAGATTGCCATCAGCACCATGCAAAAGTTCAATGGGTAGCAGTGTTGGGGTATTAAGGTTGGTCCAGGGGATTCATCAGTGAACACTGGGGCCTTACAGATGAGCATGTTTAATACCAGTAATAGACAAGCAAACTGAGGAGCAAATCTTGTTTTTAACCAAGTCACAATATACTTTTATCACAGCACCTGATCATGAGAACCACTCCATGAAGTACATTATCTGTGTATCTTTTATTTTGAGAATACATGACAGATTCGAATGGCAGGCCATAGAAGGGTAAGACCTGCTATCCTGAGTAAGTTTGAAACTGAGTGGACACGCTGTGATGCCATTTCATCAGTCTACATAATTTGCTTGTTGCTCTACAAAGACAAAAAGGCAGGTTTGTGTTGCTGCTTTGGCTGAGGGGAAGATGCATTGCAACAGGTATATGATCTCTATCAGTAATCAATTTAGCAGGTCTGTCTAAAGAGCTTAACAATGAGTTATCCTGCCAAGTTACAAATGGGAATGAATAGCAAAACAGTTGTAGCCCCAAATATGGTTATGTGTGTGCAAATGAAACTGCTTACATTGGACACAGCTGCAGATCTACTTAGGGTTTACACATAGGGTATAACAGCCATCACTGGAAAAAAATCAGGTTGCTAAGACTGCAGGATGGCATAGAAGATGGAAGTGTACTGAGACTATACAGAAGTGTTGTGAGTCTTCTCTGGACTCCCAACAGTGGGTGATGGAGGTCTTACTGGGGCATATTAATTCTCATTACACTTCACTTTTCAATATATTTGGACTTATTCCTGAATATTATATTACTGGACTACTTGTGGATTGGTAACTTTTGAGCTCTGGTCCATTAGGCCAGGAATTTATTTTTTGATTAGTTTTCTGTGAGGGAATTACTGCATGTGTTTTTTTTTCAACATGATAATGCATTGTGTACATTTGTTAGAAAGTTGATGCTTTTCCCTTGTATGGAGACAGGGACAGTATAATTTATCATTATAGTGAGTCAGCTTGGCTGGCACTGAATCACCTCTGACATTATTGTTTATTATTTGCTAATGTCTGGTAGTCTGTCAGGATTTTCCAGTTAGTTTCCATTCCTCTTTGTCCTGATTGCCATAATCATTTCTATTCCCATGGAGTAAAGTTGTCGACCTATGGGGGTATATGATTAGATGGCTATTGGTATTTTACCTATACTAAGGCATCTATACTAAGGGGGGTCTGTACTGTTATTTGTGATGGCACCTTTTGTATATTCAGATTTTCAATCCACAATAGACTCTACTGATTGCTTCAACAAGCAGGGTATTTTTCCCACAGGTTTACTGATATCAAGCTTTATTCAAAAGGAGTGGTGGGCGTATTCCTGTAGTCTGTTGTCCCAATGTTATACTGGCAGCTTGATAACCCTACTTAGACTTTGCTGGTTGAGCCCTGGTGCGAGCTGATTTACAATTTGTTTTTATTTAGCTGCTCTTTGGAGGAATAGGATAATGGACTAAGAGGCTTCCTTATTTTTGTTTTTGGTGTGATACCTCTTCTGACCAACAGGCCTTCCCCCAACACACTCAGCTAGCTCATTTGTTCCCTCATGGGGTTCAGCTTCATTGTTCTTTACTTTGTTCATCCCCTGGGAGTGAGGGTTAAGCTACAGGTGGCACCACCATCATCCTAAAGACATCTGGGCTTTTTTCTAGCTGTAATACCCTTACCCAATATTGAATTAACTACTCATCAGATTGAACATTCAATGACAAGTGGCTTGAGCATGTAGAATGCCATGTGCCCATACAGTGCCCACACCTACACAGCTTTTCCCACCTTTCTCAGCCCTGGCTTTCTCTTTGACCACTAGCCCCCACCAGCACTCAATAAGGAACTGCCTCACAGGCTTCCTCCCTTCCAGGACAGGCACATATAGGTATTCCCATCAATACTGGCTATGCCATCAAGCACCTGAGCTGATAAATAAATTCAGTTCAACTGGGCCTTAGTCCAAGATTTATTCCTCTAGGCCACAGGTCAGGCCGTTTCCACTTTGTTTTCTTTGTGCTTTTTTTTTTTTTAATTTCTTCCTCTTTTAATTTATTTGTATGCTACTATTGTGTTGGCATTACCCATTTCCTCTGGCTTTTTCCTGACTGCTGTTTTGACAAATTAGGCAGTTTCTTCACTGATGCTAACTACACAGAATGAGCATGGTATATTCCCCAGTAGGATTGCCATGTTAATTTATCACTTTGTGGCATAGTTGCACTTTAACACTTTGAGAGGGATTAGGTGTAAACAAGGTGCTGACAGGTAGCACCATGTTTAAAAAATATGTATCTTGGTGACTGGCTGGTTAGGTCTCTTTTTTGAGCAATTATTTGACTGTAATTGCTTATTATAGTTCATGTGGATGATCATTAGTAAGATTCAAGGGTATGGAGCACTGCGCTTTCACAGTTGACTGCAGCACAGCAAAAAGCAGAGCTGTCCCCATATGTACTTAAGAGCTGCAGATTTGTTTTAAAGTCTTGAAGCCTCTTTTATTTATTTATTATTTATTTTACATTTGTTAACCGGGAAATTCCGACTGGACCAGGTCCATTTTCAGTGGAGGCCCGGGGAGAAAAGCTCCAACATCAAGTTATACAAATACAGTACATCCAGCATAATACACAAAACAGGTTACATCATGTATGCTGAGCATAGTAATATAACAAGAATTAATAAAAACACTCCAGGTAAAAGATATAGAACATGGGTAAAAAGACAATGTCAGTCATACTTTGGTAAGAAAAGAAAATATATCAAGTAAGATTCTACAGTTAAAAGTACCCTTTCAGATGACCAAGCCTACAGAGGATCAGAGCTCCAGCATGTGATCAGAGAGGAATTTGGGGAGTTAATAGTAGTATGGGTAGGGTTATGTGATACAAGGGCATAACCATGTACTAAGAAGGTGCGATTTGAGGGAGTTTTTGAATATGGATGTGGAGTGGGCAGTGGACACAGATAGGGGAAGAGAGTTCCAATTTCTGGCAACGGTGTGGGAGTAGAGCGCTTTCCCTGCATTATTGTTAGCCTTGGTGATGGAGAGGAGAGATTTTTCACTGGATCTTAGGTATCGGTTTGTAGTACAGATAGTAAGTAGGTTGGATAATGAGGGGGTTTTTTCAGGATATTTGAGAATATTGTAGGCTGTCTTTGCTTGATAAGGTTTGTCCTTTTTGGAATAGAATGTCAGGTTTTGCCCTTCCTCTGTCTTGGAAGTACCATAATCTTTAGGATCTCCAAACCAGCTCAAGATTTAGTTAACCTTTCTATTACCTAATATTTTTGTTTTCAATGATACTGTTATGTCAGTATGGACAAGGAAACTTGTTTAGTGTTGTGGTTGATCGACAGGGACCAGGCAGGCTTCCTTTCTGGTAAATAACCTAGATGTTTTCATAAGGTGCATAGACTTCTGAAGGGGGTCAAGAAGGATGGATACCTCTGTTAGTGCAATGATGCTGAACAAGGCTTTGACAGAGTGTGTCGGTCGTTTCTGTTTAGGTTTCATTTGCTGCAGGGGTTTCATGATCAGATGGTCAATGGGCTCTACATGCTCTAAAAAGGACCATACAGACATTGAGGATGGGAGACTGGATATTAGGCAAGGTACCATTGTGTCTGGCACTCATAGCTGTGGAATACTCTAGAGTCACATGTGGGCAATTGTATGTAAGGCAGGTAATCAAAGGAAGCAATCTAGAGTTAAATTGATCCTAACACCTAAATTACTGTAATCACTCATTACCTCAAAGGCACATCCACCTTAGTGTGTATGTAGAATCAACAGAATCAGAAATCATATAGATTTTGTTGGGCTTTGGTACATTCTGAGATAGGATGGACATCATGGTTAGGTCCAAATATATAGGGAAGATGTATTCAATTTTCAGACTAGGGCCTATCCTGTCTAGTGAGCAAATTAACTCCCAGGTTATTGTGAATTATACTGTGTTTTGGAAGCTGAATGAAGTCAATGAGTTTCAAAAAGTTTGGGGAGGGGAATCAGTGGAATCTAATTGAGCAGGTGGTTATTATTTATTAGTTGTTGGGCTTAGGAGTCAATAAAGATGAGGACAAGCAGGTTCCCATAATATAAATAAAAAAGCAAAAGTAACCGGTGTAAAATATAACTAAAAAAAGTCCAAACATTCACTGTGAAGCAGTAGGAAACACTTTCAGACAGCCAAACTCTTCAGTAAAGCTGTTTTTATTTTTCCAACATACAAAGACACAGATTGACTACTTTCATCCCCTAAACTGGGGACTTCATCAGAATCTAACTGCACTCCATAGTTGTTGTTGTGTCTTTCGGCTTTTCCCAGTTAGGGGTCGCCACAGCGGAACTCCGGTCCGCTAATGATTGGTAGTTGATTTTTAGGTGCCGATTCACCAACTCTGATGCACAACCTTCAACGAAGGTACGCCCATTCACGTATGTCTCCACGCAGAAGATGCTCTAGGTGAGAATCGAACCGGACAGCGTCTTACTGTGAGGCAACAACGCTACTGCAGCACCGTACAGCCTTTAAATACTGTTAAAAATGAGTGATGTCATCACCCTTCACAGGCCTTTAAAGATACAACTACCTTAATGCTCAAATGAAATGCACTACAAACACCTTTGGACACAAGAACATTTTAACAAACATTGTTTATAAAAAAGAACTTTTCAAATTCCAAGACATTCATCAAATATAAACTTAAAATTGTTTAAGATAAAAAAATCAACCACATTTTATCCATTGACTTGCTTTAAAACATATATATACTGTGTAGTTGAACCCCCCCCACACACACACACACACAGACATAATACACAATACTTATGAGGTAGCTTTCCTCACTAATATTGGTTTTAAGGATACCATTTCATTAAGACCTGGTGCATGGGTCACAGCTAGTTTTATTTGCCACTTAATTTCCCTTTCCTCTATATAATTCCTGTAATCTCCCCCTCTAGGATTTGGTCTTACTCGCTCCACAATACCAAATAAAAACTGAACAAACTTTGCACATACTAATGAATGCTTATATGTGGTATTATTTATATTTCTTGTAGCAATATGGTACTGGTGCTCATATATTCTGTCCCTAAGATGCCTTTCTGTCTTGCCTATGTAGTAAACTGGACAGGTTTTACAAGCTGCCAGATATATCACCCCTGATGTTTGACAATTTCCTTTTTCAAAGAAAACCTTAGACTTCAAAATGTTTTGCAGGGTTACTTAGCTTGTATGAACTTACATTGTGCACAAGCACCACATCTTGTTGTACCACTGTTACCCACTACCTGACTTTTTGTTAATAAGTTCAAAGGCCCCTTTTAAACTGAGCCCAGTTTTGTATACAAAAGTGGGTTCCTTCCCAACAACTGAAAATATTCTAGGGTTATTTTTAAGAATGGACCAATTGTTCTCAAAAATCTTTTTCACTTGTTTAACTTGTCCACAAAAAGGAATAATCATAGCCCTATGAAATTGTTTCTCCTCTTCCAAATTTTCTTTTTCCTGTAGTCCATCACCTAACAGTGGTTTAACTTTTTTACCCCACTCACTTTTAACATATTCTACATTTTTCTCCACTGTTAGCTGGATACCCTCTTTCGTAAAATAGTTGTGCTACTTTTTGTAACTCTCTAGCTACGTCTCCCTCATCAGAAGTCATACGGGCAACTCTAACTAATTGACCTTTGACTATATTATTTTTTTGATGGTGGGGGTGATTACTAGTATACTCTAAATAGGAATTACTAAATGTGGGTTTTCTATAAACATTGGACTTAAATCCTTTACTGATTTTTTTTTCTACAAATGTATTCAAATAGTTAATGCTTTCTACACAACTGGTGTATGTGAATTTCAAAAACTAGATGAATTATTCAAAAATTCCACAAATGGTTCTAAAATGTGTACAGTTAGGTAGGTCCTCTTTAGGGAAAGCCTAGCTGGTCCTCTGGGTGCCTTTAACAAAGTATACACCAACTGAAGCAGAAGAGGTTCAAGGTAGCCTTAGCAGTACAGACTCAGGGGTCTTTTTTATGGTGCTCAGCTTTTGCTGACTGAAAGCATGATGCTGTTTTGAGGCTAGGCCCATGTTCTGACACAAGTAAGATGACTGGATAGTTTATAATAAAGTTCTTAATTATTTTAGGAAGAGTTTGTGGCTTTTCAAGTACTAGGGGATCATTTTTGATTTGTTCTGTATCCATGCAGTAGATATTTTAGGACACATTATTAGGTTGCCCACTTTAGAAAAGTTTTAGTATCAGGTTTTACTGGGCTTGAGAGGTGCTCCCTCATCTTTGTCCATGGCTTTTTAGCAGAAAGCCGACAGCCTTAACAAACAAGCGTTTACATTAACTGAGACAGATCTGATTTTGCTATCTTTGCTATCTCCTTCAGAGTTATCAAGTTCTTCTTTGTTGGGTTTATATAATTGGATAACTCTCCACTTTACTTTCCTTACTTCACAGTCTTTGAATCTTATTTATCAGGATTGCTCGGACTACTGCTGGTGAGGGATCAATCCCACATCTTTGTTACATGCCTTCTTTGGTTCCCCCTTCTTGGGGGTAGTGAAACAGGTATGCCAGAAAGTGTAAGAGTTTGATGGTGCCTTTATTTTATAGTGAAGCTGTCTGGGGTCTCAGTTCTCTTACATATTCCTATGTCTGAAGCCCACCAATTCGGGCTTTGATGACAATTACATAGAAATATATTGCCATGCATTTGCGGTGTGCTGAACCTTCCAGTCCTTCTAAATGACACACTTTGTTAAGACAGTATCACCTAACAAAGATTTTGTTAATGACCAGACAAATAGTCTTTTCTAGATCAGCGTGTCAGCAGCTGTACATTGAGGATCATTTACTAGATGTCCCTATGGTTACAGGGTTAACGGCTAGACTATTCAGTTTAGTTTGAAAATATTGGTGTTTATGCTCCTGTTCTTATTTATTGCTATGACTGTCATTGATTTAAATGATGTCTTAACTGCTCATTTTTCATATCTGGTTGGATCCCTGTATCCCTCCTAGTTCCCTTGTATTTACCACTAGGGCTGTCATCTTTTCAAGTGCCCAAAGTAGGACATTTTTATGAAAACGTGTCATTTTATGTACACCCGATACCAACAACCAGTAGAAAGGACTGGACTTCACTTTTATGCCAAAATAAAAGTCTTCTCTTACAGAATTTGAGTTGCTACTGTTTCATATAACACTAAGGTATTTCAGATACAAGACAATTGTTTTATGCATAAACTGAGACAGGTGGTAACCTTATATTCTACCGTTTTCTTTTCCCAGTATGTGGCTCACTGCAAATAAAGTTCTTATAGCAATAACCCATGCCTGGGTGAGGGTAATGCTGGATTTATGGATAAATACAGCATTACCCACACCCAGAAGTGGGTTATTGCTATTATACCATGACATTATTTAAGAAAAGAAACTATTACTTTTCTTAAATAATGGCATAGTATAATGCCTGTTTACTGCCCTTCCGCAGATGTCTGGCATCCGCGGCAGTTCTGATGTACTGCGCGCGCGCAGTACATCAGAGCTGTGAAGCAACGAAAAAGCAAGATCTCCGCTGCTTTTTTACTGTTTAGCTATGTTAAATGGGTTTAACATAGCGAGACAGTTTAAAATAAGCGACGGAGATGTCCGTTGCTTATTTTAAACTGCCTCGCTATGTTAAACCCATTTAACATAGTGAAACAGTAAAAAGCAACGGAGATCTTGCTTTCTCCGTTGTTTTTTAAACCTGTCTCGCTATGTTAAATGGGTTTAGCATAGCGAGCCAGCTTTAAAACAAGGAACGTTTATCTTTGTTGCTTATTTTAAGTGTCTCGCCATGTTAAACCCATTTAACATAGCGAGACAGTGTTTTAAAAGTTATACTAATGGAAAAAGTCCGGGCGACCGGACCTTTTTCCATTAGTATAACTCGATTTACAATGTGCACACTGGCCAATCAGCGTGCACGTTTTGGGGGGGGGGTCATGGTATAATTGTTATTATTATTATTATTATTATTAAAAAATTATCAGAATTATCAGACAGAATGACAAATTGTAGAAAAGTAGGGCACTGTATGGCTGTGGACATACAAATAAATATGGTATGGAACTGTTAGCCAAAAAGCTGGAGCATGGCAGATCTTCTGGAACCTTAGGTTCCACACTCAGAAATAAACAATAAAGTGTGGTAAGATTTCTCATGCATTAATTCCAAGGTTACAGCAGCTCAGATAATTACCTTTCTTGGAGATGCATCAGTCTTGGAATACATATATATGTGTGTGTGTATATATATATATGTATATATATTTATATATATATATATATATATATATATATATATATATATATATATATATATATATATGTGTATATATATATATATATATATATATATATATATATATATATATATATATATATATATATATATATATATATATATATATATATAAATATATATGTATATATATATATATATATATATATAGAGAGAGAGAGAGAGAAACACTTCACAATGTTGAAATCCTGAAAGATCGAATTTCATATGGCCGAGACCATATGATTGAACTTTTGGAATCCTCACACTGTGAACGGAGATCTGCATACAGCTCAGAATGGGAGATTTCCCTTTTCCTTGCTGTAGTGTGATCTAGTAGTTGGAATATTTAAGTAGCAGGGGTGTGGGTGATGCAGGGGGGCTTACCTCCCTGCAGATACATTTAAATTGTTGTTTTTTTTTTTGATTCGTTTCGGAATTGTAATATTCGAAACATCGATCATATGGTCTCGATCATATGAAATTCGATGTTTCAGAATTTTGAGATTCTGAAGTGAATATATATATATATATATATATATGTATATATATGGGTCAACTTCACTTAACCGAAATCCCATTTGACTGAAATTCATTTCACTGAGACCCATTAAACCAGCACCGGCAAAAAACACACATAAATACACAAAAACATACTCGGAGGCTCTAAATAAAAATCTGCAAAAGCAACAGAGACCTCCAAAGCAGACATCCAAGCAACCTCCATCCACCCAACACAAATCATGAAACACATACTTCACAAACCAAGTGTGCCATGCAATCACACCCCTTAAGGAAAAATAACATACCCAACATACTAGTAATAGGTGACTCTATAGTCAGGAACACTGATGTCCCACTCGCTAGGCTGAATAAGGAGAAGGTTACTGTTATCTGCCTGTCGGGTGCCAGGATCCGCCACATAACACAAGCACTCAGGTCACTCCAGAACAAGTACAAATACGACTCTGTCATTGTCCATGTTGGTGTGAATGACCTGAGCCATACCTCCCTGGACTACATGAAAAGAGACATGGAAGAGCTCTCTGATCTTGTAGCCCAGGCCGGTATGACCCTGACCCTGAGTAGCATCCTGCCCTCACCAAGAATGATACCACAGTATAAAGAAAAAAATTATCAATTTCAACAATTGGCTGAGTTTCTGGTGTCATTCAAAGGGGATCCAGTGTCTGTCCACCTGGGATGACATGCTTGACAAGCCACGCTGCTTCCCTAGAGATGGCTTTCACCTGTCACCCTTAGGCTTTCGAATACTGGCCAAGGCTCTTGCCACCCCCATAGTGCCTTTTTTAGGCAAGGCTCAAAAGACAAACCCACCGCCATAAATAGCACAAGTAACAAAAAACTGAGAGTGATGCTACTCAATGCCAGAAGTCTAAACCTCAAAATGCAAGCACTCGAGGCACTCCACAGTATGGAGGAAATCAATATAGGTGCAGTAACAGAAACCTGGTTTAAGGCTCAAGAGAGCACCCCAGCAATACCAGGCTACAACTCATATCATACATTTCGGCCACAGAACCCAGACCGAAATACAAAAGGCGGGGGTGTATCCATATTCATCAAGGACACCCACACCTCCAGGTTAGTGGCACAGAACGATGCTTCAGAGATCGTCCACATGCAACTAACAATGGGCAAAACTGCAATTCAAATTGTAGCTTGCTACATATCACCCACCATGTCCCAGGACCCCCATTCCACATTTCTGGAAACACTGGAAAATATAAAGGTCCTACCAAACACCCTAATATTGGATGATTTCAATTACCCAAACATTACAGGTTCACAGGTTCACAGGTAGGTACTAGGCTATCTTCCGAAAGGCATTTATAAGCCTAGCCAGAGTGTGTCGGCTTTCGCCACACCACTGATTACTTAACTGATCCTCTGTCAAGCAGAGCCAAGAAGTGATCCCAGGGGTGTATTTTCTGTTACCCATCCACTCGTCAAGGTTTCTGTTGAAGAGTGTTAGTGAAGGGCTCTGCCTGATGTAATTTGGAATTTTGTTCCAAAGCATGGGGAGTCTCTGTGACAGGAATCTATCCCTCCAGCATGTTCTATTTATTGTTGTGATGAGGTTTAGCTCACTAGAGCGCGTGGCTCGCAGTGACTTGGATTTCTTTAGGTGGAGCATGTCCATCAATTCTGAGTTGGACATGGCTTTGTAAATCAGGCAAAAATCACCACTGAGTAAGTGATATGCCACTGAGTACAGCCGGAGTTTTTTCAGTCGGGTTGCATAGGACATATGTTTGAGGCCAGTAATCCTCTTGGTGAGGTACTTTTGTGGTCTTTCCAGCTGTTGGAAGTGTCTTGTGAGGTACATCCCAAATGGGGCATTGTACTCTATGATGGGTCTAATGAGTGACGAGTAGAGAGGCACTATAACCTCTTTATTTCTAGATGCGAACCCTTTACTAATTAGATGGGCCATATAGAAAGATTTCCTCACTACTTTGGCAATATGATTGTCAAAGGAGAGCTTACTATCTACCTGGGTCCCCAGATCTCTTATTACCTCTTCTGTATTAAGGGGGCTGCCACCTATGTGGTAATTCATGGGTGTTTTGTTTTTCTCAAATGGGATGACTATGCATTTTTTGGCATTTAGCTTGAGGCCATGACTTTGACACCAGGTGTCCATCTCAGTAAGGCCCTTTTGGAGGATGTCCGTGTCAGCTGGAGAGTCAATTATGGCTCCCAGTTTGCAGTCATCGGTGAATTTGGTTAGCCATAGTCCTCCTGCTAATTGGGAGAACTACTCAAGTACTAAACTCCCTTGCCCAACATTTCCTAGAATTTATAAACTCAAATGCCATGGATCAACTGGTCAACACTCCCACCAGAGGTGACAACATATTGGACCTGGTCATCACCAACATGGGCGACCGGTGCTCCACACCGGAGGTCAACCCCTCACTGGTTAGATCTAACCATAAATAAATCACTTTGGATATCCACATTCCACCCCCACCCCCGGACAAGGAAACCATCGTAAAAAACTTTTCAAAAGCAAACTTCACGTTACTTAAGACTGAGGTAGAAAGTTTCAAAGCCCCCATGCTAAAGGATAACATTGTCCAAGCTGCAAAATCCTTTACTAATGCATTCTATGGGCACCTACAAGAATGCATGGATTGTGCTATCCCAAACAAAACCAAGACTCACTCCTGCAAGAAAAGGAAACCAGTCTGGTGGACTCCTACCATAAACAAGCTATACAATAGAAGGAGGAAACTGCTACAGAAAAGAGTAAAATCCCAGGGAGGGAAGACATCCCTGATCAGTATCAGCAAGAAGCTACGATCCCTCATAAAATCATCCAAGGCAAGTTTCGAAAGAACATTTTCCAAGGACTTCAAAGATAACCACAGGGCATTCTTTAGCTATGTCAAGAATCTAAGTGGCAATGCTCAGATCTGCTCGGAGTTAGTGCAGAATGGTACAAAATACACTGAACCAACCGATATTGCCAACATCCTGGCAGACAGGTTCAGCGCAAACTTCACCCCCCTCTCACCCCCAAAAAGGCCCATAACCATACCAGAAGAATGTAGAGCTCCTGAAATCAAAGACACTCAGGTTAAAACAGCCCTCTCCAAAGCCAAAAACACAGTATCAATGGGACCGGACGGAGTCCCAGGCTGCGTTCTACATGAGCTCAAAGACGAACTAACCCCTCACCTAAACACACTGTTCAAACTCAGCCTCTCCACAGGTTACGTACTCATAGAGTGGTGGACAGCAATGGTTATTCCACTCCACAAAGGTGGAGCCACAACACACCCCGGGAACTATCACCCTATAAGCCTGACTAGCTTGGTCTGCAAGGCTATGGAGTGCATCATCATGGAACTCATTAACAGAGACATTGGGAACCTCCAAACACTGGACCCTACCCAGTTTGGCTTTGTTAAGGGCAGATCATGCCTCCTAAACCTAGTGGACTTCTTTGAGACAGATACCAAGGCTATAGACGAGAGAAAGGTGGTACACACAGCCTACCTAGACCTCGCAAAGGCCTTTGACACCATTCCCCATTCTGGTGTTATAGACAAGCTCACCAGCCGGAACATAAACCCCTACATCACAAGATGGGTTGCCAACTGGCTCACAGACAGAACCCACATGTTAAGAGTCGTGGGAACTAGGTCTGACTCTAAACCGGTTACAAGTGGCGTTCCCCAGGGCTCAGTCCTAGGACCCCTCCTGTTTGGCATATACTTCTCAGAGGTACAGGCGAGCACAGGAGGACTATGGCTGACCAAGTGTGCAGACGACTGCAAACTAGGGGTTTATAATTGACTCTCCGGCTGACACAGACATCCTCCAAAAGGGTCTCACTGAGACGGACACCTGGTGTCAAAATCATGGCCTCAAGCTAAGTGCCAAAAAGTGCATAGTCATCACCTTTGGAAAAAACAAAGTACCCACAAACTACCACATAGGTAGTAGTCCCCTAAATACGGAAGATGTAATAAGGGATCTGGGGACCCAAATAGATAGTAAACTCTCCTTTGATAATCACATTGCCAAAGTGGTTAGAAAATCCTTCTATGTGGCACACCTTATCACAAAAGGGTTCGCACCCAGATCAAAAGATGTCAGTGTGCCCCTCTACTCATCGCTCATCAGACCCATCATAGAGTACAATGCCCCATTTGGGATGTATCTTACAAGACACCTGGAACAGCTGGAAAGACCACACAAGTACCTCACCAAGAGGATCACTGGCCTCAAACAGATGCCCTATGCAGGTCGACTGAAGAAACTCCAGCTGTACTCGGTTGCATACCACCTACTCAGAGGTGATCTCTGCTCAACAAGGCCATGTGCAACCCAGAACTTATCGACATGCTCCAACTAAAGAAAAGCTTATCCCCTCAAGCCACACGCTCTAGGGATCTAAACCTCACCACAACAATAAATAGGACATGCTGGAGGGATAGATTCCTGTCACAAAGACTTCCCATGCTTAGGAACAAGATTCCAATCTACATTAGGCAGAGCTCCTCGCTAACACTCTTCAAGAGAAACCTTGACGAATGGATGGGAAACAGAAAGTTTACTCCGGGGATCACTTCAGTGGCTCTGCTGGACAGAGGCACAGGGAACTAAGCTAAGGGGGCGGCGAAAGCCAACACATTCTGGCTAGGCTTATAAATGACTTTGAGCAGATAGCCTAGTACCTACCTATGAACCTATGAACCTAAATCACCTAAAGTTCCTAACAATGAAAACGTAATCTCACTGAAACTCATTTCACTGACAGCTTACAAAGCTACATCTCACAGGATTAAATGGCAAACCAAAGACAAACAAACTCACAAAAGTAAAGCCTACCTCCTTCCACAACTTAAAAACTACTTATTTATCCTTTTAACAGGAACCAGACAATATAAAACTAAGTGGGGGGATATGCACCCCCCCCAATGTGGCGGGATGTGCCCCACCCCCACCCCCAAATTGGATATACTAACTCCAGGTTGCACTACAGTGGGGATGAGGGCATATACCCTTTACTTGCCTCACACTACTCTACACACTGCCACATCAAGTCTATAGCTTACAATTCAGTGAGATGAGATTCAGTAAAATGACTTTTCACTAATTTGAACTTTAGGTGATTTGGTCTCAATGAAATGAATGTCAGTGAAATGGGATTTCAGTGAAGTGAAGTAGACCCATATATATATATATATATATATATATATATATATATATATATATGTTTGTTTGTCATTTCCCGGTTAGGGGTCACCACAGCGGAACTCCGGTCCACTAATGATTGGCAGTAGATTTTTTATGCTGCCGAGTTGCCAGCCCGATGCCCAACCTTCAGCGATGGCACGCCCATTCATGCATGTCTTTTGGAGGCCACTTGACCGCGGGAAGGACATGCAGACTCCACACAGAAGGCATTCCAGCCGTGAATAGAACAGGAGAACCTCTTGCTGTGAGGCAACAACATTACAGCTGTACCACCACGGATTCCTACACATATACATATATATATATATATATATATATATATATATATATATATATATATATATATATATATGTATATATATATATATATATATATATATATATATATATATATATATATACATACACATACATACACACAGACACACACACACACACACACACACGCACACACATGTGTGCGTGTGTGTATCTGTGTGTGTGTGTGTGTGTGTGTGTGTGTGTGTGTGTGTGTGTGTGTGTGTGTGTGTGTGTTTCTGTGTGTGTGTCTGTGTGTGTGTGTATATGTATATATATTGTATACAGCAGAGGAGAGACGAGGGTACATCAGCTTCTATTCTACATTCAACTAATGACTCTACCAAAGCAAGTCTTTCATTTATGTTTCCCCTATCCTTTCTCTGCCTAAACTCTGATATCAATCCTTGGTAGGAAAGGCAGTCTCTAGCCTGTAGTCCAAATGTCTTCTTGGCCTCATTCCCTTTTACTATCTTTTCCTCTTTAGTTCTTTGTTCTCAATACTTTGGTTTATTTGCCAGTTTTCTCCATTAAATTTCACCCCTTCTTGCCTGTTTTCTGTCCCCATAATTGCAGTCATCCCTATTGGCAAAATCTCCTTTCTCCATTCTCATACTGTCTTAGTTCTTAGAATACCTTCTGCTATATTATGAATATAATATTCTAAATAGCTGTTGTATTCTCCTTAAGGATCAGCATTCAAAATCCCACTCACTCTCCTTACTTCTTGAATTTCCCCAACTTCATCATCATTGCTTTCCACTTTGAATTATAACTTTCTGCTTGTGTTATTAAAACAGTTTAGACACAGCCATCCCTGTGGTAACTGCATAAAACACTAATCAGTATTTGTTCAAAAAAGTGAGTGTTTGTTGCAAAAATTAAACAAAGCTTTCCCTGCCAAAGTTTAGATATGTATTTTTTTTCACTGTGAAAAGCTGGAATGAAGTCAGAAGATTGTTGCACACATAACTTTGGGGAGCACAAACAGTCCCAGGTTATGATTGTATGAGGAGCTGTTTGAAAAACAGAATATCATTTTTTTAAGTTTCATACCTGGTTCACTTTTTTCTTTTTCGATGATAGTATACTTGGAATATTATCTCTACTTACAAGTCTAAAGTCGCAGTGAAATCAATGTAAAGACCAAAGCAGTTAGCAAGCAATACAATACCACAAGGCAGTACATGAAAGTTCTGTCTCCTAAGATCTTGAGTCTGTCAGGAATCAAGCACATTCAGGTCTTCAGTGTGAGAGATACAGCTTTTACAGCAGTGTTCAGCTCCAGAAAGGATGCCAGCAGTGTCATACAGGACCAGAGCTTACAGCTACAGGGAAAGCAAGCAACCCACTTCCAAATGGAGTTGGAAATACAGAGTATGAAAATGGAGTTTCAATAGCAAAAGGAATGCAGCTTCAGCAAGATGCGATGGATAAGAAATAAAGCAGACAGCACTTGCTCTGAAGTGGAGAATATGCAGCTGTCTAGGCAAAAGTATGAACAGGTAAATGGAAAGGGAGAACCTGGAACTCCTGTGGGGAAGAGGAATAACTGACCTCTAAATCAACAGCCGAGTATAAAGCATGTGAAGATGTCCAGATGTCTGTTACCTGTTACTTGCTGGTAAAGCATAAGATCCCTTTCACAGTAAGGACAGAACTGACTGTGAAAGACTAAAGACACAATTCTAAATAAATATTTGGGTAACATTCACAAGATAAGTACTTGAACCGTCCTTTCTTCCATCAAGACAAGTTACAGCAAGAGTTATGAGCAAATTATTCTGTCTACTTTTTTCTGCCTATATGTTTTTTGGAGGGTTTCTAGTTGCCAAGCTTAAGTACCAGACTAGTTTGTATATCACCGTTTCTGTTTGTGTGTGCACACATGTATATGTAGTGGTTATGGTCATGTTTTTAACCTTTTTTGTTTATTCATAATAAATGTTGATCATCAGTTTTATGCATGCGTGACCATCTTGTGCACAAAATTTATAACCTTGAAGATAAAACTGAAGAAAGTATAATCTAATTTCATTTTTGTAAAAGAACAATTCTGCAGAACTGTTTGTGTTGAGCTAGGGAGCTTATCTGGCTGAAGGACCAAAATCTAATGGCTATTTACTGGACGATGCTACCTCATATCTGCTGTACAAGAGACAACTTGCAGCATGTCCAACATAAAACTTGCATCAAAGTAACTTTTTCAAGTTGGAAGAAATGTGGATGTGCTTTGGATCACAGTCTTGGATTTCTAGGAAGTCTAGCATGTGTTTGAGTGGTCGCATGCTTCTTGTTATCAGTCACATAGTATAAACTAACTAGAAATGAAAGCCCTATAAACAGACTGAGAAATACATGTAATGGTTGGATAAAATAAAAACAAGACAACTCTGGAGAAAGGGAATATCTTTTTTCACTCTGTGGTTCATTTTCTCTTTTTTTCATTAGAATCTGATTGGTATAGATCTCCTACATACAATATTGACCAAATCAGTTGATAACTTGCATGTTGTGAACAGGATCCACTGGAGTCCACGGAGTGAGTAATGATACCATTACTGCTAGCAGAATGTCTGGTGGGATTGGAACTATTGGGGTCCCACAAAGGTAGACAGCATAGCAAGAACCTTCTCAAAATCAAGGACCATTGTTTGGGAAGTCAGCAAATCAAAGGCTTCTACAAGTCTTTCAGCCTAGCATGTGTTCACTCTGACACACCACAGGAAAGAAAAAGTCTCAGGCCTTCGCAAGCCACTCATCAAAGGTAAGTAACCAAACAGAATACTTACTTTAACCTAAATGTCAATAACTTGCTGTTTGACAGAGTGGAGAGCAGTACTGCTAGCATGGATCAGAAACCCACTCTGTAGAACTCAGGAAGATGAGCTGTCCTCATCTTTTAGATCTGAAGTCTGTGAAAGCATGCAGCTGTAGCTATTGTGTGCTCACTGACATTACCATGACATTTAGACTGGACCATTCAGAGAAGGCCTCTTTTTGCCTTCATTCCATGAGAACTGATAGCAGTATATTTTAATCACTATTTTTCTGAAGTGCAGGCAAACATAGGGGGATTGTGGTTGACAAAATTTGAAGATGACTGCAAACTGGGCACCATAATTGACACTCCATCAGACACAGACATCCTCCAGAAAGGTCTCATAGAAATGGATAACTGGTGCCAGAGCCATGGCCTTAAGCTAAATGCCAAAAAATGTATAGTCATACCCTTTGGGAAAAACAAGGTAACCCCTAATTACCACATAGGTGGTAATCCATTAAACACGGAAGAAGTTATCAGGGACCTGGGGACCCAAGTTGACAGTAACCTCTCTTTTGACACTCACATTGCCAAAGTGGTTAGGAAGACCTTCTACATTGCCCACCTGATCATGAAGGGATTCACATCCAGATCAGGAGAGGTCATTGTACCCCTGTACTCTTCACTTATCAGACCAATGATTGAGTACAACGCCGCATTCGGAATGTACCTTACCCGACACCTGCAGCAGTTGGAAAGACCCCAAAAGTTCCTCACCAAAAGGATAAAGGGGCTCAAACATATGTCATATGATGCCCGACTGAAGAAACTCCAGCTCTATTCAGTCGCATACCGTCTGCTCAGAGGTGATCTGTGTCTGACATACAAGGCCATGTCCAACCCGGAATTAATGGACATGCTCCACCTCAAAAAATCCAAATCCACCAGAGCCACGAGCAAGAGACTTAAACCTCAACACGGATATAAATAGGGCGTGCTGGAGGGACAGATTCATCACCCAGAGACTCCCTACACTATGGAACAGAATCCCAGTCCATGTGAGGCAGAGCCCCTCACTGACTCTGTTCAAGAGAAATCTTGACGAGTGGATGGGAGATCGTAGGTTAACCCCGGGAATCATCTCTGTATCACTGCTGGACAGAGGCACAGCAAATTAATGGGTATAGTATTCTCATCCTAAGGGGTGGTGAAAGCCACACACACTCTGGCTAGGCTTATAAATGCCCTAGGGCAGATAGCCTAGTATGAACCTATGAACCTATGAACTAAAGGAGAGGTATCTCAGCAATAAGAAGAAAGTATGGGACTCATTTCCAAAGGTCATGCTCTTCCTTCTTCAAAGATACTGGTATTACTCAGGGGCCCATTGTTCATTACTGCTCCCTCTTCACTAAGTAAACAAATCTCAGGTAAAGCTGAAATCATGAAATTATATTGTAAATGTAGTAGAAAAATACACAACAGTCACTATGTATGTTAAAACAAATAAAATAACTGACCTCAAGAATTGCACATTTAATGGATTTTGATTTCACATGCATGCATATTCTAACAGACCACATGCTCAGTATTTCTAATTTTATGAAGTCCCCCCATACCATATTAGACTATCAGAACAATGGTGCTGGTGGTGTTAATGATTTGTGTGTGTGTGTGTGTATATATATATATATATATATATATATATATATATATATATATATATATATTGCAGCACTGAATTCATACTATCCCACAACAATGTTCTACATGTACAGGATTTGACAGCATACGAACATATGAATGATGAGAGAGAAAAAAATATTTACACAAGGCAACACCAGATCACAATCACAGCAAGTTATTTAGAAGATTGAAAGTAACAGGATAAATTAATCGGACAAAGGAGATCATGAAAACATTGGGAAATGTTGTTGCGGTAGATATCAACATGCATATCAAAGTACTTCACAAGAAGAGGGGAAGTATTTGCCATGGAACAAGTAGCCAAAATGGAAATAACTGCCTACAGATATGAAAACAGAAGTGTTGCTATAGCCTTACAGCAGGGTCATGTACCACAACAATGGGAGAAAGTGACAGTGATTGTATTGTATGATTTTCACTTCATTCCTGTGTGCTTCTCACATCAGATACACCTTTACAGTTATCTATCTACCGATCATTTGTTGACTCAGAAATAACACTAATCCAGGTTGACAGTATTTGGGCTAAACTAGTAAACAAAGAAGTAGTTTATACTACAGATGGAAAATACAAATACAGTACTAAGCATGTAAAAACACCATGTTTTTTTTTTAAACAGTGTTTATCTAATACAATATTTATCTTGCAAAAAACTTTATAACAACAAAGTAGAAGTCTGCCTAACAAAGTGAAAATGTACCTAATATCAAGGTGCATACAATTCTGTTTCCAGAGTTGTTGTAGGTTAATTTGGGGTAGAGTAACATGATGACAAGATGAACGGTGGAGGACAAGTAATACAACGCGTGAAGTACGACAGAAGAAAGTGGACTGTATGAGGAAGAAGAAGTGGTAGAGAGTGGGGAGAGGAGTTTGTATGGGGTATGGTACAGGGAAAAGAAAGGTGAGAGATAAGGATTAATCCAACCTGGATGTTTTAGCAATGAGTTATAAGATGACTGTATGGAGGGAGAACACAGCGAATTTAATGAAGTTATGCAATTAAGTAATGCCTTGTGCAGTAAATGAATTCTTGAGCTGATGCCTAAAACTGGGAAAGGAGGTGATGTCTCAGGTTAGCAGGGAGTGAGTCCCATGTCAAAGGTGCCATTACTGACAAGCTGTGGTTAGCTCAACGGAGCTTTGTGAGTGAGCTGGAAAGGCTATAAGAGAATTGTGATCTAAGGTGGTAGGATGTTAGTCTTTGACAGATTCCACTGGAGAAGAAAATGAATGAATCTTGGTGTAAGACTCTGTAGATTAGACAGTCTAGGGAGGACTGTATAGCTTTCATTTATAGGAAGACATTTTGCATTGTTTAGGACTAAATAGTGGTATTCTTTTTAGGGAGCTAATGTGATTCATTTACCGATGTGATTGGTAGAGCTTACAGAAATGAGTGTTTTTTTATAAGGCCTTGGCAATAAAAAGGAGGCTGTATTCTAGCTCTGGTAGAAGAGCACTCTTTCCAATTGAAGTCTATCGCCTGGTGACAGGAAGTGTTATTTTTGTCTGGGTGGACTAGAAAAGTAGGGTGTTTACTTTACATATAGTACTGGTGACATGAAATTGAACATTCAGGGACTGGTCCAGCCAGATGCCAAGGTATTTGAAGTATGGTAATGTTTCTAAATGATCTTAGATGCTCTGTCTTATTGTCCAGTTTTATGGGGCTGTAAAGAGATTTTCTCTTGTGCTGAAGATCATTTATTTATTTATTTTTGGTGTTCAGTATGAGGTTATTGGGTGGGAGCCATTGTGATAGTGCATTTAAGTCTTTTTTACATTTTCTTTTGATGACAGAGTTATTCATCCAAATTCAATAATTGTCCCAGTCACTGGCTAATACTCACAAATATCGCACATATTCCTTGCCATAGCTGATAAAAATACACTCTGTAGTTCATATGAGTATTACTGTTGAGAATTTACCATTGTTTTGTTGTTGTTAACCGGTGAATAAGATGTGCAAGGATTAAACAACAACTGTTAATTTCCCAGCCAGTAGGAGATACCAATAGCGCTACTTCAACAGTCTGAACTACAGGTTATGACTACTGTAACCCCTTTCCAAGCATCCATCTCAGAACTGCCCTAAGATAATATGATTTCCTACCTGCAGTCTCACATCCTTTCCTGAACTCAGCTCATCAGAATAATGAATGGCAATTGTACTTATGTGTTTTTAGGCTAGCAAGGATGACTGTTAAATATATAAATTAAATAAAGAAATAAATATATGGCGCTCCAAATGTCCATAATTTTCCTTTTAATACTATAAGGTATGTACCGTAGATACACCAGTGCTGTTCTGCCATTCCCCATAACCACTGTACTATGGTACTGGAAGGCATAAGCTGAATTCTACCTAGTTATACGAGCCAACTGTAGTCTATGATGGGACCTGTAATAAAAGGCTCACTAAGAAAATAAACTTGATTCTGTCATATTACATAACCCAACCTTTTTGATCTACATTCCTGTATCTACTGCCTATCAAAGCTACTTAGTTTAAAAGTTATATAAAACAAGAAAGTAATTATGGATAGGTGTGTGTGTGTGTGTGTGTGTGTGTGTGTGTGTGTGTGTGTGTGTGTGTGTGTGTGTGTGTGTGTGTTTGTGTGCGCATGCATGCGCGTGTGTGCACATGTGAGTACATGCATATATGTGTCCATGTGTTTGTAAGTCTGTGTGTTTCACATGGAACATTTCGCTGCTCTTCTAAACATATAAATTGCATGATTTTAAGTAGGGAACTGATATGGTAAAATCTGGTGACTGTTTATAGTAAGGTAACACTCTAGTGATTTGCATTTTTTAAACTGGCTTTTTGTGGTTTTAAGCTGCTGAAAATTTATGTTTTTCTCCTTTACATGTGCCAAGTTGCTTGTCATACAACATACAGATGGAAATGTTTGTGAGTATATGTGCATGCATGTCAGCATTTATACATGTATATATGTCTGATGGAAAAGCCCACAGTTTGGCAAGCATGTAAGAATACACTCACTGAGAAGTGGTGAATATGTAATTAAGCACAGTTCCTTGCTGACCTCTGTGATGGAACCAGTCATGCTTTCCCACCTAGAAGAGTATAGCAGCTTCCCACTAATATATTTTTAAATTATATAATCCTGCTACTCACCTTTTAGATGAATATACTGCAAGCTATTCAGAGCTGTTATTGATTTGGGAAGCTGAGACATCTGGTTGTTGGAAGCATTTAACTTGAGTAGATTTTTAATGCTCCCAATATTGTCTGGCATCTTTTTTAGGCCATTCTCTGATATGTCAAGCTCTGTAATATAGGTCAGTTCTGACAATTCATCTGGAAGTTCCTTGAACTGAAGAAAAAAAAAATAGATACAAGCATTTGTCAATGCTGAACTTTAGCTTGCATTAGTTCTGATTTATAATAATAATGAATGAGAAGTTAAAACAATAATGTAAACAAAAATGCTATCATTCTCATAACTAAGAAATTGTTTATGTTTCTGCATTGCTAACAGTAGCAAGGCATACTAACTTCTGAGCTATGTGCAGATATCTTGAAAGTAATGTAACATAAGAAAGGTTAAACTGATTTGCTAAATGGCTACTCAGATATACATTGAATTGTATATAGGAAACTGCCTTACTGGGAAGCAAAAAAAGAGGTTTTCAGAGTTTGTAATAGTAGCAGGAGCTTTAATGAAACCTGTTAGTGAAAGGTAAATCGTATTAGTGCAAATAAATATAAATTATGCAGTTGAGTTTCCCACATTTGGGGAAATCACAGGGGTCAACCCAACTGAAATGTGCAATGTTAGAGCCTCACCCTGGGGAAACCACCTTCTTGATCATGGTATTCCCCCTGCCAGGTAAATATTACAGCAATGTAGATATGTAAATGTCTGTGTTGCGATATTTAAGTACTGTTATATACAATTGTTGTGATAGTTTACTACTGCTATATCTGTGATAGAAGTGTCTCTTTAAATTCATGGGCTACCTAAATTATCTGGTATATATCATTAAGCCAGGTGTTTTTTTATGTCAAGGGCTTCATATGCAAATCCATAACAGTTGCCTGAGCCTTTTTTATTAAACACTTTGTACCTGTGTAAATAGTGTAACATGCTGCTACTCTTAAACCCAATACCCCTCCTGCCTGGGTGATCATTTATTATTTCAGTTACTTTTTACAGTACTTCTCTCTCATTCCCCTTTCAGAGACCTTAACATAATAATTGTTTTTGTCTCCATCTTTTCATTTAGTGACCACTGTCCCTGCGAACGGGTTTTCTCTCAGTCCCCCACTTGCTGAATCCTTGGTCATTGGCCACATCTGCAGTGAAGAAACCAGCCACAAGGACTCAAGGGCTTTAAACAGAAAATAAGTTATTGTAGGTGTCTAGCTACATTTCCCTCTTAGCCTGCTACTGTAGAAAGTACCTGGTCTAAAGCAGAAATAACTGGCTCTACCCACGGCTAGGGATGGCAGTTGCACCCCCACCCCCATCTGCTGTAAATACATTCTCCAGTTAACTTTTTCTTTTTAGTTATCAGTAAACCAAGATAAAGCTCTAGGCAAAAAAACGTAACCCAGTAGATACACTGGAATTGCCCACTTGTAAAATAGAGGCAAAAAGGTACTTAAACCGCCACTTTTTGTCTGCTTCAAACTAGGTATCTACCCAGAAAGGACACAGTTGAAATCAGGTCTATAGATTGTTTTTCCTACTAGATTCTAATAACTCCTAACAATTTGGCTATTTAGACACTTACCTTGCAATCTTTAGCCTGGGGCGTTCTAGCCCACTCCGTTCGCTATGCTCACTCCACTCCCCTCCCTGCCCCCTATTCCCACCTGCCCCCAATACCTTTGCATTTATTCATAGCCTTAACCCCACTCCTAATTGCCAGCAATTAGGCTACACTACTACTCACCCCCTCCCCCTACATCCAACACAATCATGCTACCTAATATAATAACAATCCTAACTTGCATAGTTCTAGCTCACATTATATCCTACCAAGGATCCACAGTCACATGCCCCAACAACTTCCACTGTACTCTCTCAACACCCACCCTCAAACATTTACACTATAACTACACACCCCTGCCACCAAAACCATTCTCCCACTACACACACTCCATTACCAAACATCTAACACACTCAAAAATAAAATATCCCTAAGATACCATAAGCAATTTACTATGTATATAAAACATATCCTAAACACCCTCCATAAACTAGCCCTCACTGGAGACATCCATCCAAACCCTGGTCCTCCCAAATCCAACCCATCCACAAACCCTAGTCCAAGCAACCACCCACAACTCAACTCCTAGCCAACAAGAAAACAACATACCTACTTATAATATCCCTAAACATCACAAGCATATGCAATAAAATCCAAGAACTACACGCCAGCATAAGCATATATTCCCCAGATATTCTCTTCCTAACTGAAACCTGGCTCAAACTTCATATCAAAAGTGAGGAAATACTTCCACCTGAATACAACATCCTTCGCATAGACAGATTGTCCAAAAAAGGAGGTGGTGTAGCATTGATATTTAAACACCACCTTAATATTCAACTCCTGAACTCATCTGCCCCTCACCACAACAATGAAGAAATCATTTATGCCAATCTCAAACTAAATCCAAACAAAACAATCAATATCATAGGATACTATTTCCCACCAGGGCGAAATATTACACCCCTAGAAAATCTCCTTAGCTGGGCTACTCTATCTCTACCCCAGGAAACCATCATTCTCGGTGACTTTAACATCAACTGGCTATCCAGTAATAACAGTCTCCCAACCATTCACCTTAATCTCCATGGGTTCACTCAACTCATTCAATCCCCTACCCGAATTAACAAAAACCCTAACAATCATACCTTACTTGACTGGATCCTAGTCAACAAAGCTCCTCACTCTTACCTAGCAGGCTGCTTATCTGGCAGTCTTAGTGACCGCTCCCACACTTTCCTAATTTGGCACCAGACAATCAGTCACAAGCCCATTATCCACAGGCAAATACGGAAAAAGTCCAACTTCAACCCCAACTCCTTCATCTCCTCCCTGCAAAAAATTAACTGGTCACCACTAAAATACCTCAACCTAGATGAGGGTGTCCACTTCTTCAACAGTACCTTCCTCTCCATCCTAAACACCCATGCTCCTGTACAAAATGCCAAAGTCAGTTCCAGGTGTGCCCCATGGTTAAAAAAGACCACCAGAACCCTAATGAAATCCAGAGATAAGGCCTTGGAGCACTGATGACTAACAAAAAATAAATCAGATAGGCAATCATTCCTTGAACTGTGCAGTAAAGCCAAAAAGCATATAAAATTAGACAAATCCCTCTACTATAAATCCACCCTAAACTCTACCAACCACAACCCTAAGCAATTCTGGTCCACTATTAACACTATCCTCCACCCAGGGAAGGTTGATACCCCCCAGCCGTCCATTCCCCCCTCCTCCAGCAGTATTGCTGAATCCTTCAACAAACAGTTCACTGAAACTATAACAGCTCTAAACATACAACACTTCCCTACAACAGCCCCCCAACTCTTAACCCTAAACCCTCCACTCCTCTTTTCTTTTTCACCTTAGTACCTACCTCCAACATAAAAAGACTATTGTCAAAACTTAAACCCACCAAACTTGCAGCTAACAACCTCCCCTCTGAATACTTGAAAATTGCAGCTGATACACTAGCCTACCCAATTTCAATTATAGTCAACTGTTCCATAACAGAGGGCTATGTTCCCTTGATATGGAAGATATCCCACATCATTCCCCTCCACAAAGGTACCTCCTCCACCAACCTCTCCAATTACTGCCCCATTGCTATCCTCTCTCCTCTCTCCAAGATGCTTGAAATATGTATCAACACCCAGGTCTCCAACTACCTCCTAGGTAATAATCTCCTCTCCAAAACCCAACATGGCTTCAGGCAATATCACAGCACTACCTCCGTTCTGCTCTCCTTCATCAACACTATACTTCATCAAAAAAACAATGGTTTTTTCTATACTGCCGTATTTCTAGATCTCTCAAAGGCCTTTGGCATGGTATCCCATGAGCTACTACTCTCTACTCTCCCCAACCTCTCCTTCTCACAATCAGCCTGCAACTAGTTCCAGAGCTATCTACATGGATGCCAGAAATCAGTAATCTGGGACGATAACATATCACCTCGCCTCCCGGTTACTCTTGGAGTTCCCCAAGGGTCTATCCTTGGCCCTCTGCTATTCTCAATTTTCACTAACTACCTACATACTGCCACCACACAAGCATCTCTTATACAGTAGCAGTTCACTCTACTCTCATCTGCTCTGCCCCCACTCTAGCAGAACTCCAACAAATCACACAGGAATCATTCTCTTCTGCAGAAAGCTGGCTATCCAATGCTCAGCTCCTACTCAACCCAAGTAAGACAAAACTTCTCCTGTTCCAACCTTCCAAAGCCACCCAAAACACCCACCACTTCAACATTCTTGCCAAAGACAATACCATCATCTCTCCATCAGAACACACAAAATTACTCTGTGTGGAAATAGACAACAAACTTAGATTTGACACCCACATATCTCTCACAATAAAAAAAAGTTCACAAGAAACTTGGAACATTATATTGAAGCCATCAATTCCTAACCAAGGGGGCTAGAATCTCCATAGCCAATTCCCAGCTAATCTCCACCGTACTCTGTGCATCCCCCATGCTTACCAATCCTAGACAGACAGGCAGACCTACACAAGCTGGATGCTTGTTACAACAAAATTGCTAAATTTGCCACTGGAACCTCCTACAGCAGCCATCACTGTATCTCCCTTAAACAACTAAACTGGCTAGAACTCCCACAACTCCTTAACTTTAATCAACTCACCCTCGCTCATAAACTTATTAATCACCCCCTTAACACCCCTTCCCTTCAAACCCTTCTCCAACCCTATCACCCCCACTAGGATCCTAAGATCAAGCAACAAAAATCAACTCACTGTTATCAAACCCAAAAACTCAGCAGGAGAAGCCATATTTTCATGTACCATATCTAAACTTTGGAACAATTTTCCACCCTCTATAACTACTCTACCTTCCAGCAGCCTTTTCAAGACTGCACTCAAATTCCACTTAAATTTGCACTGGCTTTGTCCTTGTTCTAATCCAGGCTAACATCCCTACCCTTACCTCCCCCCACCTAGACTCTTAACCCAACTATATTACTGCCACTACTAACCACAGTCAGAAATAGCTAGTTGTCTTTACATACTCTAACATCTTGTCTGAGAGCTTTGTTATTAATATTATAAACAACAAGAAACTATCTTAACTTGCAACATTTACTGTATATACTGTTGATAATCAATATCTTGTTATTGTATTAAAGCCAACAACCTGTAATGTTGATTACTATTGCTGCAACTTTGTATCTCTATTTATCATGCACATGAAGTGGAGCTTTTCTCCCTGGGCATCTGCTGAAAAAGGACCTGCATCCAGTTGGAATTTCCCAGTAAACAAATGTAAATAAATAATTAAATAACAAAGAGCTTTCTTTCCACTCAGGAGTATTATGGGTAGTCTGGCAGACATTATTAGGCAGCTAAGCAATAAGCTATGACAGCCTACACTGCAGAGCTGTTAGGGTGTATTCAGGAGAATTATGTATGATTCAAAAGGATGATGTCCATACTGGGTTTTGCGGTGCAGACACTTGTTACTATTCATTGACATCAGTGTAATTTCTGATGGCTGTTGTGATGCAGGCTGTGACAGGTCCTGCTGTTACTATTGCAGGTGAGGAGGGTTCAGGTAATGATGGCCAGCGTGCTACTTCCGGAGGATCATGTTAGGTAATATGCAGCATGCTACAAACATCTGACAGGCTGTGGCAGGGGCACATTATGCAGCTGAATCTGGAATTTCAACAGGCCAAAAACTTGGTGTACTACATTCCTAATTTGGACATGGGCAGTGTTATACTGATGTTCAGACATACCTTGTGAGTTTTGTACAGGTGTCATCAACCTAGGGCTCCAGGGGGTATCCTGCATCACCTGTAAGCTATCAAAACACATGGGGGTAGAGACATTGAGGGTGAGGTACTTACATACTTTCTATGGCTTTACATATATGGATGCACTTACCAACTAGGTGGCCATATGTGATGTCTCCATGCAAGGGGCAATAATGCAAATGACTTGTATGGCATATTTCAGAATCATGAGCACTGCCACTGTACTATGCAACTATATAGGTTATGAGCCCCTCTGCACTGCATACACAGTACTGTGCAAATATATAGGTTATGAGCCGCTATGCATTGCACGTTACCTAGCAGTTCATAGACTCATAGGTTCATAGGTTGGTACTAGGCTATTGGCCCTAGGGCCTATACAAGCCTAGCCATAACAATTCCCTGGGTATTTCTTCCCACAATATTTACTTCTCTGGATCCCTGTCTAGCAGGGCGACTGACGTGATCCCTGGGGTGAATTCAATATCTCCCAACCAATTGTCAAGGTTCCTTTTGAAGAGAGCCAAGGAGGTGCTCTGCTTAACATGTATGGGCAGTCTATTCCAGAGTATGGGGAGTCTCTGGGTCAGGAACCTATCCCTCCAGCATGTTTTATTCATTGTCATGACAAGGTTTAGATCCCTGGAGCATGTGGCTCTGAGGGATTGGGATTTCTTTAAGTGGAGCATGTCCAGCAGCTCATGGTTTGACATGGCCTTGTATGTTAAGCACAGATCGCCTCTGAGTAGACGATATGCCACAGAGTATAGCTGGAGTTTTTTTAGATGGTCAGCATAGGGCATCTGCTTTACGCCTGTGATTCTTTTAGTGAGGTATTTCTGCAGCCTTTCCAGCTGTTGCAGATGTCTTGTGAGGTACATACCAAACCGGGCATTGTACTCTATAATGGGTCTAATGAGGGATGAGTACAGTGGGACAATGACCTCCTTTTTTCTGGATGAAAAGCCCTTAGTGATGAGGTATGCCACATAGAAGGATTTCCTGACTTTTGTTGCGGTGGTTATCAAAGGTGAGATTACTGTCCACCTGTGTCCCTAAGTCTCTCATCACACTTTCGGTATTTAGTGTACTGCCACCTATGTGGTAATTCATGGGTACATGTTTTTTCCCAAAGGGGATAAATATACATTTCTTAGCATTAAGCTTGAGCCCATGGCTCTGGCACCAAGCATCTATTTTTGTAAGGCCCTTTTGTAGTATATCCACATCATTTGAAAATTTATGTTTTTCTCCTTTACATGTGCCAAGTTGCTTGTCATACAACATACAGATGGAAATGTTTGTGAGTATATGTGCATGCATGTCAGCATTTATACATGTATATATGTCTGATGGAAAAGCCCACAGTTTGGCAAGCATGTAAGAATACACTCACTGAGAAGTGGTGAATATGTAATTAAGCACAGTTCCTTGCTGACCTCTGTGATGGAACCAGTCATGCTTTCCCACCTAGAAGAGTATAGCAGCTTCCCACTAATATATTTTTAAATTATATAATCCTGCTACTCACCTTTTAGATGAATATACTGCAAGCTATTCAGAGCTGTTATTGATTTGGGAAGCTGAGACATCTGGTTGTTGGAAGCATTTAACTTGAGTAGATTTTTAATGCTTCCAATATTGTCTGGCATCTTTTTTAGGCCATTCTCTGATATGTCAAGCTCTGTAATACAGGTCAGTTCTGACAATTCATCTGGAAGTTCCTTGAACTGAAGAAAAAAAAAATAGATACAAGCATTTGTCAATGCTGAACTTTAGCTTGCATTAGTTCTGATTTATAATAATAATGAATGAGAAGTTAAAACAATAATGTAAACAAAAATGCTATCATTCTCATAACTAAGAAATTGTTTATGTTTCTGCATTGCTAACAGTAGCAAGGCACACTAACTTCTGAGCTATGTGCAGATATCTTGAAAGTAATGTAACATAAGAAAGGTTAAACTGATTTGCTAAATGGCTACTCAGATATACATTGAATTGTATATAGGAAACTGCCTTACTAGGAAGCAAAAAAAGAGGTTTTCAGAGTTTGTAATAGTAGCAGGAGCTTTAATGAAACCTGTTAGTGAAAGGTAAATCGTATTAGTGCAAATAAATATAAATTATGCAGTTGAGTTTCCCACATTTGGGGAAATCACAGGGGTCAACCCAACTGAAATGTGCAATGTTAGAGCCTCACCCTGGGGAAACCACCTTCTTGATCATGGTATTCCCCCTGCCAGGTAAATATTACAGCAATGTAGATATGTAAATGTCTGTGTTGCGATATTTAAGTACTGTTATATACAATTGTTGTGATAGTTTACTACTGCTATATCTGTGAAAAAACAAGCGCGTACTGTCAAGAAAAGTCAGAGTGGCGTTTTTAGGGGGATAGATAGAGTTATAACATTTAGGAAGATATATAGTACATATGTAGGAATGCATTATTTAGCTCAATTCTATCTAGAGTATGACATATATTGGTACTGTTGTATATTTGTACTAGATAGGTACAATAGGAGCACATTGTTTATGTATTATGTGATTAAATTTATGAAATATATGTAATTTATGTATATTAAATTATATTTATGTATATATTACATTGTAGGTCTTAGACCGTAGTATCATAATGGTAATATAGCTTTAAATCTTTTTGGCGCCATTTCAGCTATTTAAACAGAGTATGAATGGGGAAATATTGTTCTGAGGAAGCACACGATTTAGTGTGTGAAAGCGCTTAACCTGGATTGTTTTTTGTGCAATAAATTATATATTTTTTCAAGTTTTCACTTGGCCGTGGAGTCTGTGAATACGGAATTGTGATTCTTGAGACGCTGTGGCAGTTTTTCACTTTGGCGGTGTATGCAGGTTATCTTACAGTCTTCTTGACTCATTGGCGTTCAATACTGCTATATCTGTGATAGAAGTGTCTCTTTAAATTCATGGGCTACCTAAATTATCTGGTATATATCATTAAGCCAGGTGTTTTTTTTATGTCAAGGGCTTCATATGTAAATCCATAACAGTTGCCTGTGTAAATAGTGTAACATGCTGCTACTCTTAAACCCAATACCCCTCCTGCCTGGGTGATAATTTATTATTTCAGTTACTTTTTACAGTACTTCTCTCTCATTCCCCTTTCAGAGACCTTAACATAATAATTGTTTTTGTCTCCATCTTTTCATTTAGTGACCACTGTCACTGCGAACGGGTTTTCTCTCAGTCCCCCACTTGCTGAATCCTTGGTCATTGGCCACATCTGCAGTGAAGAAACCAGCCACAAGGACTCAAGGGCTTTAAACAGAAAATAAGTTATTGTAGGTGTCTAGCTACATTTCCCTCTTAGCCTGCTACTGTAGAAAGTACCTGGTCTAAAGCAGAAATAACTGGCTCTACCCACAGCTAGGGATGGCAGTTGCACCCCCACCCCCATCTGCTGTAAATACATTCTCCAGTTAACTTTTTCTTTTTAGTTATCAGTAAACCAAGATAAAGCTCTAGGCAAAAAAACGTAACCCAGTAGATACACTGGAATTGCCCACTTGTAAAATAGAGGCAAAAAGGTACTTAAACCGCCACTTTATGTCTGCTTCAAACTAGGTATCTACCCAGAAAGGACACAGTTGAAATTAGGTCTATAGATTGTTTTTCCTACTAGATTCTAATAACTCCTAACAATTTGGCTATTTAGACACTTACCTTGCAATCTTTAGCCTGGGGGGTTCTAGCCCACTCCGTTTGCTATGCTCACTCCACTCCCCTCCCTGCCCCCTATTCCCACCTGCCCCCAATACCTTTGCATTTATTCATAGCCTTAACCCCACTCCTAATTGCCAGCAATTAGGCTACACTACTACTCACCCCCTCCCCCTACATCCAACGCAATCATGCTACCTAATATAATAACAATCCTAACTTGCGTAGTTCTAGCTCACATTATATACTACCAAGGATCCACAGTCACATGCCCCAACAACTTCCACTGTACTCTCTCAACACCCACCCTCAAACATTTACACTATAACTACACACCCCTGCCACCAAAACCATTCTCCCACTACACACACTCCATTACCAAACATCTAACACACTCAAAAATAAAATATCCCTAAGATACCATAAGCAATTTACTATGTATATAAAACATATCCTAAACACCCTCTATAAACTAGCCCTCACTGGAGACATCCATCCAAACCCTGGTCCTCCCAAATCCAACCCAACCACAAACCCTAGTCCAAGCAACCACCCACAACTCAACTCCTAGCCAACAAGAAAACAACATACCTACTTATAATATCCCTAAACATCAGAAGCATATGCAATAAAATCCAAGAACTACACGCCAGCATAAGCATATATTCCCCAGATATTCTCTTCCTAACTGAAACCTGGCTCAAACTTCATATCAACTTCAAATGATGTAAAGCAAGTTTTGTCACTATAATAAATTAATTTTTATAAAAAATATTAAATACAATTAATTAACATCTGACAGAAAGTGTCAAGGATTAAGGCTACAAGCTATTAACAAAATTCATTCTGAAGTCCAGGGTTTGCTTTCCTCAAGACACCACCTGCCTACTATATGAATGAATACATCACTTAAATAGACAGTGCTCCTGGGATGAGTTTGAAAAAGGTCCATACGAATCAGTGTTCTACCCCAGTTAACAGACAGATCTGTAAATAACTTTCATAGCACCATTTACATTGCACTGTTCCTTGATGGAGAAAGGGGATGTTATTTCCTGTTAAACATCAATCCAGTGCACTTTAAGCACAGCTAGAAATACATATCAGATCTTTCAGTCAAACAACCCTGACCAGCTTAAAATACCATTAAAAGTGCCCATCAACATTGTGCCTTAATTTGAACTGTACCAGATGATCAGAAATTAATAAATGCAAAACTGGTTATGCAGCTTAACCATGGTCTAAAAATAATTGATTAAAATGCAGAAGCTTTTGAGTTTGAAGGAGGGTAAAAATAAAGATATAGACAAGAATGAAGGAATGATCTTTCACATCTCTTGTTTAGTCACTTCATGAAAGATATGTGATATATTAAAGGTGCTTGGTAGATGTTATATGGTGCACTGATCCAGAGAGTTAAGCTAACCCTAAAATCTTTTTTTTTTTTGCCAGCTTATTTATAACTTCAGATCCCAGGCTTTCCTTCATAGCTCCTTTTTTCCCAGGGTCAAAATACTGGAAGGTAGCCAGGTGTGACCCATCCCTCCAGAAGAGAAGATCTATATGCCTCTTTGACAATGGAAGGGAGTGCAGAAGCTGGATCTATAATACTGTGGTCAAGTTGAGGCTTTAGCTTAATGCCTATTTATCAATGACATACAGGTTCATGTCACCCATGTGTGGATGTGCAATGGCACCACATGTGAAACATCTTTACCTATGTGGTGGCATATCCTTCTTTGCCCACTCACCTACCACACCAACAGCTTCACTTTCATGGTACTGATATCACCATGAGGGCTCTTGTGATGGCCACTACCACTGCAGGCCCCCTACATACTCACTTCTTAAAGAGTTGAGGAGGCAGTGTCTCCTCATTCCTCTTCCTCCCGAATAGCTCCAGCAGGTGCTTGAACTGCTCATCTAACTTGGGTTGCCTAGGTCATAGTGAGGGCTTTATTTCTCTATGCCAATGGAGCTGACCTAATCTAATTTCACTAGCTGAACAGTGACATATCACAAGTTGTTAAAAGTGGCTAGGAAAGGGTTATTGGAGAGAAAACATGTCAACCACTTATAATAATAATATAAAAACAGTTAATATCCACTTCTTGTTAGTACCTTCAATGTTACAGTCTTACAAAATAGCTTGAAATATCAAAATAAAAAATGTCAACAGTAAGCAAAGTGTTGCTTTTACCCAACAAAACTAATCACTTCAGGTAGTATTAAAAGAGCAGAATAATTTATATATTTAACATTTGTTAACCGGGAAAGTCTGACTTGGAACGAAGCCAATTTTCAGCAGAGGCCCGGGTAGAAATGCTCTAAGTGCATGTTTTTGTAATGAGTTTTGTTTCCTTAGTAAAACAAATGACCTCCTTCAGTTAACTTGCTTATTAAATCCAATGATATAAAAAAAACTTTTGTTAAGATATTTAGTATAACAGAAGGGGAAGATAACAGACACACTTTCATTAATGTAAGGCAAGTTGCTTTTAGTGATAGATTAACAATACTATAAGAAATGCCAAATCACAGTATAAACAACATAGCTTATTATTAAAAATACTGTATCAGAGGATTGATGTAATACCTTTTAAAAAGCATATTTTAAAACACAACCATTATGAGGTTTCACACTACACAAGTCCTTCTTGTGGAACTAATTCATACCTCTCAACTGTCCCTGATTTTGCAGAACCTGTTCATGAGTTTTCTCTCATATTTGTGCCCTGTCCCATATAATTTTTTTATTTATTGCTACATCACTAAGGATTGCAGTCAATAATGCCAGGCAGAGTTTCTTAATTCTTATTTTTTTAGAAAACAAATATTAATGCAATATCTTTTGTTCTATTAACATGTTAAGTAAATTGGAATAATATAAAAAAAAAAATTGTCCTTGGTTTTCAGCCTTAAACCATGCCTAAAGGATTTCTGCATGATGGCTCCTCCTGGTTCAGGCCAGTGAAGAGGAACAGATGGGATCAATTGGCCAGGAGGGAGGTGATAATCAGCAGATAGCGGGAGCAAAACAAATGACAAAAAATACTTAACTGTAGCTAAGCAAACCAAATGTAGAGTATATAAGTGCTCAAGGGAAAAGTACAGTTGTATAAGTACACATAACATAACAATAGATGCTCGAATGATTGCTAGTGCTATAGCCTTATCTATATGGCTTATATCCTGCTAAGGATATAACAGCCTGTGATGATAGAAGGTACTGCCAGCCATGCCAGGAGAAATAGGACAGTGGATTTGTAACATATGCCAGCACCGCTAGCTGGAATTTTGTAAACAATTATGTATCATTTACATATCAAACTGATTTGTAGAGATGCTTGTACTGAAAATGTGTTTGTGATGTTTGCTTGTGTTAAAATGTATCAACAGTGTGCCTTGCTGGAAGGAAAAGAGATGTACATGCATTATTGCAAATGTTTAAATGTATACATTGTAACAGCATATACTAAAAATGAAGAGGTTAATCTTTTTTTAAACAATTTTATTGATTTTAAAGAAGTAAATATAAACAATTACATATTCTTTTAACATAAGGATATTTACAATTCAAAAAGTGTTCACATAAGCATAATCTTAATCCATCTGACTTTGCCAAATATTCTTGAAATTAAATTACTTTATGGGTTAAGTCATAAAGATATTATCCCACAGTTTTGACTGGAGCCAGAGATGCAATGTGTCTGTGTTAGAGAATAGATTGTAGCTCCTGTAGGAAGAGTGGTACGGTTTTATGGTTTTATGACTTCCAGCAGTTGCACCACATCTGAACAAAGCTCTATCTGTATGTATTGCAGCTTCTAATGATGGGGGATACTGCGGGAAACAGTGTCAGATGACAAGATGTATGTGATGTCATTCTGTACAGAAATAATGTTTTAATATTAGAGGATTCTGAAGACTCAGGAGCATTCTGTATACTGTCTTAGATCTGACAACAACGACCACTCACCCATCTTGCCTTGCTCTATCCAGTAAGCAGGAACAACAATTCTTTTACTTAATCAGGAATAGACAGTGACACTAGCTAAACACTGTTTTTCTATAAGTGTGAAACTTTCCATCAGTGCTATTTTTAGTTTTCCCTGTGACTGAAACTCTGTAAATATATATTTAGTATTTTCATATTCTATTATTTATTATTAAATGTATTTAAACTTTTCATTGTGGCTGGTCCTTTTTAGAAAATATTTAAGCTTTGAGACTATTTGCATATATTTATTTGGTGATAACTCTGGCCACTCCTGAAACTCTGACTGTTTGGTCAACATTACCATTTGTATTAATATTAATTTCACTCAGTATAATTAGGTACCCTTGCAAGAGCCTTAGATAGCTGGCTTTGTAGTGCCTGGTGGCAGTGATAACTACATTATAGTCTGGACAGAAGGGGGCATAGCTAGTAGACCTGTGCCAGCCTTTCCCAGGTGTGTGTGTGTGTGTGTGTGTGTGTGTGTGTGTGTGTGTGTGTGTGTGTGTGTGTGTGTGTGTCAGCTACTTGGAGCAGGGACACAAAGCACTGATTTCACAGAGAGAGGAGTGGAGGACTTGGCTTGGGTACTTGGCTGAGTACTGAACTCTGCAGCTACACCAGTGGGAACTCTTACTGGGGACCTGGAGGGAGACAGTTAGAGAACCCCAGACCCTGGGCTGAGTGGGTTCCTTGTGTGGTCTTAAGGGAAATTGTGCTTAATGCAGAGAGGTCTGCATCTGGAAATACTGAGTGTGTCCATCTGTATTCCAAGTGAATGTCACTCTCCAGTGTCAGTGGTGAGGATTCAGGCTCCTTGATGTCTGTCCCAGAGTGGGGACATCACACAGTCATCCGTTTTCCAAAGATTCAAAGGCACCTTCCATGTACCCAGACTATTATTCAGTTTGAGCTAAGCTGAAGATAAGAGTGTTTGCGAGCAAAGCCCTTTAGAGTTTTCATGCCACCTGAGAGGAAGTCTACAACCTTAAAAATGTCAATGATAGGGAAAACAAACATAGAAGTCCTCATCTTGGCAACAAAAACATACCAAAACAAGGGGGATGAGAGAGGGAGTGGCTACTGAAACAGTGATCATTCGAACATGTATTGATATGGTAAGTTTACTTATGTAACTGTACTTTTTTCATCATATTGATCATTCCTGCAGTAGCTTTAGCAATATGGGTAGATTACCACAGCTTACACTAAGTGGAAGAAGGAGGAAGGATGAGGATCCAGTAGCCCCTGTATAATGATCCTAACAAAGCCCAGAAGGAATCTAGTTTGTAGTGTTTCACAAAAGTATGCACAGAGGACCAAGGTGCTGCTTCTAGAATCTAAACATTTTGAAAAAGCAAAAGATGAAGCCAAAGTCCTGGTAGAACGAGCTTTGACCCAGCCTGGAACTGCCTTGTTGGGTAGGTATAATAAAAGGTAACAGCAAGAGACAGCCCTATGGAAGTAGTCTGCTTTTCTTCTTTTCATCTGATCAGAATTCCTAAAAGATTTAGCCCTGACGAGATGATGAGTTGTCTGTGGACATCCAAAGTATGGAGTATCCTTTCTCTTTCACTTTAAATTCTTGAAAGAAGTCAGGGAGATGGATGGTTTAACTTAAAGTAAACTTGAGTACCATTTTAGGGATAAATGAAGGATTAGTTCTTAAGGAAAATGTATCTTTGTGAAAAATGTGATAAGGCTAATCCATCACAAGAGCTTGCAACTCAGATACATTTCCTGCAGAAGTCAGTGCAATTAATAACACCAGTTTCCATGTTAAAGAACCTCAAGTGAGCCTAATGAGCTGGTTCAAATGGAGCAAGAGTTCATTTTTCCAAGGCAAAATTAAGATCCTAAGGAGAAGTCACTAGTTTTCTAGGAGGATTGTTATATAATACCTCTTTCAAAAACATTTTCACAAGATATTGCATAGAAAGAGCAGGGTCCACGGGCAGACATGCTGAAATGGCAGACAAATGTATTTTGATTGAGAAGTAAACCAGGCCAAAGGACAGTAACTTACATAAATAATGTAGAACCAGAGACACACAAGCCTTAAAATCGTCCTGGTTCTTGTCTTGGTACCAACTAGAAAATCTTTTCCACTTACTAATATTTGATTTTTTAGCAGCAGGTTTTCTTGCCTCTTTTAATATTTGTTTCACATCCTCTGAAAAAGGTGCCTAAAAGGTACTAAGACTCTTCTTATCCATGCAATTAATTGTAGTTGTTTGGGGTTGGGATGTAACAAATATTCCCTGCCTGTATGAGTAGGTCCTTCCTGCATTTACTACCCCTAACACTTTCTTTCTTTCTCTCTCAGTCCTACTTGGAATGCAGGTCAGAGCTCTTCAAAGGGACATTGACAAAAATAAAGCACCAAACAATTTTCTTACAGATATTTCTAAAGAACAGAAAGTGCATTCCTTTAGGTTTTAAGCTCTATAATAAATGATTAAGCCTGAAAGAAGAAACACATAATATAAAGCAATCGTTTCTTTTTGAATCTATCACTGCAAAATATGTAGTTAAAGTTGTTATGGAATATCTGAGAGTTCTCAATAATCTGTTCCATTTCTGAAAATTGCTGGGACAACAGTTTACTGCATAACCACAAATGCCACATTTATTATGGTAGTAGGCCTTTTTACTACTGTTTTCTCATTAAATTTATCATGATTTACAGATAGAAACATCCTGTAAAGAATGTACTAGAACCTATACAGCAGGACTAAGTGTCCAATGGCTTCTTAGTTCCATGCCTCTGTGATGCACTGCAGTAGTGACTAATGCTGGCATGATGTCCAAAGTAAGCAAAATATTATATTCTGCTACTCATAGATATTTTCAGTGAAATGGTATTTATAGTATCTATGGCAAGGTGGCCATAGTGGCAAATGGAATAACCCACAAAATAAGACATGATAGGGACTGCACAATAGTTGTATAGGAGATAGTGGAATACAAACTGAGAAGATTGTCTGAAAAACAGTTAGAAACATGTATAAGCATGTGCACACAAACACACACACACACACACACACACACACACACACACACACACACACACACACACACACACACGTTGTACATATTTACAGTAAGAAGGATTTGAGATTTGATGACTACTGCATTTGGAGGGGTTCTGGCCACCTGCTGCTTACACAGTTCATATGGTTTCAAGTAGAAAAAAGTCCTAACTTAAATATGATTTTTGTGTAAGGAAACAGAATTCAATAATACCTGCATAACTGTTTACAAATGACAGCACTTTAACCATATTAATATCATGCTGATATCTCCATATGTTTTTGTTGTGTTTTGTTTAACTGATAGCAAAATATCCCACTAAGTACAGCTCTAAACAGAGAGTCATGTTTATTTATTTTAATTATTTATTTAAAGTTTGCTTTCCAGGTTCGAAAACTGGTACAAGACTGTTTTCCGCCTCTACCAAGACCACAAGGTGACTCAACACAAAAGTACAAAATTCTCCATTTACAAACTTAGGCACCACTCACAATTTGTATCTTCACTCACCACCCTGAGTCAGTGTCAGTGGCACAACAGGTAGCACACTCACCTTTGGTGCAGAAGGCTTTGAGTTCTTTTCCCACACCACATAGATTGATTGCTGACACTGAAGTGTGGTATGAGGGGGATACTGCATTCCTGAGCGTGTTGTCCTTCAGATGATATGTTAAACCAAAGCTCCATCTGCTTGAGTCAGTGATAACTCAGGTGGATGTAAAAGATCCCACAGCATCTATTAAAAAATATACAGCTATTTACATATTTACAATTATATGTAATTTAATATATTCACATCAGTTTTTCATAACTTCAAATTCTCGCAAATCCCATTCATACGCATATAGACCCCACTCCTTTTTCCATCACCACCATTTCATTTTTTTGTATTATATTTGCTATTACCCAGTTACCAATAAACATAATTTCATTTAACCTTTCAATCCAAATAGTCCATATAAAGCAAAACAATTTTTTATCTAAAGTTTTAACATATTCTTTACTTACATTCTTGTAAAATCCATATTCAAGCATTTGGTTTGGTTTTTATTGATTAACTGTTCACTTATTTATATATTACATTGATTATATTATAAGTTTTTGGATGCAAAAGAAGTTAGACTAAAACAATTGATGTATTACTTTATTATTTATTATTTATTTTTACAAGTATAGATATACATTCATATTCAATGTAGTATGGTTAAAACGGTTGTAATGATTACCTGTAAAGCAAGTTTCAGTACATTTCCATGAGGTGGAATGGTTTAATCATTCATTAATTAATCAAAGTCTTATTTTAATGACAATACAATGTATGTAGATTTTTGGTTTAATATTTTAGGCATTATTGTATAAAATGTGTGATGCATCTATTATACAACTTTTAGAAAATACGAAAACAAGTGACCATGTCATGTTGGCATGTAGTATTTCGAACATTTGCAACATTTATTTGTTTATCCTTTTAAATATTTTATGCATATTACACACGCGCTTATATTTACAGTATGGAAATGATTTTAATTGATAGTGTATAGTAGGGAGACATCAACAACATCATCATTATTTCTAATTTTTTATGGTTATTTTGTTATGGACAACAACAAAATTTTCTGCATACTGGTTACAAATATCTGTCATACTAAGCTTTTCATTGACTTAAACTGTTGACATGCATATTAATGGTGGCAACAACAATATTATTAGTAGATGATCTACGTGAATTATCCATTGATGTTTTTTTTATTTTTTATTTTTTCATGGTTGATTATACGTATATCACAATTTATTGAACACTATTATTCATCATTTGAAGTGTTGCGCACTGGTACTGTTTTAAAAAGAATTTTTTTATATTTTTATAACTGAGTATGTCAAGTGCGCATGTTAGGTTTCAACATGGATTGTTGTAATAGCATTTTTTTATTTTTTAAAAAAACAAGTTTGACTAACTGCACAATTGGTTAATTGTTTAAGCAATTAATGCAATAACTTAATTAATGTTTACCTAAGCATATATAAGCAAGGTCTGGTGTGCAAACAGTTACAGACTGGAGTTCTGTTCGTTTTTGTGGAATAAAACTTTTTTGCTGACATCTGCTTGTTATTTGACGAGGATTTCTTTCGAGCTACTGTTTAAGCTGGTGAACATTTTCCTGAACTGCAGAGTGAGGATTTTTGGTCATTCGCACTTTTTTCTTCTTGGTTATTCATTTGCTGCTTTTTGGTTTGTTGCCATATTCAAGCATATCCATCTTTAAATGATTATAGTTTTGAATTTCATTCAAAATATTCTTCTCTGTTATTTTTTTCATAGTTTTTGTATTCTTCTACATGTCAAAAGGACATGCTCTGCAGTTTCTGTTTCATCACAAAAAGTGTATATGCTCTCATTTACCTTTTTATAAGGCATGTTTCCCTTAACTGGTAGTCTGTTCATTTGCAGTCTCCATAAAAAATCCTGACATTCTACATTCTTCATACACTATTTACTTCTTTGTTTTATGGTATTTATTTTTTCTTCCATCAAATGCTTCCATGTATTTATAAAATAATGTTCTATCATTCTATTCTTATACCAAATTATTCTACTCTCTTCCACTTTTTCTATATTTAACTTCCATATTTTTATTTTTTCTTGATACATTTTTATTTCTTCATTTCTCCATCCTTTTTTCCTTTTATTCAATTTCATTGAATTCAACTCATTAGCATATTTTATTTTAAATATTTTTGCTACAAAGTTATTTTCCTTTACATTTATCCAACTTAGCACAAATACAAGTACAAATTTAATGATTCACCATACACTATGGGATTCAGTAACCCTAAACCACCTTCATCTTTATTCATATACAACACTTTTCTTCTCACCAGGTTTAATGCAGAGCCCCAGATAAATCTAAATATTAACTCAATAATTTTTTTTTCCAAATATTTTGCATCATATATACAGTAGCAATATATGCTATTTTACTAATCCATATATAATTTATTAAATGAAAAGTTATGTACTTATCCTAATGTTCCATCTGTGTTGTTCATTTTCATTCTTCTTCTTCAACTGTTGGGCTTGGATCCAACTCTCAGATCTAACTCATTAATTTCTTCCAGATCAGAGAATTATTAACCTCTCAAGCTCCTTCCTTTACCCATAATGCCCCACCAACTTAACATGCCACAGATCTAGTTTGCTGTCCATATGACTAACAGAGCAGTGGAAAATAAGAAAAAAATGGAAGTTGGAGCTCAAAAAAGGAACAGAGGTTCCTCCAATACGCTTCAATCTCAGAACAAGGTAGGTGGGAAGTTGAGGAAGAATGAAAATGGACAACACAGATGAAATGTCTTAGTGAGTACATATGTTTTTAATCTGATGTTGTCCATTTTCATTTATTCCTCAACTGTTTGGACACAGTCCCCAGCTACCTAATTCCTGAGAGGACTCTAAGGAAGTTATTCCGAAACACCTTCAAGCCAAAGGCTGTTCTTTCCTTAGAGAATAGGTGTAGTTAGTAATGAGCAATAAAGGTATGAGTATTAGCCCAAGCTGCAGCTGCACAAATATCATCCAAGGAAGTGCTGGACAAAAAGGCTGAAGAAGTTGCCATAGAGTGGGTTCTGGGTGGTTTTGGCAAAGGTATGCCCACTTTTTAATAAACAAAGGTTATACAATCAGTTAACCAATTGGCAAAAGTAACTTTAGATGCTGGGTTGCCAAGTATTGAATCAGAAAAGGAAATGAACAATTGCTCGGACTTCTTAAATCCTTAGTTCTGTGAAGGTGGAAACATAATTGTCTGTGCATATCTAACGAATGTAACAAATACTCAAGAAATAAACTTTCAAGACCAGAAAAACAAACTAGTGAAAACCGCTGCTAATTCAAAAGCCAAGAACTCGACTCAGGCCAGTCCAAAATGTAAAAAACATGAAAAACAACACAATTTATTAAGCCACTGTAAAAGCTTTTCATTAGTACCTTGCACTAACTTCTTCAGACAAGCAAAACATTCCCACCATTACAAGTGAGTTTAAATACCAGCATACTTTGAAGACATGTTCATTAGTGGGTCTCTGGATATGGACATTTACAATTTTATTTCAGTATCCTCACCACGCATTCCAGCATTATTTGGTAATCCCAAGATTCATAAAAGTATTGGTGATCCCCCTATGCGCCAATTAGTGAACGCGAGGGGTAGTATTACCTATGCAGCAGCGAAGGTAGTAGACACCATCCTCAAACAATATGTATCGCAGGTACCACACATAGCCAGAGATTCTTGGTCCTTTGTTGGACTAGCTACCTTTGAAGGAAATGCCTATTTTCTGACCATTGACGTCATTGATTTATATTCTTCAATGAATGGATTCAATTGGAGATGATTTATTACCAAACTCCACCCAAAGAGATATCTATGATGGTAATTGTTTGTTGAATATTATTTTGACATGTAACTATTTCACATTCAATAACAGATGGTTCCATCAGTTGATTGGTGTGCCGACACCAGTGTAGCTAATTTGGTCATGACTCATTGGGAAAGAACGTTTGCCTTCCCAATAATATTATTCAAGAGAAAGTCATTCTGTACATAAGATTCTTGGACGACATGTTTATCTTGTTTAATGGCTCACTGGAAGAAGCCCAAGACCTAGTGATTGGCTGAAATTTACTTGTACAATAGACATGGAGAAGATATCCTATTTGGATGTGGAACTTTATAAAGACAGAAGTCTAGGTCAGTTTGGAGCCAGAATCCATCGGAAATCAACTTTCTCTAATTCTTATCTACATTATGATAGTGACCATCCGCTTCACCAGAAAAAGGCTATAGTCAAAGGACAACTTGTAAGAGCAGCTAGGATGGTGTCAAGGGATAGTGAATTTTTGGAAGAGTGTGATTTCATAGCCAATTTATTTCTGGATCGAGGTTATCCAGAAACCTTGATTGATGAGTTGTGTTTTGAAGTTAAGACCAAGAGAGCTAATGGCTATTTTTCTTCTATCTTGAGTCATGTTGTTCCTGAATTGAGTCATTCACCATCACCTGTATGCTCTGATTCTCAGGGAAACATGTCCAAGTCCAATTTTATTTTAACTTTTAATACAGATGCCAATGACATAGTTACTATAATTAAGAGTGAGTTATTTGGAGGTCCAATTTTTTTATAAAGGCCCATTGACAACATACAGAAGGGGCCCTAACATTTAGTAACACCAAGATCAGGCATGTATAAATGTAATATGTGCAAGTATTGCAGATTTGTCCAGGCAGGTACAGCCTTTACAGTTAAGAACAGGAAATTCCTCATCAGGACGTTTCACTTGTTCCAGTACCCAAGTGGTATACCTTGCTCAATGTTCATCATGCCCCAGTTTTTACATTGGCAAGACTGAGAGGAAACTCCAGGAAAGAATGTACGAGCATTTGTATGCCATAAGAAGAATGAAAATGGACAATGCTTTGGCTATGCACATTCAGAACAACCCAAACCATGAGTTTACATTTATGGTTATAGATCAACTGTATAATACCAATTCTTATGGACCTGAGACATATAGATTAGAATGTAAAGAGCTTCTTTGGCAATTAAGATTGAAGCATATCCCTGGTCTTAACAGCTCGTTATCCATTAGTTGTTTTTTAAAACTTAAAAGTTTGAAGAGGTGACGAGCTGTTTATTCTCACAGTTTTTTTTAAAATGAGAGTCAAAAAATGAAAAATGAGAGTCAACAAATTAATGGTTTTATAACTCTTTATTAGTCGACAGTGGTGGAGGGTTAATAGTTATCAGTTATTGTTATGATCATACATCATTATCATTATTTTACAATATATATTATTGATTCATATTTTATTATTTAGTAATTTTAGGTCTAGATACGCTAACTTTTAGACCTGTTTTATTTAATAACAGTATTAAAACTATACTGAGTAGCCTAAATTTATGTTATATTATATGTTACGTCATATTTTATATTTCTATATTATTATTTTTATTATTTAGTGAGATATGATTATTATTATATTATTTTTCTTGGGTAGCTGTTCTAGTTATTTAGATACTTAGGACAGTATGCATTAATTTCATTATATTTATTATAATCATTACATTAGTTATTTTAGCAAGATACAATGTATGCATAGGTAATTTTTGATTACCATTATTAGTATTTATGCTGTAGGTTGAACATTGTTATTTTTATGTTATTATATATTTTACATATTTATCTACTTTATACAGTTTAATAATCAAAATATTGGGCTTTTTACTTTCAGTTTCAAAGCCTGCTATTATTACAGTCTCGGTGTATGAATTTTTTATTTTTTTATTATGTTAATAGAGAATTGCAAATGCACCTTAGTTAGCTGTGATCTGTACCTTTAAGGAGCTAAAGGGAGAGCAAGGGGCGTGCTTAAGTGTTTCAATGCTGGTATTTAAACTCACTTGTAATGGTGGGAATGTTTTGCTTGTCTGAAGAAGTTAGTGCAAGCTTTTACAGCGGCTTAATAAAATTTGTTGTTTTTCATGTTTTTTACGTTTTGGACTGGCCTGAGTCGAGTTCTTGGCTTTTGAATTAGCGGTGGTTTTCCCTAGTTTGTAACAAATACTCACCTTTGTTCGAAAAATTTGAAAAAACACTTGAAGATTAATGACCTGATTAATATCAGAATCAGAAACCACTTTTGGTAAAAAGGAAGGATTGGTCAATAGAGAAACCTTATCCTTATGAAAAACTAAATAAGCTTAGAGGACAATGCTTAAAGTTCAAACACTCTTCTGGCAGATATAATAGCAACTAAAAAAACAGTTTTACAGGTCAAAGATTTTAGATCAGATTTAGCCAAAGATTCAAAGACAGACTGAGTCAAGGCCTGAACTACAATGTTTAGATCCCAAGGAGGAGCAGGATCCTTTAAAGGCAGTCTAAGTAGAAATGTTTCCCTTCAAAAGGCTTTGCAAAATTTAGAAGAAGCTAAAGTAGAATTATTTACTCCCAGATGAAAGTTGGAAATGGCTCCTAATTGTATTGTAACAGTTGAGGAACCAGCCCTTTCATTGAAAATCGTGGCTAAAAAGTCAAAGACATTTGAAATCAGTGCTGAAAATGAATGGAAAGGAAGTTTTTGCTTAGGGCCCAAAGAACATTTCTTTTCCATTTGCTCTTTAAAATCTTTCTGGTGAAAGCTTTATGGGAAGGTAATTTAATGTGACAGATGGGGGAGGAGAGCCTGGGCTGTCTAGCAACCAATGGAACTGGAGGCCTGCTAAGTCTGGGTGAGTCATGCCTGTTGGATGAGACAGGAGGTCTGGGATTCTCAAATCCTCACATCCATTCCTTCTGTGGAACTTGGCTCAAGCCACATATCACTAACAACAAAATACTCCTACCTGGCTATAATATCTTTCACTCTAACAGATTCCCAAAAAAAAAAGGGGTGGTGTAGCCACCCTCTACTCCAGTAGCCTCAACCTCTCACCTTTCACCACACCTATCCCTGACTTCAACCCAGCTGCACTTATCATCCTAAACTGCCACCTCACAAGAGATTTGCTGTTGCTTCCATCTATATCTTCCCCGGGAATAATTTGCCCATCCCAAAGAATATCCTATCCTGGTTTTCCACAATATACCCTATGAAACCCTCATCTTAGGAGATGTCAACCTAGACTGGTCCAAACTTAAAACTGACTCTCTACAACTCAGTATCAACCTACATGGTTTCCATCAACTCATATCCTCCCCCACCCGTTTCCATAAAAACTCATCTTCCAACTCCATAATTGACTGGATTCTCAATAACTCCCATGTTGCTTCCCAAATTAACTTTGTCTTTCATGTCTGACATCGGTCTGGGGCAAAAAGCAACGGGTCTTTTCAGCCCAGCTTTCAAAGAAGAAGAGGTTGCAAAATATTATTCGTAATCTCAGGGAGCTGGCCCGGCTGCTGGCTTCTGCTTGCTTCTGCTTCGGGCACCGAAAGAAAAAGAAAAAGAAAGACTCGGCTGGTTCTTTTTCTTTATACCCACACCACCGTCAGCGTGGCGAAGCCGGCGACAACGGCCGCCGGGACCTAGACTTTGGAATTCGGCCGACCCGAGGACTTTCAGCGGAAAAAAAAACGATCTGTTATGACTGCAGCTGTATGCACGATGAACATCTCCCCCCACCACTACCACAGCCCCACTACCTTACCAGACTCCCTTAGTGATCACCTCCACACCTCTGTCCTAAGACACTCCACTCAACCTCCCAAACCCAACCTTTACATAGATTGTCGTAAACTCTCTAACTTTAATCTATCCCAATTCAACTCTATTCTTTCCAGTACAGACTAGTCCATCCTTTGAAAAGTCAGTCTCAATGATGCAGTCAGTATGTTCAATAGCATTTTCCTGAATACCCTAAACTCCCTTGCTCCCACTACGAATATTAGAATAAAATCAAATTATGCTCCCTGGCTTTCCAAGGAAACTAGGTCCCTTATGAACAAAAGAGACAGTGCTTGGAAAGCCTGGATCAAAACAAAAGAACTACCTCTGGTACTCAAATACACACATCTAAGGAATCTTATAAAGAAACAAACTAATAATGACAAAAGAATCCTACTATAACTCTGCTCAGCTCAATAGAAAATCCAACCCACGGAGGTTATGGTCTACCCTCAACAGAATTCTTTCTCCTGGCTGTCCATCAAACCCCTGCCCTTACCCTAACACATCCCCTCAGGAAACTGCTACCCTCCTCAATAAACATTTTCTTGACACCATCCAAACCCTCATACCATCCAGCTGTTGCACAACTTCTCTGCAAACCCATCTCAACCCTCCAAACAAAAATCTATTCTCCTTTCACCCTGTTCCTACTGCCTACATCAAATCTGTTCTTCTAAAGCTCAAACTCTGCTCTCCCTCCACTGACAATCTACCTCCTACCTTCCTTAACTTGCTGCTGAATCCATTGCCTATCGTGTATCTGTTCTAATCAATAGATCAATTCAAGAATCCACCGTTCCTACCCTATGGAAATCTTTCTTCACTATTCCCCTGCATAAAGGAGGAAACTCAACAGACCCATCTAACTACTGCCCCATCACCATCCTATCCCCCCTCTCTAAGATTCTTGAAAAATGCATTCACTCACAGGTTCTGAACTACCTCCTCCAGCATAACCTTCTTACTCCCACTCAGCACGGTTTCTGTCCTAACTACAGCACAACTACTGCCCTCATATCCTTCATTCATACCATTGCTGAGGCCTAAGATAACAATAAACTCATATCTTGTCTCTTCCTAGACCTTTCCAAAGCTTTTGATACAGTCTCCCACCCCCTACTGCTATCTAAACTCGCTAATCTCAACCTATCTTCCACCTCTCTTGCATGGTTCTCCAGTTACCTATCCTGCAGACAGCAATCTGTTAAATGGCTCTCATCCTTTTCTGCATTCATTCCTTTCCCAACCGGAGTACCACAAGGTACCATCTTGGGTCCCCTTCTGTTTAATGTCTTCATCAACAATCTCTATACATCTTGTCAACAATTCTCCTTCATCCAATACACTGACGACTCAACTCTCATCTCCAGCTCTAACAATATCTCTGAGCTCCATACCCTAACCAAACATGCCTTTCTATCCACTGAACAGTGGTTGTCTAATAATCTACTTATTCTTAACCCTAAGAAGACAAAACTCTTACTCTTTCTCCCCTGTTCTCTTACTCACCATAAATCCACTTTTGCTATTACATCCTCTAACAATACAATAATCAAACCCGAAACCCACACGAAACTCCTTGAAGTCATCATTGATGATGTACTCAAATTCAACTTGCACATACTCCAGTGCATAAAAAAGACACACCAGAAACTAGATTTACTGTATCACAACAAAAAATGTCTAACCCCTAATGCCAGACTCTCCCTTGCAAAGGCACTCTTCCTCCCCTCCCTACTATATGCTGCCCTGGTTCTTACCAACATTTAGGCCACAATCTTGAACAAACTTCAACAAACTTACCATAAGATAGCTAGATTTATCACAAACTCTCCATACAATGCACATCACTGCCTCGCCCTAAACTCTCTCCAATGGCTTGAACTCCCCCAATAACTGCTGCTATCACAATTTCAAACGTTACACTTCATTCTTTATAAACCTTCATCCTGTCCAGCTTTCTCTTCCTTTGTCTCTATCTATTCTCTACCTCAGACCCTTCGTACTAATCAGCAACTACTAGACAACTACCAACCAAAGAAAACAGTAGGCAAACATCTATGCAAATACTCTGTTGCCCATGCCTAGAACAAAATTCTTCTAGACATGTGTTCCATCACCCACCCATCACATTTTAAAAATGAACTCAAACTTCATCTAGTTAATTCCAAAACTTGCCCTTGTCAAGACCCAACATAAGCTCCCCATACCCCAATATACACATCTAAATAATCCCTCCCCTTTCATCTAGTACCCTACTATGCAGATACTTCCTAAGCTCAGTCAATCAATGCTGATGGATAAAATTCTTATGTAAATATGTAAATATATAATTTTCTCTGTAAAAACATTATGTGTATATTCCTTTGTGCATACATTCTACTTTTGTGTCTTTAATTTGCCGTATAATAAGTTTTTTGTAATTCTTTTGACTCAGATATTTTGATTACTGTAAACTGTCTGTGAATGGAGCTTTTCTCCTTGGGTCTCCACTGAAAATGGGCCACTAGCCCAGATGGACCAACCCGGTTAACAAATGTCAATGAATAAATAAATAAACAAATAACAAACAAACAAATAAATAAATAATTGGATGCCGAATCCATTGTGGATATAGAAAATGAGGCCAGAGAAGGTAAAACCAAATCTGATGAGGTTGGTAAGGGGTAATGAGAATAACCATGCTCTTCAATCGAGATGCTTTCTGTAAAAATTTTGGAATGAGGGGTAATGGGGATAAGTGTAAAGGAGAATGGGGAGCCAAGCATGAAGTAAAAGCATTTGTCAGTGATTCCCCCAGTGGGGGGAATCAGGGTGAAGAACCCACTGCATTTGTTGTTGAGGGCAGTGTCAAATAGATTGCAGCATGCTTGGCCCCAGTGATGGAAATTCTCTCCATTACATTGATATTGAGAGACCACTCATGAGGCATCAGAAGAAACCTGCTTAATTTGTCTCCAATCACATAGTATTTCCTTGGGATATACATTGCTATCAGAAAGCTATTGGAAGAAATTGCTCATTGGCATACTCTCATAGCTTCTCGGCAAAGAGGGTAAGATCTGGTTCCCCACTGTTTGTTGATGTGCCAGACTACTGATATATTGTCTGTCTGGATCACAATAGTTCCGACTGGGAGAGTGTCCTGAAAGGCCTGCAACACTAGGAGGACAGCTGTCATTTCCAGGACATTGATATGTGTATTGGCCTCGTTGAGAGACCATGTGCCTTGGACTGTTCTTCACAATAAATGCCCCCCTTTCCAGCTGAGAGGTATTATTGATCACTGTGGCCTTGAGTTGAAGTTGACTGGAGTGGATCCACCTTAGAAGGTAATTCTTGGACACTTGAGTTATTTTAACTGGCATGGATAATGAGTGTTGGAGAATAGACCACTGAGTGTCCAGTGTCCATTGAAGGACTCTCATATGGAACCTGGCAAGCAGTACAAGGGTGATTGCTGCTGCCATACATCTCAAGGCTTGAAGGAAAGAATTTTAAATTATCTTCTTGACCTGGAATTGAATGGTTTCTATTAAGATAGAGGAATAGAAGCTATTTGGGTAGCTGTATTCAGATGAGCATCGATGAATTCCAAACTCTGAGTTGGTATGAGTTGAGATTTGTTGTAATTTACTGATATTAACAAACAGGAACACAGCTGGAGTAAGTAGTCCATTGCTTGAAATATTTGATGCCTGGTTGGAGCAGTCAGGAGCTAGTCATCTAGATATGGAAACACTCAGAATCCCAGCAGTCTCAGGTGAGCTGCTACAACTGCCATGCATTTGGTAAACACCTTGGGGGCTGTGATGAGACCAAAGGGCAGTGCTCTGAACTGATAATGACTGGCTCCCAGTTGGAAGCATAAGTATCTTCTGGAACACCTGTTCATTTTGATGTGATAGCAAGCATCTTGAAGATCTATTGAGCACATCCAGTCGTCCTTGTATAGAAATGGCAGAATAAACTGAATCATGACCAGACTGATTTGTTTGCTGAGATCTAAAATTGGTCTCACGTCCCCTGTCTTTTTTGGCACTCAAAAGAATCTTAGATAAGTTCTGGACCCTCTCTGGTATGGGGGACGGCTCGGATGACACTTTTTTCTAGAAGCTTTTTTTATCTCTAGAGAAGCTGCTTCCACCTGACTGGGTGGAAAATCAGGGATTTTCTTTTGAATTGTTGGAGAGGATTGAAAAAAAGGTATAACAGAACCTCTGGATAGTATCCTCAGCACCCATAAATCTTTTGTGATATTTAGTCAGGCTGTCTAGTGTAGGGATAGATGACCCCCAACTGCCTCCAGAGATGGACAGTCAGGCCTCTATTCAGGAGCACTGACAGGATCTACTGGTGAAAAAAATCTCTAAATCCATGGTTATGCAGACCACCTCTGCCATGGGAACAGCGCCTTCCATTTGAGTTCCCTCCATGCCCCTATGGGAACTATCTCCACATGGATCTTGAAAAGGACCCTGGGACTTCTTGAACCACATCTTTCTACCACCTCATTGGTTCCCAGAAAAGGACCTTTGAGGGGTAGAAAAATGTAAACCCACAGTAGACAAAGTCTTTCCTTCTTGTTTGCACCTAGAGAGTGGGTCTTTTACCTTGGGGCCAAACAACAAGGTTCCATCAAAGGGTGCATTGATGAAAAAAGATTTAAATGGTTCTGCAAACTCACACAAGTGTATCCAAGCGTGTCTTCTAATGGAAATGCCTGAATCCACCACCCATGAGGTAGCTTCAGCAGCATGAGAGATTAACTTTGTGGATGAATTACATATAGAATGAAGGGCAGCCAGATGGGAGGAAATGGTATTCCCTTCCTCGAAGAATATAGACCCTGAAAGAGATTTGGTAAGATCCTTGATCAAATCTCTTTGAAGTTTGGTAAAGTCTGACAAATAATTCAGTGACCTTAATGCAAAAGTTGCTGATGCATAGACACACTTCCCAAACCTGGCTAGCAACCTAGACTCCCTGTTAGGGGGGGTGGATAGAGGAACTCTATTCTGGTAGTTCCTTTCTCATGGCTGCTGCAAAAACCATAGCATTAATGGGCACTCCTTTACTCCAGTGAAGATGGTCTGTTGGAGGTGCAAGGATTTTATCTGATCTCTTGTGAAAAGGCTCAACAGTGTCTGTTTTCTTCCACACCCACCAAGAGACCAGATCTATAAGTTCATCTGTCGGTGAAGTCACCCCGGAAGTAGGTGGGTCAGCCTCAAAACCCTCCAGAAACAGTGATTCCTCTTAGGAAGGGTTATCAGGAGACCAACCACCTCTTTGTTTAAGGAGTTCCAGGATGTCTCCAAAGGAAGCATCACCAGGTAGTGATGTGGTGGACCCTTCTCCCTCATCAAAATCAGTGTCTTCAGTGAAAGACTCTTGTGGGGAGTCTAAATGCCTCCTCTTGCATATTCTCTTCCAAGGGACCTCCTCAGTGGGATGGTCCAGGAGGTATCATTAGAGAATGTGGTGAAAAGTGCCAACAATAAACTAGTAAACTGACAAAAAGGCACTGGAGAGACAAACACAATCCAAAATCAAGACTTTTAATTGTAAATCGACACCACAGTTAAAACATATACATAAAAACACAAAAGCTTTAACTTGATCACCATGTTTTCATCTAAAAACTTCATCACATGTGTGCGTACCAACCAACAATTTGCCTTATATAAAAAAATCCTAAATCAATAAGCCATTCACAGCTTAACTGAATAAATTACATAAAAATACACAAAAATACATAAAACTGAGTTCAAGAATAAAGTATAAAATACCCTGTAACATGTACATAAAATCCTTAGGTGTGTTCACTTAAATATCAGAAATACCAATAATAAAAATTAATAAAAACAAGCAGTGAATTATTAAAACTATTTAAAAAATAATAAAAACAACATATTTCACTTTGTGTAATAATGAATGAAAGTAGCACCATCTACTGGCCAAATATGAAAATGGCGATGAAGGATTATTTAATGTTTATAGGTTCATAGATTAGTACTAGGCTAACTGCCCTAGTGGGCCATTTTCAGCCTAGCCAATTACCCCATGTGAGAATCAAACCCTGTACCTTATGTTTGTAAGGTAAACACCTTAACCATTATGCCAACCTCCCACCTTAGCTGATCTAAGTTTCAGTACAGGCATTAGAGAAACACGTGTCATTCAAACCAGGATACCTATTGGCTTCCAACAATAACTGCCAATAAAGTTCCCTGTACTCTAATCGAGTTTCCGAAGGGCCACCTCTTGGGTCCATAAGCAATATTTCTATCACGATAAAACAAAAATCAGCTCCCTCACAAGTCTGAATATGCTTAAACAAAGCATTATTTACATTCTTTTTCTTTATGTCATACCTATGCTCATACATTTTCAACTTAAATTTCCTTTTGGTCTTACCAATGTAATAAGCCTCACATTTATCACATAAGGCTAAATAAATAATACCACTAGTGTTACAATTAGCATAAAACCCATGGTTTTAATATACTTATCTCTGTGTTTTAAATACACCATCTCCCCCACCTTCACATATGGGCACTAAGCACAACAACCACATTTGTACGTGCCTTTTTACCTGATTTTACAGTACTAAAATGAGGTGTTTGATTTTACAAAATGTTTTTAATATTACGGCCCTTTCTATATATACATTTAAAAGTTTTGTCAAAAATAAAATTCAAATCTGATATGTTAGCAAACTTCTTCCATTCATTTTCTATAATGTTTCTAACAAGTCTCACCTCCCCGTCATATGTAATAACCAGAGCACTGTTGTAATCATTATCAACAACACCAGCATTTTGATTGTTCTGACTAAAATTGTACATGTCATTCCCTAATATACGAGCAAACCTAGTTTTCCTTGCCTCAAAAACTTCTACAAACACTTCCGACAATACATTTTTGGGGTATCCCCTAGCCTTAAATAAATTCATAAGGAACTTACATTCATTGTTAAAATCATCATCATCATCTGATGTCATTCTGCTTACTTTAGTTTCCCTTCTTAAATCAACAAGTAATCGTCTTAACCTTACTAGGGTAAAATCTAATATTGAAATTCTTTTATTATATAACACCACTATTCCTGAACAAGCTTCTTCCCCTAAATTCCAAATTACACCCCCTGTACATAAACTTCCTGTTTGTAATCTCTGCTTCTTTAAGCCTCTAACATCCTCTAATACTACAATATCTACTTCACATTTATTACACCATTCCAGTACCCCAATCCTTATTACTAAACTTATAATACTATTTACATTAACTGCTAAAATTCTAAGATTATTTATTCTCTTCCATTAATCTATATGAAATTATATATGTTGTTATCCATTTCCTTTCCTTTTAGCTTTTACTCCTAAATCTTATTTATTTATTTTATCCTACCCTTCACCCTTTTCCCATAGATGTTTTCTTTTTAACCATTTTAGAAGAGCACTGGAAGATGGATAGGTTCATGGCTAAGTTCTAGGCTAGCTGCTACTGTGGGCTATCTTAAGCCTATCTAATTTCCTTCAAAGGTGATGATCAATCCATGTACTTTGTATTTTTCAGGTAAGCACCTTAACCACTGCGACAACCCCCAATGTAAAATATTAGTCTCAGATACCACTTTTGGAACAAAGGAGGGACTGGTACTCAGGGTAACTCAGTCCTTGTGAAACATAATGTAAGGAGAAATGGAGGATAGGGAGTAAAGTTCTGAAATCCTCCTATCCAAAGCAATAACTAATTGGAAGATTTTTTAGGACAAGAATTTTAAGTCCACAGATGCTGTTGGTTTGAATGGAACTTTGGCTAAGGCTTCTGAAATGAAATTCAAATCTCACCGTGCTGAGGAATCTTTGACTGGCAGTCACAACAGGAGGGTGCCTTTAAGAAAGACTTTACATAGTATGTGATAAGCCAGGGAAGAATCCTGTAAGCCAATGAGAAAGGACAAAAATAGCCACTAGCTGCACCTTGATAGTAGAGAGACTAGAACCAGAGCTTTATTTATTTATTTATTTTATTTTTATTTTATTTTACATTTGTTGACCGGGCTAGTCCAGCTGGATACATGTCCATTTTCAGTAGAGGCCCGGAGAGAAAAGCTCCAAGACAGATACAAACAGACAACAAGTAATTGCTACAAACAAAAAAAAAAAAAAAAAAAAAAAAAAAAAAACAATAAGTAGATATAGAAGATATTATATACATTAAACAGTAAATAACATAAAACTATATGCAAAATTTAGAGCAAGATAATATAAATATGCTAGTGGCTAAAAAATAGCATCCAGGTTCATTACTAGATGCTTACTATTGCACTACAGAAGATTAAATTAGTGGAGAGAGAAACAGCCAGAAAAGATATTAGTAGCATTAATGATAGGTTAGTCGGGGTTGGTACAAGGGCACAGCCAGTGTGTTTTGAGGAAGGTTTTAACTTTTTGTCTGAAGAGTGGTAAGGAAGGAAAGGAAGTAAGTTCAATAGGTAGAAGGTTCCAGTTTTTCCCAGTTGTGTTTGAGAATAGAGAGTCCCCAGCCATGTTGTGAGACTTGCTGATGTTAACTAGGAGTTTATTTGAAGAAAGCAAGGCATTAAGATTTTTGTAGGGGGTTATGAGGTCTGAGAGTATTGGAGTATTGTTTGGCTGGTAAAGGACCTTATGGGCAATTGTAAGTTGGTTGAGTTGAAGCTGGTTTTGAAGTTCAAGCCATCCGAGTTGCTTGAGATTCTGACAGTAATGGGTTCTGAAGGGTTTACCAGTGGCAAATCTGGCAATATTATGATAACAGGTAGCAAGTTTGAGAAGATTATTTTTGGATAGGTTAATGTATATTGGTGAGGCATAGAGTAAAGTGGAGATTAGATGGGAGTGGGCAATGGTAGTTCTTGCTATTGGAGTAAGGAAGGGTTTGACTCTGTACAGGCAGCCCATTTTTATGTTAACTGATTTTATAGTGCTGTTAATGTGGGTGTCGAAGTTAAGTTTGTTGTCTATTGTAATACCAAGGAGTTTGGTGGTAGAATCGGGGTATATGAGGGTACCATTGTTAGAAATGACTGAGATATCTATTGGTGTGGACCTACAAGTAGGAATAAAGAGCAGGAGCTTTGCTTTTTGGGATTCAGTAGAAGGCAGCACCTGCAGCTTAATAAGAAGGACCACAAACAGAGAATGTCTGCAACAGTAGCTGAAAAGGGCTCAGTGTTTTGTGATTCAGCCCATAAGGCAAAACCTTACCACTTACTGTGACTGTATGTTCAGAGGATTTCTGAGAAGCTGTGAGGATGTGGACAACATCTGAGGGAAGAGCTGCATCCCTTGCCATCATAGGAATTGAAGAAAACAAGCCATCAGCTTCAGGTTAGGAATATCCGGGTGAGCCTCCCTGAAGAGTTGAGCAATGAGATCCAGTAATGGTTTGGGGAAAAAAGGGGGTTCCTTCAAGTATGGTTTGAGGAGGGAAAACCATATCTGTCTGGGCCAAAATGGGGCTATGAGGATGACAGTGGCCTTGCATGGTATGACTTTCTGTATGAACTTGGTCGTGAGAGGAACAAACAGATCACAGTGGGGGCTGCCCCTGTGACCGAATACCTCCTTGGCAATTAATGGATTCAGGGATCACTCATGAGGCAAAAGGAGATTCCTGCTTTCTTTACCTTCTGTAAAAGGACTGCTTCTTTTCTGTCTTTAATCACCCTCATTTATGTTTGTCTCAGACCTTGTTTTACACTATACTTAGAAGTTATCCAGCCACTGCCAGAAAAGTAACTAAATTGCAGGCCTTTGTTCAGGGTTTTCTTTTGTAGTCTGAGGAATTGATTCTGCAAGGGTCCCTCAGTGCAGTGACAGTTTTAACACCTGTGCAGTAGTGGGGGTAGGGCTCTCAATTCTTCTTGAACTACAAAAGAAAACACTGAACAAGCACATGCAATTTAGTTACTTTTCTGGCTGTAGCTTGATAACTTCTAAGTATAGTGTAAATCAAGGTCTGAGCCAAACATAAATGAGGGTGATTAGAGACAGAAAAGAAGCAGTCCTTTTACAGAGGGTAAAGAAAATAACAGTGATCCTCCCAAATCCCATTATATGTCAGTGGCATGGGAATTCAAAGTTACTTCCTTATGTCTGGCATGAGTTATATAAAGTATTATGGGAAAGAGAAAGGCTTGAGGGAGTACAAGATCACGTATACACATCCAGTTCCATTGGTTGCCATGTTGTGGAAAACAGGCTAAAATTACAAATAAAGCACTTAGAGTGATTTTGAGGTATTAAAATAGGTCAGGAAACAAAGACAGAGTGAAAAAAAAACATTTTGTAGTTCTAGGGTGGAGTTTCCCTTTAACTGGTGAATGTATTTAAGTCAATGTGTTTGTTCTGTTATGACTCTGATGATGCCCATTTGTCATGAGGGCAAAAGCACTTAGTCATATTTTATTTTTTTGGTATTATAAAAGAGAGGTTCCATTTTTACCACTGGTGTGGTTTTATTTCTTTTTTTGAATTATAGTTGTCTGTATTGGCTTTTGGCCAGTTCATTTTGGATAGTAATAGCTTGGTCTCTTCCCTGTTTTTAGATCTCTCCAAAGCCATTGACACAGTCTCTCACTCCAAATTACTCTCTAAAATGCCTGCACTTGGTCTGTCTAATACTGCACTCACCTGGTTTGCTAGCTACCTTTCTCATGGGCAATGGTCTGTAAAATGGCTGTCTGTATACTGCTCTTTTCTCGCAGTAAATACTGGTGTGCCCCAAGACTCTATCCTTGGACCTCTTCTCTTTAACATTTTTATTAGCAACTTACAGATATCCACTAAACAGGCTACGCTCATCCCATGCTGATGAATCCATCCTCAAACTCTCTTCCTCATTTACAAATGCCTTAACTTCATTGAACACTACCTCTGTGAAAAACAACTCTTCTTAAATCCCAATAAAACTAAGCTATTACTATTCTACCAAAAATCTCTAACATTTCTCAAAGGCAACTTCAAATTAACTTTTTTCAATCACACAGATATAGAAGTCATAACTCATACCAAGTTACTAGGCATTACAATTGAAGAAAAACTGAAATTTGATCTTTGTATACAAAATTGTATAAAAAAGCACAAACAACTTGGTATGCTCTAAAGATCCAAAATACTCCTCAGTAATGTCTCCTGGGTCACACGTGTAAATACACACATCTTACCTTCTCTACTGTATGTCTCACCAATTCTTACCAATATTCAAATCTCCCTCATCACGGAACTAGAACTATTTATAACATGGTTGCTAATCTGTCATATAAAAGTCATCACTACCCTACTCTGAAAACATGAAACGGTCTTGAGTTGCCCAGTTACCTCAAGTACACGCAACTTTGACTTGCTCACAAAATGATATACAATCCTTTCCACAGTCCATCCACAAGTAATATTCTCAAACAATACCTTCCTAACCATACACTTCGCTCATCTGAGAAACAGCTTCAAGAAAACCATAAACCTAAAAAAAGGACATAGTTTATACTCCTGCATAGTAGCCAAAACCTGGAACAAGATTCCTGTGGACATTTGACCAATACCTACTAGTCCATTTTTTTTAAGCGTACCCTAAACAAATACATTCTCAACTCCGGGCTCTGTGATAAAATAACTCTTTTATTTTCTCCTTCCTATACTCTCTCTCTTTGTCTTCTCTTCCAAACCCCGCCCTCCTTGCAATCTGCTATATACCCACTATCTCTGTTACAGCACTTAGCACCTATCCTTATCTCTTATTTCCTTTTATATCATCCTTAAATCATCTTTTACCCTCTTCTTCACCTTCCTTTTAACTTTCTTAGCCTATAATATTCTCCTTTTCTGTTCTGTACCTCTTGTATCGTATTATTTCTTGTTTCTACATAATCTTCAGATATACTTAGATAATTATGTGTGTGTTTGTGTGTGTGTGTGTGTGTGTGTGTGTGCGTCTGCATGTGTATATGTATTTTGCATTTCTCAGATGTAATCATGCTTTCTTTTCTTCTGTTGATCTCATTTATATAATTTATTGTAATATTTTAATATTTGTATGTTTTCAAAATCATATGTATACAATTTATATTATGTCATATGGAGATTTTCTTTCCAGGCTTTCACTGAAAATGGGATTTATGCCCAACTGAACTTTCCCAGTAATCAAATGTCAAATTAAAATAAAAAATAAAATAAATTAATTTGCATGGTATTGAGCTATTATAGTTATAGTTATGTTTTATTTTTAACTAAGCAACAGAAAGCAGACCTAATTGCATCAAAGATGTTCTTGCAAAAGCCAGATTCTGCAGTTAAATTAAAACAATTCAAATTGTGTACCAATTCTGCATCCATTATGTAGTTGTGCCATCCATGCCTTTGTATACATCCCAGACATCCCACCTAGAACACGCCCCGCTTTCTTTTCATAATTTGTTGATTCATTAGATCAAAATATCAGGAAGTGTCCCACCTTTTCCCTTATTTTATTATATCCATTGGTGAAAATATCTACAGAATTACTTTTCTTTAAAGCAACCTAACTTTGTGTTGTTGCTTATCTTGTGGTACTTAAATAATAGCAATCTGGATACATAAATGTTTTAGAGACACATCAATTTTTGATAGCTTACATCTGTAGATTTCTGCAGATTTATTAGGTATGTATGTATGCATATATATATATATATATATATATATATATATATATATATCAAATATATCAAATATAGATAGATAGATATATATAGGTATAGATATATCTTTTTTTTGTTTTGCTCTGTTTTTCTGTTCCCTACATAACCATCACAATTCCCTCTGCATTTAGCTCTAGGGACCAGAAAACTTCTCTAAAGCATCAAAAGACCATAAAAGATCACCCTCAAAACCAAATCCTTCAAAGCCCCCATCCTTCTGGGAAAAAATGGCCCAGACCCAGAAGAATCCTTTATAACCACTCCAATGAACAGTGGAATCATGAACAGGATCAAATGGCCCCAAATAAAACCAAGACCCAATCCTCCAAAGGATAGCCTATAAACAGCTGGCACCACCAGCCAATCATCCACAACAAATCAAACCAAGAAGGGAGGAAGGCCAGAATAAATAAACCAAAAACCAAAAGGCAAAAAAATCAATACAAATAAAAAAACTAGCAAAAACTACAGAATAAAAAAAAAAGGCCAGCATTTGGGAAAAAATCAGCATTCTAAAAAGGCGATAACGGCTTTAGGCTTAAATATGTAGGGAACTGGGGTGGTAATTACTGGGCAGCTCACCTAGTCCAAAATGACAAAAATACACTGAACCCACAGACATTGCCAACATCCTAATATGCAAATAATTAGTCAAAATTCTAAAATACAAGGGCAAATAACTATCCCAATCCCTGCTGCCCCCCCTGACATCTCAGATGCTCAGGTAAAAGCCCCCCTATCCAAAAAAAAAAGTGCATCATGGGCACTCAGATGTGGTTTTGAACTCCCCCTCAATACATGAACTCAGCAGCAGGCACCCCAAACCGTAAACGACTGTTCAATCCACAAATCCTTAGAATATTATAACCCCCAAGTGCCCAAACAGTGGCAGTTAGCAACAATCTCAAAGGTGCTACAGAGTGAGGTGGGACGATCAAATAAAGGTGGTGGCCCAGCCTTGGTCCTCTAGCGGTGCAAAAGCCTCCAGCCATATCACCTCATAAATAAGCAAAGATATTGGGGACCTACAGACATCGGATCCTACCCAGTTTAAAGATATTAACTACAGATCCTGCCTCTTAAACCTGGTTGATTTCTTCCAGTGCAGTCCCTTGCATTGATTTCTCTGGGTAATTGGTCCACTGCACCTGACCCAAAGAAGCTTAAGAGCACCTACCCATACCCAGGCATTATAGATAAGCTCACCAGCTTACAAATATAAACCCCTACCAGCTTAAAGATAAGCACCAGAGCTCAAGGACAAACCCTACCTAGTTAGAAGGAAGAGCTGGCAGAGAGACTCAGACCACCCACAAAGAGAGCTCCACAAACCTGCCAGTCCTGGGACCTCTCTTGTGTTCGGTATATATTTCTCAGAGGTACAGCAATTCGGGGCGGATATACTGTAGAAGACTTCAGTTGGACCAAAACTGTTTGCTGGTTGGACGGTCGCCAGCCACCAACCTCCATCTCCTCAAGGGCCTCATAGAAACAGACAACTGGTGCAGAGCCATGGCTCTCCAAGCTAAATGCCAAAAAAAACAAGTCATCCCAAAATCAAAAAAAACAAAAGTGCAAATTACCACATAGGTGGTAAATCAATTAATTACAGAAGAAGTAATTAATTAAAGTGGGAAGGACCCAATTTGAAAATCTCCCAAGTGAACCACGCAATAGCCAGTGGTTAGAAAAACATTTAATATAGCCCACCTAAACACCCCAATCATCATATCTAGATCAGAGAGGTCATCGTGCCCTCATACTGCTCATCTGCTCTCACTCAAATGAGGCTCATTTGCATACCTAATTGGCCCTACCTTTACCAACTGCCCCTGACACCTTACCAAAGACCCAAAGTACCTCACCATCTCACCTCAAAGGGCTCAAACAGAAAAATATGCTGCGGTTAAAGCAGCAGCTCTACTCAGCATTGTTCAGCAGTGGCATACCGCCTGCTCGGCCGATCTGTGCCCCAACCCAATCGAATGGGGAATGGCACCCTTGCAATCAAATCCAAAATCCAAATCAAATCGAGCTCCAGCGAGCTCACTGAGACCCTCCACAATAAAATATGCTGAAATGGGATGGACTCCAGAGCCAGAGGCTCCCTTCACCTTCACTCTGGAAATCTCAGTCATCCAATCAGTCAGTCAAGATTGATCCTCTTCTCAGACTCTCTTGGAGAGTGGATGATGGGATATCGTGGGTACTACCTGGGTATCACTTCTGTGTGTGTCACAGTTAGACAGGCACAGATATACTAACCTCGAAAAAGGCATAGCAAAATAATAAAATGGGTGGTGCAGAGAAAGCCATCTGGCTAGGCTTATAAAATTATAATGCAGATGGCCAGATATGAACCTATGAACCTATACGCAGTTTTGTAATCAGAGAGGTGAGAGCCACATGGCTCAATAGCTCCTTTCAGGGAGTCAGCTGAGTCTCACAGAGTGATACCAGCATCTGCAAGTGCAGGGTTTTTCTATTTCAATCCCTAACTCCAATGCATGTGGCCAATAAGTAACCCACATGTCATGTTCATAATGAGGGGGTCTATATTAGAACACCGCACATTTAAAATGTCGAGTGTTCTAATATCGACCCATTTTCAGTGAACGCTGAAAATACTGAAGAAGCAGAAAACCGAATTCTTTCCTAGGGAAAGAATTCGGTTGTCCATTTTGTTGCTTCGGTATTTTCAGCTCTCTGTTGGAAAGTTACGGGTCAGGTTCAGGTAAGTGTGTGATTGAGTGCGTGTTAGGTATGTGTGCGATTGTGTGGACATGAGGGTTATGGCGGGTTAGGTGAGTTAGGGTTAGGGCATGGGTGAGGTGAGTGTGCGATAGTGATGGACCTTAGGGTTAGGGTTTGGGTTAAAGTAAGTGGATAGTTAGTGGTGTGTGTATAGTTTAGTGTAGGGTTAGGTGTAAGATTTTAGGTGTATGTTTGTGGATTGCTGTTTGTTTGGTGTGCTTGTGTTGTGTGTATTTTCCCTAGGAAAAAATTCACTGTTCTGAATGTTCGATGTTTGGTATTTTCGATTGGTAGGGTTCGATACTAGAACACTCGACATTTTGAATGTTCGATGTTCTAATATAGACCCTAATAAGGGTATCCCATTCACTTTTACAAGTGAAATAACCTACCTGACTGCTAATTCCCCTCAAAGCCAGCGGTCCTTTGTGGTCTCTGGTGTTCACCTGGGACTATGCCATGGTACAAAGCACCCACTAGATATTTGTTCCATACCCTCCCCACCAAAAAAAGCAAGCTGTGTAATATATGAATATATGTCTATATTACTGCATAAAGGAATGCCAAATCTTATGTATCACTTTTTCAACTGCCTTTAGGCTGTTTCTCCTATAGTTTATCTTCCTTGTGATGAACAGTGATTTTGCACATACAGCTACTTCACATATACCAGCAACAAATAGCTGACCTAGGTTACCACCACCCTCTATCATACATTTTACAAACAGGAAGGTCAAACCTCATCACTAGCAGCTGAATATGCTTTTGAAACACAATGATGTAGTTCATTCCAACCTTATCTCATCTAGGAAAACTGTGTACCAACACACCTCTGCACGCTATAAATTACGAGTGGGTTTATGGATGATTTCCTTTGGACCATATATGTCCATTCAGTCTGGTTTCAGTGTAGACAAGTGATACTAGCACATATACACACATAAGCACAAATAAGCTACAGTAGTCGTCAAACGCGCAATCATTTCAAAATGTGCATTTAGTCTTTGCTGAACTTACAATACTTTGCTGACTCACTCATACAGTTCAGTAGAGAAGTTTTTGGAGTAGGTATCATGACCAAGGTAACTGTCTTAATTCTATCAGTATCAGGAAAAGCTCACTCAGATTCTGCCATAGACTGTTGCGAGGGAAAGGTTAGTTTGTTTTTGCTTTCTTATAATTTGTAGTACTTCGTTACCTTTTTCTGTTTTGTATACTATGATGTATTTTCTTTACACTGTGTTTTAAATGTATTCTGCTTTCAGTTACATATTTAAAACTAGAAAAAGACCAGACGTGTTTCTTGCGAGTCACACAGAAATTAAAATTTTCTCTGCCCTCCCTCCTTGTTGCTGTTGTGTTTTTAAACTCAACTGTCTCTGTATTTGCCCATCCACTATGTTAATCTGACCACATATTTCCTCCCTCTCCTTTTTGATTGGCTATTGTTAGTAAACACAAAATTACCATTCAGCTATTTAAATTTATTGTCTATCCCACTGTATTCTGTACAGCCAGAATGCTAAGTGTCCACCCCCTTCCAATCCATCTTGATCTTTTAAAATTATTTGCTCTCTCCTTAGTTTGCTAAAGCTTGAGTTACCTTCTTATCTTACTGCTTAGTGTATACTGCAACTCTTAGGATATTAACACATTTCCATATTAACTTTAAAATATGCAAAATCCAGTCCAAGACTACTAATTATTAGAGAGTTAGCATTCTACTTCTTAGTAGTCATCTTGGGATTAGTGTTTCTGTTTTGCACCTCATGAGAGAACAGCAAAGGGACTCTATTTCCTGGAGACTGCTGATCACCAGAAAACTTGATAACTGGACTTCCAAGATGGCTCCATACTGCAGAATGGCTTAATTTCAGCTCTCCCTAAGTGAAAACAGAAACTTAGAAAACACAGCTAGTGAATTTGTCTTGTGGGGTAAATTTCAGTAACTAGCTAGTAAATGGACTGCCTGGATGCCAGGAAAAAAGAAATTCTGAGAACCTGAAAGACAATCAATCACAAAAGATGAGGAGAAAATATTGACTGGGAAGAATTCTGCAGCTGTTCAGCAAAAAGCAGTACAAGCTCCAGCCTCAGTGTAAGACATGGCTTCCAGTAATCTATTGGAAAAAAACGAGTCAAATGTACTCAGAGTTGATTAATAGAAACTAAACACTGAATGAGTATATCAACTCAAATAACAAAAGGCTGGAAAAATGGAAGAAGCTTTAAAAAGATATTCAGATGAGGTAATAAAACTGCAAAAATCAGAGATTGAAATGAAGAAAAGGCTGGCTGCGTATGAAACTGTTCAAAAAAATGTTTAAAAAAATAAAAGTATTAGCGGACAGAGCATGTAGGGAAAACCCACGATTCTCCTTCTGTACTAGAGAAGCTGGAAGGAACAGACTGTATTAATTTTATGAAAGCACATATAAGCAACTGGGTTGATATTTCACAGCAGGAATTGTTAAATGAAAGGGCACATCGTGTGTATGCTCCAAACCTGGCCATAAGAAAGTAACCTAGATTTTTAATAGTAAAGATACAATTCTACCAGCAGAAGGAGTTGATTCTGACAAAACTGTGGCAGAAGGACAAAATACTAAAAGTGGAACACAGTAAAGTGTTTGTGGAACGTGATTACTCACTGTATACCAGTTAGAAGAGGAGTAAATGTATTCTAGTAATCAGGGAATGTTGAGTAACAGGAGTGAGATTCAAGCTGCTGTTTCCAGCTGTTATCAGAATATTCTTTCCTGGAGGGTCAAAATCATTTTTTGATGCAGAACATGTTAACGAGGAAATATAAAAGTTTGTGCAACAAAGTGAGCCATCATACAGAAGGTGATTCTGCTTCTTGTTCTTCTGGTAATAAAGCCCATTGAGAGAATGTGCCAGTAAAACATTTTCCAGTGTTTCAATGGAAAAATGCTTGAGAGACAGAAAAAAGCAAAACAGTTGATTAGAAGAACCAGGAGTACATTGGACATGAAGCAGAGACTGGATATGGGAGAAGGAGATCAGCACGAAGAAAACCAGCAAATAAATGTGGGATTACAAAGCATTAATTCTATTTGTGAAACACGGCAGAACAAAAAACCTGGGAATACTAGACTTCTTTGACTTTGTTAACCTTGTAGGGACTTCAAATCATATGCCCTATTTCGTGTCATTAATGTTTGGAAGAAACTTTAGGAGAGAAGAAGAGGAAGGAAAGAATTAACAAAACAAAATTTTGTTCTTTAACAGAAGTATTTTTATAATGCATGGCATAACCTGCATGCTATCATTTTTGAGTGTAATAGGGATGCTAAAGTAAACAGAGTCCTCTGTTTTTCCTTTCTTCTTTCTTACTCCTTGTTCAGTTTTAAGAAATGTAGGCACTGCAATGTAAGAAGAGAAGAAAAGTATGGACAAAAGAGCATGACAAAAGAAAAATCGATATGCTTTTTTCTTACACTTGCATAGGGGACTGATAAGATTAAGGCCTTTGGCTTGATCTAGTACAAATTTTGAGGGGAAGCAAATAAATAAAAAAGAACACTGAATATAATAAAAAGTTCTCCTGTAGCAAATAAATAAGTGCTTCTAGCAGAGGCAACTGTCTGTTTCTTGGGTATCTATGGGAACAATCTGATAAGGGGACAATAACTTCAATATTTGAATATGTACATAGTTTTGTGCATTAGTACTATGTTAATAGGTTTTAGGGGTGTTCTTTCAGTGTTTTTTGGGGAGGTTCCTTACAAATATTTTTGTTTTGGTGATGTGACATAGGCTCAAATGGATATGACAAGAAACAGTTGTATAAAAGATCAACCTGCCAAGCATTAGTGTATGGATGTGTGACACCCCACCACTGGACCAGTAATCAAGGAGCCTCAGTCCTCACCACTGGCACCAGTGGGGGACATACATTTGGAGGATGACAGGTACCCACACAGTATTTCCAGATGCAGTTCTCTGCATCAAATTTAATTTTGCTTAAGAGCACACAGAAACCACAGTCAGTCCGGGGCTGATTTCTCCCTCTTTTCTCCACCCCCCCCCCCCCCATAAAACTCCCCACTGGCACAGCTATAGAGCTGAGATCTCAGCTGAGTAACCAAACCAAGATCTCCAGCACTCTCTCTGTTCAACCAGTGCTTTGTGTCCCTGTCCATGTATCTGACACACACACTCCAAAAGGTTTGATTTACACACACACACACACACACACACACACACACACACACACACACACACACTCTCTCACACACACACACACACACACACACACACACACACACACACACACACACACACCTGGAAAAGGCTGGCACAGGTTTACTAGCTATGCCCCCTTTTACCCACCACCAGTCACTCCCTATCATCTACTTTAAGATTCGTAACAAAGGGTGTCCAATCTCACTGTGTAAGGGTACTATTAATACAAATGGTAGTTTGACCATGAGTAAGGCTATTAGGAGTAGCCCACAGTGTCTCCAAATAAATATGCAAGTACTCTCTTTCAGAACTTAAATATATGTAGACAGATCAGCCACAACGGAATGTTTAAATGTATTTAAAAATAAATATTAAAAGAACAAGAAAATACACAGTATATATTTACAGTGACAGCAGAATTCAAAATCACAGGAAATATTTAAAACAACAATAAATAAAGAAAAACATCTAAATTAAGCTTTGCTATATTCCTGACTATATCTAAGATAATTACTATAACCTAGAAACTTACTCAAAGCAAGGTAAGTGTGTGGTGAATGGATCTTCTCATAGGATCATAGGATCATAGGAGGTTACTAGGCTAATGGCCCAGGGGCCCTTACAAGCCTAGCCAAGAGTTTATTCCCAAAAAGAAACCTCAGTCAGCACATGTTGCCCCTGTCAATGATAGAGACAGGTGGAACCCCTGGGACAAATTTGTGGTTTTCCATCCAATCATCAAGGTTGTGCTTGAAGAAGGTCAGCAAGGTGCTCTGTTTGACATGTATGGCAAGTCTATTCCAGAAATGGGGCAGCCTCTGGGAGACAAACCTGTCCCTCCAGCAGGTTTTGTTGATGTTGCATATTAAATTCAGGTCTTTAGAGTGGAAAATGCATGAGAAGATAGACTTTCAGATATGGAGCATCTCTAGTAGGGCAGGGCCTGAGTTTGCCTTGTAGGCAAGACACAGATCACCCCTGAGAAATCTGTATGATACTGAATAGAGTGATAGTGATTTGAGCCTGTCCGCATAGTACAGGTGTTGGAGGCCATGGATTCTCTTTGTGAGGTATTTCAGTGGCCTTTCCAGTTGGTGCAGATGTTTGGTGAGGTACATACCAAACAGGGAGATATACTCAATTATTGGTCTAATGAAGGAAGAGTATAGATAGATAATAACATCCTTTTTTCTAGATGCAATCCCTTTACTTATGAGATGAACCAAGTAAAAGGCTTTTCTGACCACTGCTGCTACATGATGGTCCAATGTGAGGTTATCAACCTGAGTGCCCAGGTCTCTCACCACAGGTTGTGTGCTTAGGGGGTTGCCACTGATATGGTAATTGTCAGGTCCAAGACAGAATACAGAATGCTGTCTCTCACTCAGAGACCTCTCAAATTAATATCTCAAATATTATTGCTGGGATAGCTTGCAGAGTGACATAATTTCTTGTCATTTGACTCTATCCTAGGTGAGAGCCCCCACTGCTGGAATCTGGCAGTATTTAGCTTCTACCTGTGAAAATACATAGACAAGAGCTTTTCCTCAGATCTTTGACAAATGGTGGAAGTCATAAAACAACAAAACACTTCCAAGACAATACAGAAAGCTCCTTAGTTTTAGACACTGTGCTTCCTTGATGCACTGAAACTGAAACACAACATTTTTTATGGCCTAGCCATAAAGTAATTTAATTTCAGCTATTTTTCTGAAGTCTTGCAAGTTAACCTTCTGTATTCCAGTTTCCCCTCTTAAAATATATACATTTAAACAGTTACAATACTATATGTACATTTCTGTGCTATTCCAGTAAGGTGCACTGTGGATACATTTCAAACAGCACTTTGTAAAATACCTCTTCAGCACACGTCTGTACAAACCATCTTATATGACATACCTCTGTAATACATTTGTAACACAAACATCTTATATGAATGATGTTGATATTAACAAATGGCATATAATTATTTACAAAATTCCAGATAGCTGGGCTGGCAGTATCTCCTTTCGTGACAACATGTAACACAACAACTGAAAGTAGACATTTTTAAAAAGCTGTTACACATAGGTGGAAATAACTTTTTAACATAATTTACACTTTCTATATCATCTTTAAATGTGAATGATCTCACAGACAAACAAAAAAGAAAGAGCAGTGAACTATATTAAAAATGCAAAGTGAAAATAGCTATGCTACAGGAGACACATTTGGAAAGAACTGAACATATGTATCTGATAAAGGATTTTAGGACGGTTATTCAGTGGAATATCTGGGACAAAGGAAAAGGGGAGTACTTACATTAATTGCAAGAGCAACTGCAACAGAAGAGGAGAAAAAGATAATAATCATAGATTTGTAGTACTAAGGGGCTGCTGGCAAGGAAGGAGGATTACACTGGCATGTATTTATATTCAACCTGAAACTGTTACAATGGAGCTTAAGAAAACTCTGGGAGATATAGTCAGCTTTCAACAGGGAATATTTCTTATAGGTGGGGGATGCAATTTGATTTGCAGCAGTGAGGATGTATCTGGGGGTCCCATATATATATATATATATATATATATATATATATATATATATATATATATATATATAGATTTACTATCACATGTTCGACACTACTGTGGCCGAAAGTGCAGATATCCGAAGAAAATGTTTGGAAATCACAACACCAACCACAATAAATGCCGAACTGAGCATTTCAGTGAAGTTGAATGTTAAAAATTTCAACTTTATTGAAATGTTCATAAACACTAAACATAGTTTAACATGTTTTGCAGGGGGAAAGCCCCCCTGCACCCCCCATGTGGGGGCGGGGCTGCACCTCCCCTACTTATATATACAAACTCCGAGATCGAGCTACACTGAGGAAAGGGTAGATTTTGCAATCCCCACTATAGTGCAATCTGCACTACACTGTCAAACCTTGCTATAGCGGCTGTTCGATATTGTTAGGTTTGACAATATAGTACTCGCACTAATGGTTCTGCTACCTGATTTACGCACATACGTTAATCGCACACAGTGCGATCGACTATGTGATTGTAAACCTCTCTCTCTCTATATATATATATATTTATATATATATATATATATATATATATATATATATATATATATATATATATATATATAGAGAGAGAGAGAGAGATAGAGATATATATAAATAAATAAATAAATAAATATATATATATTTTATATGTATATATATATATATATATATATATATATATATATATATATATATATATAAAATGCCTCAAAGTACAAAAACTGGACTAGGCCAGACAGAAATTATATTTCACAGGAACATGTGCATTTAATTGAAAGCTTTGATATGCATCCAGTATCTATTTCAGATCACATTCCAATAATAACTAAAATTAAAATGCAAGGTAATGAAAGGAAAACTAGACACTGGTTCTTTCCCACCTATCTGTTAAAAAGGAGAGGCATTTAAGGAATAGGTAGAGGAAATTATTTGGGAGTTGTGAGGGAAGACAGAAATTTCTTCTGAAAATATAGCTAGGAAGTAGGATAAAATTAAAGTGAAGTTTAAAAATAGGGTAGAAATAAAAGAAAGAGAGATGGTTAAAAAGTAACAAGAATTATTCAGAGGGACTGACAAATCTGAAAGTATTGCAGAACAGGTGGAATCTCACAGAACAAGAAGAGGAGCAATTGCAGAATGCTAAACAGAAAATAAGGGAATACCTTGATAATATGCATGAGTTTAGAAAGACTGCTGTTAAGCAACTGTTTTTGATAATAATGCCAGAGCACAAAAACTTTTAGCACAATGACTCAGGCAACAGAAAGTAGAAAGGGTTGTCACCAAACTTAGAAAGTCTATAACAAGGAAGACAACCAGAGATACTGTAGAGGTACTAGAAATATTTCCGAACTATTGTAAAAATCTGTATAGAGCAGAAAAATATGGAAATCAAGGAAAGGTACAAATGGAAATATTTATGGAAGAATTCAATATGTCAAGGTTAGAGGTAGATCAGACTCAATTTCTAACAATTAGAATACAAAGAGATGAGATAAAAATGGTGATTTATAACCAATCTACAGAAAAGTCCACAGAAATTGATGGTATTCTTGTGGACGTTTGGAAGCTAGGAGGGAAGAAACTGATAAAGATCTGGAAGGTTTTGTTTAACAGCATTTTAAATGTAGGAAAAGCATCAATATACTGGAAGAAAGCGATGGTGGCTGTAATACATAAAGAGGATAAAGACCTATCAGATCCAGCTTCATATAGTAGGCCTATTTCAACTCTAAACTATGATTACAAAGTGTTTATGTCTATAATGGCTGAAAGAATGGCAAAGGTGATGCCAAAATTGATAGATATGGATCAATGTGATTTTGCAGATGGGAGGCAAATATCTGACAATATTAATAGAACAATGATAATCCAGAGGTAAACAGAATGTAAGGAAATACCACTGTTGTTGGTGGGTCTTGATGCAGAGAAAGCATTCAACAGAGTAAGCTGGGACTTTATGAGTAGAGCAATGGAAGCATTTGTATTCCATGATAAAATTATAAGGTTGATTAGGAGGATAGATGAGGAATTGCATATGAAAATTAAAGTGGGAGGGTACCTCTCAGAAAAGTTTTGTTTGGAGCAGTGGAACCAGGCAGGGGTGTCCTCTCTCCCCTTTGCTACGTGCATCATATTTAGAACCACTGGCAAAGAAAAAAAGAGACTCAGAAATTCAAGGATATAACTGGTGTGGTAGTCAAAAAAAAGCTGGCTATCAGGATACAAAATTAATTAAGATAAAACCCACACAATAGCTGTAAACTATGAACTCACACACGAGCTGGTTCAGCAATACCCATATTTATGGGGACATCATAAACTGACGTACTTAGGAGTATGGATTAAAAAGGATTCTGTTATGACAGCTAAGGGCATGTGGGAAGAGACTAAACAAGACTAATACAAAAATTGAGAAACTGGAAGCTCTGTTTTATGGATATGGATAGCAAGATACAAGCATACCTCTCAACCTCTTAGTGTAAGAAATCTGGACAAAGCTCGACAAAATGGGGGGACAAAGGCTCAAAAATAGGGACATATTTTAAATATTGCTCTTATAAACTTAGAAAGTAGCTAGAGTAACAGGCTTAGTTTTTACATTCATTTTCTGAAGGATTTGAAATCTGAAACTCAAATGTATGTCATTATTTAGTGACTTCAGTTCTCAGATCATCCCAGTCATTTGCTAGAAAGCGACAAATTTTATGAGGAAAAGACCAAAAATATAAGCCAAAAATCTGGACATTCTGTGAAAATCTGTACATTTGAGAGGTATGGATACAAGCAGTCAAAATGTTTTTAGTCCTCTTAGTTTTATACACAGGTCAAACATATTTCTATCAACCAGAGGAGAAGTTGTGGATAGCAATTAATAGGGTTGAAGGATTTTATCTGGGTGGGGAAGATGGCAAGAGTCAAGTGAGATAAGCTGATCCTTCCAACAGAACAAGGTGGTTTGGGATTACCTGATTTGAAGGGGTATTTCATATCTATAAAGTTAAGACTCCTTTACATCGCACAAGCAGAAAGCTATAATTTAGAGTGAAGGGATGATGATGAAACAGGAGGGAAGCTGAAAAAACATGGAGCGACTTGGATTCTGGATGCACATCCTTAAGGAGGATAATAATAATCATACAGAATATTATATTTATGAAGTAGTAGAAAGTATTCTAAGAACCAAGCCAACGTGGGAATGGAGAAAGGAGATTTTGTAGATAAGGATGATTGCAATTAACTCATTCCCTCCAGTACAACTGTTTTGAGTGTCTACCTTTAACTCCCAGTGATTGTGACTTGAGCCATTAAAAAATGAAGCTATCACCTTACAGTTCTAACAAAAACTCACTATCAGAGGTCAGATATCAGTGCAACTGTGTTTGGCTTCATGTATACTTCAAGATGAAATATTATGATATCTTGTAGTAGCATGGCTTTGGAATTATTAATGCAAATATGAACAAGCAATATTTGATACATGGAGGCCCAGTAGGAGGTAACTGCAGAAACACAAGCAGGTGCACTCGGATGTAATGAGTTATTAAGGATTCAGACAACAGGCAACAGGGGACTGGCATTTACTGGAGATAATTGGCAAAGGAACCAACATATTAGAAGCACATAATTAGACAGGAAAAGATAACAGAATGGGAAGAGGCCAAGAATTTATTTGGAGTGCAGGCTAGAGATTGCCTTCTCTATCAAGGATTGATAGCAGAGTATAGGCAAAGAGAAAGAAACAGGGGGATCCTAAGTGAAAGAGCGGAACTGGTAGAATTTCTTGTAGAATCTGGAACAGATGCTACTTTCTAAACAGGAATACTTAGTAGAGCATATACAATATTGCATGATAACTATACGATAACTATAAGAATCAATCAGAGGAGGTTAGAAAGGATTGGGAAGAGAGACGGGATAAGCAATCCACAAAGAAATAATGGGGGGCTATACATATGATTCTCAAATATGCACCAAAGTCTAGAAGATTTAGGATCTTTGCTTGGAAGTATTTACATAGGTATATTTTTACCCCAAGTAGACTCCAAAGAATCTTTCCTCAGGCAGACAGCAAACGTCGGAGGTGTGATAGAGAAGAAAGAGGTAATTGGGAACATATTTTTGGGAGTGCAATGAGTTACAGACTTTAAATATTCCCTGCACACTACTCCATCAGAAATACTAGGCGAGCAAATTGGTATACCTAAGGAAATTATTTTCTGAGCTATGATACAGAAAAAGAAGTTATGTACCTACCATAACGTTCCATGTTAGTTGTCTTCATCTCGCCTTCCTTCTTGCTGTTTGGGTTTGGAGCTGATCCTCGGCTCCGACTCGGCCATCTTCTATAGCTTGAGAGCTGTTTACTGGCTCGAGGCTACCCCTTATCCCAGCATGCCCAGCGTCAGCTACCCAGATCTCGTTTGTGATAGCGCACACTAGGCATAAGTAGAGTGACCAGTTACTAAAAACTGGTTGCCCAATACACCTAAACAAGGAAAGAGTTATAAATTACCTGGCCAGTGAAAACAAAAGGGAACTCCTCACAATCCTCTAGGAAGGGGGAAGGAGGGAGGGAAGCAAGAAGGAAGGCAAGATAAAGGCAACTAACATGGAATGTTATGGTAGGTACATAACTTCTTTATGTTAAGTTGTCCATCTCGCCTTCATTCTTGCTGTTTGGGACAGCATCCCTAGCACCTAAAATCCCAGGTGGCTCATTGGAACAAACTCTTTAGAACAGTAGAACCAAAGGAAGCTCTGCTCCGGGAGACCATATCTACCTTGTAATGAGAGATAAAAGTGTGGGGGTTTGCCCAAGTGGCAGCTGCACAGATTGAGTCTATGGGCAACCTAGACTGAAAAACTACAGAGGTGGCTAATGTTCTAGTGGAATGACCTTTTAGTTTAGCTGGTAGCTCTTTATTTCGTAACTGATAAATAAAGGCAATAGTATCAGATAACCATCTGGATAAGGTCACTTTAGAAACTGGAAGGCCTTGTTTGTTGAAAGCATAAGAAAGAAATAACTGGTCTGACTTTCTTAGTTCCTTAGTTCTATGGAGGTAAAAACGCAATTGTCTGTGTATATCCAATTGGTGGAGCTTGTATTCTGCCTTGTTGCTGAGATTAGGAAAGAAAACTGGGAGATCTATGGATTAATTTAAATTGTTCTCTGAGCAGACTTTAGGAATAAAGGATGGATTGGTCCTCAGATAAACTCTGTCCTTGTGAAACACCAGGTAAGGAGGATGAACACATAGTGCTTGAAGTTCTGAGACACATCTAGCTGAAGTGATAGCAACCAGAAAAAGTGTCTTCCAAGAAAGAAATTTTAAAGAGCATAATGCTGCCGGTTCAAAGGGAGGCAAAATTAAGGAAGCTAAAACTAAATTGAGATTCCAAGGAGGGGGAGGATCTCTAATTGGGGGTCTAAGAAGAGATGTTCCTTTCATAAAGGCTTTGCAGAGCTTAAGAGACATTATGCTAGAAATAAACATACAGATATGAAAATTAGAAATGGCAGCTAGTTGTACTCTAATGGTAGAGGAAGCCGCACCAGACTGAAAAAGCTGTGCTAGAAATTCAAGAATTTCATGGACTGGGGCTGAGAAAGGATCCAAATTTCTAGACTCTGCCCAGTAAGAAAACCATTTCCATTTACTAGCATATGTTTTCCTCGAAGACTTATGTCAGGGAACAATAATATCACGGACTGCTGGGGAGATATTGGAAAGCCTGGCTAAGGTTGGAAGTGGAGTAACCAAGCTGTGAGTTGGAGAGATTCAGAGAACTTCCTGATTCAGAGACCAATCGTGAGGCATGAGGATAGCTCTGCTGAGCCTGTCTGCTATAACGTTGGATTTTCCAGGGATGTGCGTTGCTATCAGAAAACGTTGGGAGGAAATCGCCCATTGCCACAGTCTGAGTGCTTCTCGACACAAGGGGTAAGACCTGGTCCTGCCCTGTTTGTTGATGTACCACACCACTGACATGTTATCCGTTCGGACTGCAATGGTCCCGGAAGGAAGAGAGTCTTGAAGGGCTTGCAATGCTAGGAGAACCGCTCTCATTTCTAAGACATTGATATGCAGATGGTACTCGTGAGGTTGCCAAGTGCCTTGGAATGTCCTGCCTAGATAATGCCCCCCCACCACCCTATCAGGGAGGCGCCCATGGTCACTGTGGCTACTGGAGGGGGTTGTATGAAAGGTCTGCCCTGCACTACTAGTGGGGAGACCATCCACCAAAAAAGGTGCCTTTTGCATGTTTCTGTGATCAGGATCATGTGAGACATGGGTAGTTCCTGGAAAGACCACTGCGTGAAAAGAAGCCACTGAAGGATTCTCATGTGGAAATGCGCTAATGGGACAAGAAGAATGGCAGCTGCCATGGAGCCTAGAGCTTGGAGGACATGTCTGACTTGAACCCTTTTGCTCTGCATTAGAATCAACACTTGTTGACAAATAGTGGAAACTCTTTCCTGTGGTAATCTTGCAAACATTTATTTTGTGTTTAATTCTGCTCCTATGTATGTGACAGACTGACAGGGCAACAAGGCAAATTTTTCAAAATTTACTGTAATGCCTAGTTGAGTGCATGATGTGATTGTATAATCCCGTGCCTCTAAGAGTTGACGCCTGGTGGTAGCAGTCAGGAGCCAGTCGTCTAGATAGGGAAACACCTGGAATCCTTGATGCCTCAGGTGAGCCGTGACTATTGCCATACAATTGGTGAATACTCTGGGAGCTGAGGTGAGACCAAAGGGCAGAGCTCTGACCTGGTAATGACTGGCCCCTACCCGGAAGGGAAGAAATCTCCTGGAGCGTCTGTCCATCTTGATATGGTAGTACGCGTCTTGAAGATCTGTCGAGCACATCCAATTGTCCTGACCCAGAAAAGGGAAAATGGACTGCAGTGTTACCATCTGGAACTTTTCTTTTTGTACAGATTTGTTCAATCTGCTGAGATCCAGTATTGGTCTACAGTCCCCTGTCTTTTTTGGTATTAAAAAGAATCTTGAGTAAATTCCGGATCTTAGTTGGTCTGCGGGGACTTCTTGAATGGTTCTTTTTTCTAGCAGTCTTTAAACTTCTGTGACTGCTTGATCCCTTAGATTGGGTGGGACATCGGGGATGGGCTTTTTTGATTCTATGGGGGATTGATGGAAGGGAATTTTGTAACCTCCGGATATGATGGATAGTACCCATCTGTCTCTTGTTATATTTTGCCAGGCTTTTGGGTACAGCGAAAGTCTTCCCCCGACTGCCTCCAGAGGTGAGCAGTCGGGCAACCCTTCAAGGATGCTTGAAGGGATTGGCAGAGAAGGTTTCTCTGCCACCCTGGTTCTGTGGTCCCCCTCTGCCATGAGGGCGGCATCTGTTATTGTTGTTTCCCCCTCTGCCCCTGGGGGAAAAAATCACCACGTGTGTCATGCAAGGGTCCCTGGGATTTTCGGAACCACATCTTTCCGCTCTTCTGACGCTTGGGATAAGGTCTGGAAGGAGTAGAAAAACGGACTCCCATGGCAGAGAGAGTCTTACCTTCCTGCTCACACCTGGTCAATGTATCTTTCACCTGAGGCCCAAAGAGGAGCTATCAAAGGGAGTATTGGTGAAGGACGCTCGAAAGGGTTCCACAAACTGACACAGCCGCATCCAAGCATGTCTCCTGAGAGCCACACCTGTCCCTGCGGCTCTGCTTGCTTCATCGGCTGCATAGGAAATCAGCCTCATGGAGGAGCTGACTATGGAATTAAGAGTCCCAAGCTGAGAAGCTACTTTAGCTGATGCTCCCTCAGCTGTTGGATCTTGAAGGGTATCTCCAAGCTCTTTCAGGAGATCCCTTTGAAGATGTGTAAAATGGCACAGATAATTCAGGGACCTCATTGAAAAGGTAGCTGAAGCAAACATTCACTTTCCATATCTGTCCATCGTCCGAGACTCTTTGTTCGGAGGATGAACAGATGAAGATGTTTCTGCTAACTCTTTCTTGGTGGCTGCTGCTACCACCATGGCATCAACGGGCACACCTTTGGAGAGGAACTGCTTGTCCTGGGGGGCTGTAATAAATTTGTTTGGTCTCCTCGGAGTAGGTGCCACAGAATCTGGAACTGACCAAGCCTTTCGAGCCACTACAGGCATGAGTGGATCGAAAGGAGGAGATACCCAGGAGGTGGAAGGTTGGGAACCGAATGCATCCAGGTATACAGACTCATCCTCGGTAGGGGCTAGGGAAGTCCAGTCCCTCCTCTGTCTAAGCATTTCAAGGATGTCCGAAAAGGAAACATCTTCAGAGGGAGACCTTGGGGACCCTTCCGATTCATCCATGTCTGTATCTGAAGTGACAGACTCAGGGGAGTCTATGTGCTTCCTCTTGCACTTCTTCTTCTGGGGAGGCTCCTCTGAGTGATCAGGGGAGGCTTCGGAAGAAGAGGGATCACCCAATGGGGTGTCCTGGGGCATAGGTTCCCTACGCTTGGGGTCTGGAGGAGGAGTAGAGATTGGAACAGACACCACCGGGGGAAAAGCCGATGGAGCTGGCAGTAGAGCTGTTTTGGGGGACAGCACACTCCGCATGACCTCAAAGGCATCCCGACCTCTAGGCAGAGAAAGCTCTGGTTCCGAAGAAACAGGAATCTTTCTCCGCGTCAAGGGTGACAGCTCCAAGGCCGATGTTGGAGCCGAGCTCACCTGCGCCGAAGCTCCAAGGAGGAGAACAGGGTCAGACAAGGGTCTGATGCCACTCCCCCCCTCGGAGCCGACGAGAGAGCCTCGGCACCCAGATCCCTCGATAGAAGGTACAATTGAGGTAATCGGAGCCGACGTCCGAACCAAAGGAGAGATGATTGGCGCCGATGGTTCTGCTACCTGCGGATCCATGGTCTCTTGCTCCGAGCTAAATGTAGTCATAGGAGGAACAGAAATAGAGGAGGTTGGAGCTGATACCTGTTGAGGTGGGCTGGACAGAATTTTTGCCAGTGCCTGTGACTTAAGCAACCTACTTACTACTCTCTCCACATCATGATCTGATAATCTCGAGGATCGAGAGGAGTGGGAAGAATGATGGCTGCATTCACTCTGTAACAAAGGTGACTGAGGTGCCGAGTGGATGGACTCCAAGGACGAAGACCTCAGTCTCTTATGGCTCAAGACGGCTCCGAAATAGCAGATGTAGCCGACGGAGGAGTTGTCTTGTTGGTGCCAGCTGGCACCGACATACTTGGTTGGTCAAGTAAAGGAGTCGGCTCCGAAGGTGGAGCCGATGGCTTGACAGACTTAGGGGATTTCACTGGCTGAGTACTTTTAGCTGGAGAATCCTGAGGCTTCAATAATCCCCAAAGGATTAATTTGTTTTTGGGCTCCTGCAGGACCCTTGGAGTAAAAGCGTGACATATAGGACAGGAGTCCTGCAGGTGAACAGCGCCCAAACAATATACACAACTAGTGTGCCCATCTGTCAGAGACATTTTCTGACAGCATGAGTCACACTTTTTGAAGCCAGATACCTTGGTATCTTTAGACATAAGAGTAACAAAAACCACAACAACAATAATAAAAAGCTATACTAGAAAAAACAAGAAACAAATAGACTTTTTTTTTTTTTTTTTTTACAGTTAAGGAACAGAAGGAAAGCCTCTAATTTAAACGGCTATCCTGGGGGGGGACTCTCTAATTTAAATGAGTTCAAGGGAACAGAAGGCCTGCGAGTTATGGAGCGATGGCCAACAAAGCTAAAATACACAAGAACGCGATAAGGGATAAAGGAATATTACCTAGACAAAAAATAGACAAAAACTTGACAAACTTTCAAGAATAAACAACAATATATCAATAGAAAAAACTATACTAAGCCTGAGCCAGTAAGGAAGCAACCTCGCAGCTGAAGCGGCAAATGAGATCTGGGTAGCTGATGCTGGGCATGCTGGGATAAGAGGTAGCCTCGAGCCAGTAAACAACTCCTGAGCTACAGAAGATGGCCGAGTCAGAGCCAAGGATTGGCTCCGAACCCAAACAGCAATAACGAAGGCGAGATGGACAACTTAACATTCAGAATTGCCTGGACACAGTAAGTTCTTGCAGAGTCTTAATTATTTTGGCTGCCAAAAAAAGCAATTACCAGAAAATGTTAATCAAAGTCTAAACCAACTGTCTTAGAAGTAGTAAATATACAGTAAACTCTCAGTTAACTGGAACTCAAGCAACCGGCACTTTCAAGCAACCGGCAAAAAGAAAAAATCGAAGAAATACAGTACAATTTTCATGTCTTGCACTTTCTGTTTTCCCTCCAGAAAAGCATATCTTACATTTTTAGAGTTTTAGAGTTTTAAAAAGGAAGACAGGAATAAATTCCCTCTCCCAAACCTGAGAACAAGTCAAATCAAACAAATACTATAGGGTAGAGTATTAGTCAAGCCTATGTTTAATAGTAACTCTCAAGCAACCAGAAACTACAATTATCCGGCATCTACCAGTCCCCATGGGTGCAGGTTAACTGACAGTTTACTGTAGTAACAGAGAGAAAACAACTGGAAATGGGATCTTTAGAAAAGGTTAGGAAATTACATAAAAATGGGAATTATGGGGAAAATACATGTAGAATAATGTTTTGGAGAAGGAATGAGGTTTAAAAGAAGGCAGGATTTTAAAGAGCTATGTAATGTTTGACTGACAATAACTATACAGATTATAAGTGATGTATAATGTTTGCAACTAAAAATATGTCAGTATTATTTGTTTTCATCCTCATATATGTATGCTTGCATATGTCATAAGTGATAATTTAATAAAGATGTTTCTTGGTAAAAAAAAAGAAAAAGAAAGAAACAGAAAGCCTGATAACTGTTTCATAGGTGCTAGCTTGGAATTTCTGCTTATAGTTTGCTCCTGGTGAGTGAAGGAGCAGAGGGCATTGATTCTTAATTGTCTCTGATTGGGCAGTGACTGTGTGTATGGGACCTTCCTGATTGCTCTGATTGCTATTCAATACATCTACCAGGAAAAGGCTACAACAAGCCTACAGATCCCGGCATCATTTTGGACAAGACTGTTGCAATCAAGAAAGAGCCTGTGGCCTGCTTCACATCATCAGATTGGTGCTAGTTTTGTTTCTGGTGGGATAAGAATCAAAGTAGCACTGTATCTCAGTAGATTGAAGCTGTGTTGAGACCAGCACTAGTAGTAGCCAGGTACTAGCCAATCAGTTGAATCTCATCTTTTTCATTGTTCTTGACAAAGCTAATTCTCTCTCTCTTCAGTAAGTATTGCTTGATTAGTTACTGTCTAACCTAATTTCAGATTAGCTCCCAAAATACTTCACTCATAAATCATCAGGGTCTGTTTTAGTAGTTTCCTCTGATGTGTTTATCAGTTCATTGCCCTCTATAGATGCAGGCACCTTGAGTTGCCATTTTTCCTGTAAAACCGACCTTGAAATTTAACCAGTACCTAGTTGCACACAGGAAAATGAGTTTATAGTGACATGCACTCCCCCAGAATTGCAAACCAGACACTCCTGACATTACTTTATATTCTTACTTTCCCACTATCTCCATTACCAACTTGATGGATATGAGCATCCTGAGGCAACCCGCTAATTCTCAAACAAACTGATAAGGTATGAGAGAGATGATTTCCACAATGTCACTGGAGGCAAAGCTCTCACATAAATGCACTCCTAATGTCAATCAGGTTGTGAGTACTACACACACTGCACCCATCACACATAATTCAAAGCAGACACATAGCCCCACATATGCTGAGGCACTTAAATGTAACCTTCCTAAACCCCAAAGACCTCCTAGACAAAGTACATACAACAAATGCCCTCAGCAGCCCCAAATACACTCTTTCAAAACAACATCCACATCAATAAATACAGCCACACCTCATGGAGCCTCTACTTCTAAGCCCATAGGGCAAGCCACTACACAATCTAACATTATGGTGATGGGAGACTCACTGATGTCCCTATCACCAGGCTGAGTAAGGAGAAAGTCACAGTCAGTTGCTTATCAGGGGCCAGGATCCACCACATTATGCACACAGTCAGGTCACTGGACCACAAATACCAGTATGACTCAGTCATAGGCCACGTGAGTGTAAATGACCTGAGATGTACCTCCCTAGACTATATGAAGAGAGACATCATAGATCTATATGAATATGTCTCCCAGGCAGGTATGAGCCTAACAATGAGCAGCATTTGGTCATAATTCCAGTTTATTCAGCATTCATCAGACCTGTCAGTGAGTACAATGCCCCCTTTGGTATGTATCTATACAGGCGCATCCAACAATTGCAAAGATCCACAGAGGTTCACTAGAAAGAAAACAGGGAATAAGTAACATGTCTGATACAGGCTGCCTCAAAGCCCTATCCCAGTATTCTGTCTCCTACAGGCTGTTTAAGCAAGATCTATGCCTGGCATACACAGCATTGTCAGACCCCACCCTAATGAACCTCCTGCACATCTGCAAAACAAACAGCACAAGAATTGCCCATTCTGAAAACTTAAACCTTGCTTGTGATATAAACAGGACAGAGTTTCTCCGTAACCCAATTCAAGTGTAACTTGTACAATTGGATGGGGAACAGGAAATTCATCCACGGTTTGGCACCTATTTAAATTATTGGAATTGCCATCAAAAAATAGTAAACCTCAGAAAGGCATGTACAAATGTGAAAGATGCCACTACTGTAAATATATTCAGACAGGTTATATTTTTTACATTAGGGGCAATAAGTATTGCATCTGGGATAAATTTAACTGTGAAAGCCAAGGTGTAGTATATGTTGCCCTATGTCAAATGTGTTCCGCATTTTATTTTGGCAAAACTGAACGTCAATTTAAACAGTGGATTTATGATTATATTTATGCTATAGCTAAGGCAAATAAGACTAATGCTTTGGCTAAACACATTTTAGAACATAATACACATACGTTTAAGTTTATGGTAGTGCAACAGGTGTATAGAAACCCCAGGGGAGGACCTTGGCATTTGAAATTAGAGGAGCAGGAATTGTTATGGCAGCTGAAAACAAATGCTCATGCCTATCCTGGTATCAACGAGGCTTGCTCCATCAAATGTCTCCTTAAACTTAAGGCATTGGAACGATAGCTCTAATATTTATAGGTAGTATCTAATGGTTTAAATAGGGCGTATTCTATAACATGTATATAATGTTTTTTCTTATTCTTCTATTTTTCTGCTATGAACATGTATTCATTTAATTGTTTTTAGCTTTTTAAATCATAGTGAATTATGTATAGGTGACAATTCAATATATTTTTTTTGGGACGTATTACTTGTTGATTAGAAGTATTTATTGTGCCAGTATTTGGGACAATGGTTCCTTTAATTATCAATTAAGGATTTCATAGTGATTAATTATGTTTTAATTGTGCTGCTATAAAAGCAGTCTTTGTACAGAATATGGTGTCTGAAGAAGTGCACGGAGTTATGTGCATGAAAGCGCTTACAAAATAAAATTTGTATCAGTGGACTATACCATGTTTTTGCCTACTAGTTTCCTTTTTGGTCTTAGTTTTGGTTCGTTTGTATTTTTCTATGCCTCTAATGGACACAGGCAGCCTGTAAGTGGTTCGTCTCTTAGTCCCCTGATTGTAAAAGTTTCATCTCCCAAGCCCCTGGTTACAATAATCAAGGGCACCAGAACTAGTCAGATTTGGGATGCATGGCTAGGCTTAAAAAGACCCTTGTGGTTGTTAGCCTAGTAAACACCTATGAACAAAAAAGTCAGCCTATTGCTTACACTCTCAACAGATGTTTCCTCAAAAAAATGCAATTTTTTCCTCAAACCTCTCTTTTTAAAAAATATATATTGTAAATGATGTTCTATTTTCTTTTCTTCCACTTTCTTTCTTTTGCACTATTATTGTACTCAAGCATTTGATTTTATTCATTACTTTAAAAAAATATCTATTGATTTGTACTGTTGGCTTCTCTAAAAAGCACAGTTGTGTAAGTTGCACTTAACATAACAGTAAGTGTTCAAATTCCCCACTGCTGCAGTAGCCTTTTGACTATAAGGTTTGTATCCTGCCTGGAGTAGTACACCTGGCCATCTTTACAAAGATCTGGCTCACTCCCATGTGTTCACTATGGCTGCTGATTGGACAGCCCAGGGGAAGAAAATCGACAGTCAGAGTGAAGAAATCTTCAGAAGTTTCTTGCCCATAAAAAGACAATAGCATAATCATCCCAAGCCTCTAAAAGATATAACAGTAGCAAATAACTTTATATCAAAATGAGTAACTATATAAAGAAGTAGATGGATGGTGGGTAAGTACAGCTACTGCAGCATTGAAGAATTCAAAAATGTATTTATTTTTTACATTTGTTAACTAAAACAATGAGTGAAAAGGTCACTGAAAAACCAATCAGTAAAATCAAAATGAAACTCCAGCAATGCTAGAACTTCCAATAAGTGAACTCCCAAACCTCTTGTGTCAGAAGCTCTTTTTTCAGTAGAAACACGGGACTGTTATACCCAGCTGATGTCCATTATCATTAGGGTCACTGCAAAAATATCTCAAACAACAGACTAAAACAATGAGTGAGAAAGGTCACTGAAAAACCAATCAGTAAAAACAAAATGAAAACTCCAGCAAAGTTAGAACTTCCAATAAGTGACCTTCCAAACCTCTTGTGTCAGAGGCACATGGGATATATGCAAATGATCCTTATGAACATCAGGTCTTTCAGCTAATTGGCAATTCTGAATGCCCATGACTTGTTTCATTTTAATGGACAATTTCAGGCCAAAAAACAAACCCCACTAGCTGTTGATATGCATATTTGGGCCTTGTTATGACCTCATCGGCACAATACAAGCAGAGTGTTTAACTAAGCATTAGAAACACAGGGCTGTTATACCCAGCTCTCTCACCCCCTAGAGGGCCCATCTCTATACTGGAAGAATGCAAAGTTCCTGTAAGCACAGCTGCACAGGTAAAAAACACACTCTCCAAAGCCAAGAACACAGCATCCATGGGACCTGACAATATCCCAGGCTGCGTTATACACGAACTACAGAATGAACTGGCACCCTACCTAAGTACCATGTTCAATCATAGCCTCACGTCAGGCTTTGTGCCCACTAATGGCACACCGTGACGGTTATCCCACTCCACAAAGGGGGAGCCACAACGGACACCGGGAACTACTGCCCCATTAGCCTGACGAGCCTAGTCTGTAAGGCCATGGAACGTATCATCATGGAACTCATAAACAAGGACATCGGTAATCTCCAAACTCTGGACCCTACCCAATTCAGATTTGTAAAAGGCAGACCATGTCTCCTAAACCTGATTGACTTCTTTGAAGCAGTCACCAAAGCCATAGATGAGGATAAGGTGGTTCACACAGCTTATCTAGATCTCGCCAAGGCTTTCAACACCATCCCCCACTCTGGAATTATAGATAAGCTCACTAAACTAGGTATAAATCCCTATGTCACAAGATGGGTTGCCAACTGGCTCACGGACAGAACCCACACTGTGAAAGTAGCAGACTCCAAATCTGACTTCAGACCAGTGACAAGTGGAGTACCACAGGGTTCAGTCCTGGGTCCTCTCCTGTTTGGTATCTACTTCTCTGAAGTATAGGCTAACACAGAAGGTCTTTGGCTAACAACGTTTGCAGATTACTGCAAACTAGGAGCCATAATTGAAACTCCTAACGATGTGGACATACTACAAAAGGGCCTCACTGAGACAGATGCCTGGTGTCAAAGCCATGGCCTGAAGCTCAATGCCAAAAAGTATATTGTCATCCCCTTTGGTAAAAACTCTGTACCCATGAACTACCACATAGCTGGTAGTCTACTTAATGCCAAAAATATGATAAGAGACCTTGGGACTCAGTTGGACAGTAGTCTCTCCTTTGATAATCACATCGCCACAGTGGTTAGGAAATCCTTCTACGTGGCTCACCTCATCACAATAGGTTTCTCATCCAGAAAAAAAGAGGTCATTGTTCCCCTCTACTCATCACTCATTAGACCCATTATAGAGTACAACGCCCCTTTTGGTATGTACCTCATAAGACATCTACAACAACTGGAAAGGCCACAGAAATACCTCACAAACAGGATTACTGGCCTAAAACAGATGCCCTACGCAGACCGTCTAAAAAAACTCCATTTTTACTCCGTCGCATATCGCCTACTCAGAGGCAATCTCTGCCTAATATACAAAGCTATGTCAAACCCAGAGCTGTTGGACATGCCCCACTTAAAGAAATCCCAGTCCCTCCAAGCTACATGCTCTAGGGACTTAACCTTGTCATCACAATAAACAGAACATGCTGGAGGGATAGATTCCTGTCCCAAAGACTTCCCATACTCTGGAACAGGCTACCTATCTATTTCAAACAGAGCTCCTCAATAGCAGTCTTCAAGAAAAATGTTGATGATTGGATGGGAAATAGGAAATTCACCCCAGGGATCACTTCTGTGGCACTGCTCGACAGGGGCACAGAAAAACAATTTTCTTGGGTGGCGAAAGCCAGGGTACATTTTTGGCTAAGCTTATATAGGCCCTAGAGTCAATAGCCTAGTACCTACCTATGAACCTATGAATCTATGAAGCAACTTAAAATCCATCTATACATTCTCATATCTATTTATCTGTAAAACTAGGAAGATAAATGTGTTAATATACTGATCCTCAAACTACAATATTGTCTACCAATTATTGATGTTACTGCTTTATTACACTCATGTTTTACAAACTGCCAGTAATAAAATAAGCATATTCCTCACTCTTTCCAGTTGTACATTGTCTCATATTACAGGAGTGTCCAGCCAGTTACCAACCAGAGTCATCGATCCCTTACCCTAAAACTCTACTCTCTCTCGCTAAACCAAAATTCCGCAATCGTTTCCTAAATCTAAAACTCCAACCCCCCTCTCAAAACTTAAATTCTCCAATCACTATCTAACCCTAAAACTCCTCTCCCACTCATTAAACCTAAAACTCTCTTCCTGCTTATTCTCATCTAGCTCCCTAACCTTAAAAATCTCCTTCCTGCTCCCTCCTCATAGTTGATGCACTTACCTCACTCATACTAACTTATTGTGTTCGTGTAATATGTCAACTGCTTGGCAAAACTCATATTCAAGTTTGAGTGAAGGCTTACACGAGTTACAAAATATTCGAGTCCCTGGCTTCGAGACAGTGGTTTTATTTATTTTATTAATTTATTTATATTTGTTTACCAGGGTAGTGCACTGATCGTAATGGACCATTTGCTGGCACAACTCTGTTGAACAGGATCACATAAAAAAATGAACAAAACATATTTACAGATACAATAATATGATAAAAAAAAAAAAAATATATATATATATATATATATATATATATATATATACATATTTACAGATGCAAGGATATGCAACAACATTTAATTCAAGAAGCAGTTAATGTCATAACATGGATGAAAAAATGGAATTATGCTTAGCAGGACTTTATGGATAAGATGTAGCCATATTGACTGAGATGGCTTAAGCTACAGGGATAGAAGCATTATATAAAGAGACATGAAGACATTAGAAGAGGTAAGTGAGCATAGTTATAAGAAAGGATACCATAGGGAGAAGACAGAGAAAAGGTATGAGAGACATGCAGAGGAAAGAAGAGAAGAAAGTGTGACAGAGATGCAAACAGAAGAGGGAAGTAGGCTGAATGAGAAGCAGTATGCAATGGGGATGAGATAAGGAAGGATGAAATAGGGATAAAAGGGTATGTGAAAGAGTTGCGGGATTCATGTAATGTGACCTGAGTAAGTGCGGCTGTTGCACTTTGCTTGGGTGAACAGGTGTTCCTTCAGCTGTTGTCTGAAGTCAGTGTGCTTCTGGATGTCTCAGATGGGAGTCCCATAGTTTAGGTGCTAGGGTGGAGAATGCATGGTCAGTGCAATAGAGTTTACTTTTTGGAGTCAGCAGATTGGGTTGAGACTGATAGACACCCCTGACATTATATGTGGGGGTTTTAGAGAAAAGCTTATCAGTGATAGGGGACGACTTCTTGGGAGAAGGGCTATATGAATTAGTAATCCTAGTAGGAGGTTTGCATATTAGAAGACATTTAGTTCTGGTGAAATATTATTATATTATTATTAATTATTAAATCCATCCACCCACAACCCCTTTTTCCCATTTTTGCTCATGGTGTTAGGGTGTCACTTCGATTATTAATATTAGTTTTTAGGCACTAGCAACTTGCACTCTTGTAGTAGACCAGTACCAAAGTATAATGTCATTAATTTCTGTCAGTGTGGAAATGGGAAATTTGCCCTGGGTAGGTAATGTACAGCAGAAACTTTATTATGAGGGCCGATGATGTTTTCACTCCAGAATATAAGAACATTTGTATGCAATATTATAAATCAGCTTTATGATATCACTTTCGGGATTACAAATCGGTTTTATACTGGTAGCTGTATGTTTCAGCTAATTATTTTATTTATTTATTTATTTATTTATTTATGGGGAAAGTCCAACTGGGACAGGAGCCCATTTTCAGCGGAGGACCGGGGAGAAAAGCTCCACAAACACATGATTACAGAGTATTTAATTAGAATTTACAGAAATTACAGTACAATGCAGCACAATATAACAAAATGAGAAGCAGACTAATAAATTGTGGGAAGTTACAATATCAGAGAGAAAAACAGAGTAATTTACAAGATATGTACACACACACACACACACACACACACATACACTTTTTATTGTAAATATTGAAATAGGTTGAATGTTAAGAAAGGAAAAGATCACTGGGGGTAGTGTTAGGTTCAAAGAATTAATAAAGGGAAAGAAAAATCACTAGTGGGGTAGTTTTAAAGGGGTGAGGGATTAGAATGATAGTTAAGGTTAGTGAGATTTATAGTAAGAACAGAGTTGTTTAAAATAACTTACACATCAAAATGAGTTTTCTTTCAGCAATGCTATCTCAGATTCTGCCTCAATAAATTGCATTTTCTGAAATTGTTATATTTAGGGACTTGCACTTGGCCTAGGACCTGATTACAGGTCCGGTTGGCTATATAGGAAATAAGGGAGAGCTGCAGTTTATTTATATGGTTTGGGGGTTTCCAGTAAGGCAAGCAGTACATGCTGAAAACCTGTTTGGACAATAACACGGTATGACCCTGACCTTGAGTAGCATCTTACCCTCACCAAGAATGATGCCACAATATGAAGACAAGATGATCAATTTCAACAATTGGCTTAAGTATTGGTGTCATTCAAAGGGGATCCAATGCCTGTCAGCCTGGGATGACATGCTCGACAAGCCACGATGCTTCGCTAGGGACGGCTTGCACCTGTCACCCCTGGGCTTTTGGATATTGGCAAAGGCTCTTGCTACCCCCACAGTGCCTTTTTTAGGCAAGGCTCAAAAGACAAACCCACCTCCATAGGTATCACAAGGGATAAGAAACTAAAAGTAATGCTACTCAATGCCAGAAGTCTAAACCTCAAGATGCATGCACTCAAAACTCTCCTTAGCATGGAGAACATCGATATCTGTGCAGTAACAGAAAGCTGGTTCAAGGCTCCTGAGAGCACCCCAGCACTACCAGGTTATACCTCATACCATGCTTTTCGGCTCCAAAACTTGGACCGAACCAAAAAAGGAGGGGGAGTATCAATATTCGTCAAAGATACCCACACCTCCAGGCTGGTGGCACAGCATGAAGCATCAGAGACAATCCATGTGCAACTAACAGTGGGTAAAACTGCCTTCTAGTTTATAGCCTGCTACAGACCACTCTCCCATTCCCAGGAACCCCATTCTGCCTTCCTGAGAACACTGGAAAATATGAAGGTCTCTCCAAACACCATTATATTGGGCGACTTCAACTACCCAAACATAGACTGGGAGCATTACTCTAGCTCCAACACACTAGCCCAAAGGTTCCTAGAATTTATAAACTCAAATGCTATGGAACAACTTGTTACCACTCCCACAAGAGGGGAAAACATACTGGACCTGATCATCACCAACATGGGGACTCTATGCTCCAGACCAGAAGTGTATCCCTCACTGGTAAGATCAGGCCATAAACTAATCTCACTGGATATTCACATCCCGACCCCACCCCCTGCCCAGAGAACCACAGTGAAAAACTTCTCTAAAGCAAATTTCACACTCCTCAAAACCGAGGTGGAATCCCTCAAAGCCCCCGGGCCTGTGGAAAATACAGCCCAGACCGCAGAATCCTTTATAAACGCATTCTAGGAACACCTTCAGGAATGCATGGATCATGCAATCCCAAATAAAACCAAAACCCAATCCTCCAAAGGCAGACGTCCTGTCTGGTGGACCCCAGCCATAAACAATCTATACAACAGAAGGAGGAAGATACTACATGATAGAGCAAAGTCCCAAAAAGGGAAGGCATCTCTGATCAGCATTAGCAAAAAACTGCGGGCACTCATAAAATCGTCTAAGGCCAGCTTCGAGAAAAAAATTGCACAGGACACTAAGGATAATCACAAGGCTTTCTTTAGTTATGTTAGGAACCTGAGTGGGAATTCCCAGATATGCTCAGAATTAGTCGAAAATGACAAAAAATACACCGAACCCACAGACATTGCCAACATCCTAGCTGACAGGTTCAGTGCAAACTTCTCCCCCCCCCTCACCAAAAGAGCAAATATCTATCCCAGCAGAGTGCTGCCCCCTGACATCTCAGATGCTCAGGTAAGAGCCGCCCTCTCCAAAGCAAAAAATACAGCATCAGTGGGACCAGACGGTGTCCCGGGCTGCATCCTACATGAAATCCAAGAAGAGCTAAACCCAAACATAAAACTACTGTTCAATCTCAGCCTTACTACAGGATATGTACCCAAAGAGTGGCATACAGCAACAGTGGTCCCTCTCCACAAAGGTGGTGCCTCAACGGATCCTGGAAACTATTGCCCGATAAGCCTGACTAGCTTGGTCTGCAAAGCTATGGAAAGGATCATCATGGACCCCAAAAATAAAGATATTGGGGACCTACAGACACTGGATCCTACCCAGTTTGGCTTTGTTAAGGGCAGATCCTGCCTCTTAAAACTGGTCGATTTCTTTGAAACAGTCACCAAGGCCATTGACGAGGGGAAGGTGATCCACACAGCCTACCTGGACCTCGCAAAAGCCTTCTATACAATACCCCACTCGGGCATTATAGATAAGCTCACCAGCTTAAATATAAACCCCTATGTCACTAGATGGGTTGCAAACTGGCTCAAGGACAGAACTCACATGTTTAGAATTGCTGGAGCCATGTCAGACTCCAAACCAGTTACAAGTGGCATCCCACAAGGCTCAGTCCTGGGACCTCTCATGTTCGGTACATATTTCTCAGAGGTACAGGCCAACACGGAAGGACTGTGGCTGACCAAGTTCGCAGATGACTGCAAACTGGGCACCATAATCGACTCTCTAGCTGACACAAGCATCCTCTAAAAGGGCCTCATAGAAACAGACAACTGGTGCCAGAGCCATGGCCTCAAGCTAAATGCCAAAAAATGTATAGTCATCCCCTTTGGCAAAAACAAAGTGCCCACAAATTACCACATAGGTGGTAATCCATTAAATACAGAAGAAGTAATTAGGGACCCGGGGACCCAAGTTGATAGCAATCTTTCATTTGACAACCACGTGGCCAAAGTGGTTAGAAAAACATTTTATATAGCCCACCTAATCTTGAAGGGATTCACATCTAGATCAGGGGAGGTCATCATGCCTCTTTACTCATCCCTCATCAGGCCCATAATTGAGTACAATGCCCCTTTTGGGATGCACCTTACAGACACCTGCAGCAACTGGAAAGACCCCAAAAGTACCTCATCAAGAGGCTCAAAGGGCTCAAACAGATGCCGTATGCTGCCCGGTTAAAGAAACTCCAGCTCTACTCAGTGGCATACCGCCTGCTCAGAGGCGATCTGTGCCTGACGTATAAAGCCATGTCCAACCTGGAATTAATGAACATGCTGCACCTCAGAAAATACAAATCCCATCGAGCTCCACGCTCGAGAGACTTGAACCTCAGCACTGAAATAAATAGGACATGCTGGAGGGACAGATTCATAACCCCAGTCCAGGTTAGGCAGAGTCCCTCATTGACTCTCTTCAAGAGGAATCTTGATGAGTGGATGGGAGATCATAGGTTTACCCCGGGTATCACTTCTGTGTCACTGTTAGACAGAGGCACAGTACACTAACCTCGAAAAAGGGCATAGCAAAATTAATTTAAAATGGGTGGCGAAAGCCAAACACACTCTGGCTAGGCTTATAAATGCCCTAGGGCAGATAGCCTAGTATGAACCTATGAACCTATGAACACAACATTTAAAACATTTAGGAATGGTACAATTTGGGAAGACATTTGATATGTGTGATAACACATCTTTGGTACAGACCGGCATACATATGATTCTGATAGACGGAACTCAAAGAGTCAGATGTTCATTGGTGGCTGGCTATGAGATGTGACATATGACTCCTACGGAAAGGACAGTGAATATGCTTGGGTTTATGCAGTAGGAGTAGGAAGTAGAGTTATAAATTAATTCGGCAGGTGGGTAAATATGGCTACCAAACATGGTTTATATGAGCAAAAACAGAGATTTTTTTTTATTATTATGGACAATCAAACTGCTGCTTTCAGGCTGGGTCTAAATTGCATGTTAGGGCTAATTTTTCTGCAGACCTTTGCTGTCTTTGAGGACTACTTGAACACCCCACAACTGTAGGACATATGAATACCTTCTGGAAGTAGCTACATCTGACATTCCTTTAGAAAAACTGTTTCCAGTTTGGCTTTGTCATGGGCAAATCCTGTCTGATGAATCTAGTGAAATTCTTTGAGAGGGTTACTCAGTCTGTAGACTGCAGACAAGCTGTTCACACTGCCTACTTTTATCTACCAAGACATTTGATACTTTACCACATGTTAATATAATAAACAAAATGAACAAGCTGCAAACTTATCCGTATCTTTTCAGGTGGATAAATAACTGGCTTATAGACAAGACTCACACATCAGTAAGAGTAGGGGTGTGTTGTCCAACAGCATGAAGGTAACCAGTGGAGTACCTCAGGGATCTCTACTGGGAATTCTGTTATTCATTATCTACTTCTCAGATACTTATATCAAATAAGGATCTCTGGTTAACAAAGTTTTTAGATGACTGTAAGTTGGGAATAATTGCCATGTCTCCTCTGATATACAGGCACTACAACAGGAGCTTACATCTGGTGTACAAAAAAATAATCTCAAACTCAGTGCTAAAAAGTGCAACATTGTAGCATTTGGCAAACACCCCTAGCTCCAGTTTATATTATAGATGATACATCACTTCAAAATGAAAAGGTAGTGAGAGACCTAGGTCCTTGAGTTCACAGGTAAACACTAGGCTAGCTGTCCTGAGGGTCCATTTTAAGTTAATAACCTAAGCTCAGAATCAAACGCTGTACCTTGTGTTTATGAGGTGAAGATCTTAACAATTATGCCAACTCTCCCCCCACTGCCAACCCTCCCCTGAGAGTATATAGCGCTCTCATGTTTGAGTATCACTGGGGATGCAGAAGCCAGTGCATTTCTTTGTGCCGGTCCCAAACCCGGATAAATGGGGAAGGTTGCGTCAGGAAGGCCATCTGGTGTAAAGCTTTGGCAAAACATTCATGTGGACAGCAGTAAATATTTACATACTGGATCGGTCGAGGCCCTGGTTAACAATGACCGCCACCAGTACTGATAGCCAACAGGGTGCTGATGTAAATTGGGCTACTGTTCACTGAAGGAGGAGAAGAGGGTGAAGACACGGCCGAAGGCTGGAAGAGAGGAGAAAGGCTATGACTGTGGTAGTGAGGGTCGGAACTTTGAATGTTGGCAGTATGACTGGTATAGGGAGAGAGCTAGCCGATATGATGGACAGAAGGAAGGTTGGTATATTGTGTGTGCAAGAGACCAGATGGAAGGGGAGTAAGGCTAGGTGTATCGGAGGTGGATTCAAATTGTTTTATCATGGTGTGGATGGGAGGAGAAATGGTGTAGGAGTTATCCTGAAGGAACAGTATGCTAAGAGTGTTTTAGAGGTGAAAGGAGTGTCGGATAGAGTGATGTTTATGAAGCTGAAAATTGATGGTGTAATGATGAATGTTGTTCGTGTATATGCTCCACAAGTTGGGTGTGCGATGGATGAGAAATAAAAATTTTGGAGTGAGTTGGATGAAGTGGTGATGACTGTACCCAAGGGTGAGAGAGTGGTGATTGGAGCAGATTTCAATGGGCATGTTGGTGAAGGGAACAGAGGGGATGAGGAAGTGATGGATAGGTATGGTGTTAAGCAAAGGAATGCAGAAGGTCATATGGTAGTGGATTTTGTGAAAAGGATGGACATGGTTGTGGTGAATACATATTTTAACAAGAGGGAGGAGCATAGGGTGACATACAAGAGTGGAGGAAGATGCACACAGGTGGATTATATCTTATGTAGGAGGGCCAGTATGAAGGAGATTGGAGACTGGAAAGTGGTGACTGGGGAAAGTGTAGTTAGGCAGCATAGGATGGTGGTTTGTAGGATGACGTTGAGCAAGAAGAGGAGGAGTATAAGGGCTGCACCAAGTATCAAATGGTGGAAATTGAAAAAGGGTAATTGTGAGGTGGAGTTCAGGGAAGAGTTAAGTCAGGCACTGGGTGGCAGTGAAGAGTTACCAAATAGCTGGATAACTACAGTAGAACTAGTAAGGGAGACTGCTAGAAAGGTGCTTGGGATGACATCAGGACAGAGGAAGGACGACAAGGAGACATGGTGGTGGCATGAGGAAGTACAGGAGAGTATACAGAGAAAGAGGTTGGCAAAGAAGAAGTGGTATTGTCAGAGAGATGAAGAAAGTAGACAGGAGTATAAGGAAATGAGGTGCATGGCAAAGAGAGAGGTGGCAAAGGCTAAGGATAAGGCATATGAAGAGTTGTATGAAAGGTTGTACACTAAGGAGGGAGAAAAGGACCTGTACCGATTGGCTAGACAGAGGCACTGAGCTAGGAAAGATGTGCAGCAGGTAAAGGTGAGAAAGGATAATGAGGGAAACATACTCACAAGTGAGGAGAGTGTGTTGAGCAGATGGAAAGAGTACTCTGAGGGGTTGATGAATGAAGAGAATGAGAGGGAGAGAAGGTTGGATGACGTGGGGATAGTGAATCATGAAGTGCAATGGATTAGCAAGGAGGAAGTAAGGATAGCTATGAAGAGGATGAAGAATGGAAAGGCTGTTCATCCAGATGACATACCCGTGGAAGCATGGAGGTGTTTGGGTGAAATGGCAGTGGAGTTTCTAACCAGATTGTTTAATGACATCTTGGAACGTGAGAGGAAGCCTGAGGAATGGAGGAAAAAGTGTTTTGGCACTGATTTTTAAAATAAGGGTGATGTGAAGAGCTGTAGTAACTACAGAGGGATTAATTTGATCAGTCACAACATGAAGTTATGGGAAAGAGTAGTGGAAGCTAGGTTAAGAAGGAACGTGATGATTAGTGATCAGCAGTATGGTTTCATGCTGGGAAAGAGCACTACAGATGCGATGTTTGCTCTGAGAGTGTTAATGGAGAAGTACAGAGAAGGTCCCAAGGAGTTGCATTGTGTTTTTGTAGACTTAGAGAAAGCATATGACAGGGTGCCTAGAGAGGAGTTGTGGTACTGTATGAGGAAGTTGGGAGTGTCAGAGAAGTATGCAAGAGTGGTACAGGATATGTACGAGGGTAGTGTGATAGTGGTGAGGTCTGCAGTGGGAGTGACAGATGCATTTAAGGTGGAGGTGGGATTGCATCAAGGATCAGCTCTGAGACCTTTCTTATTTGCAATGGTGATGGACAAGTTGACAGATGAGATCAGACAGGAGTCCCCGTGGACTATGATGGTTGCAGATGACATTGTGATCTGTAGTGAGAGTAGGGAACAGGTGGAGGAGACCCTGGAGAGATGGAGATATGCTCTAGAGAGAAGAGGAATGAAGGTCAGCAGGACTAAGACAGAATATATGTGTGTGAATGAGAGGGATGGTAGAGGAATGGTGAGTATGCAAGGAGTAGAGGTGGCGAAGGTGGATGAGTTTAAATACTTGGGATCAATAGTTCACAGTAATGGTGAGTGTGGAAGAAAGGTGAAGAACAGAGTACAGGCAGGATGGAGTGGGTGGAGAAGAGTGTCAAGAGTGATTTGTGACAGACGAGTACCAGTAAGAGTGAAAGGGAGGTCTACAAGAGGGTAGCGAGACCAGCTATGTTATATGGGTTGGAGACAGTAGCATTGACAAAAAGGCAGGAGTTAGAGCTGGATGTGGCAGAGTTAGAAGTTAAGATTTGCACTGGGTGTGATGAGGGTGGACAGGATTAGGAATAAGTATATTAGAGAGTCAGCCCAGGTTGGAAGGTTTGGAGACAAAGCCAGGGAGGCAAGATTACGTTGGTTTGGACATGTGCTGAGGAGGGATGCTGAGTATATTGGGAAAAAGATGCTAAGGATGAAGCTACCGGGTAACAGGAAAAGAGGAAGGACTAAGATAAGGTCTATGGATGTGGTGAGAGAGGACATGCAGGTGGTTGGTGTGACAGAGCAAAATGCAGAGGACAGGAAGAAATGGAAAAAGGTGATCTGCTGTGGCGATCCCTAATGGGAACAGCCGAAAGAAGATAATGATTGAGATGATGGTGAGGAAATCCTTTTACCTTGCACAGCTCATAGCAAAAAGTATTTCCTTCAGATCAAAATAAGTCCTCACCTCATTGTACTCTGCACTGATTATATCCTTCATTAAGTACAATTCTTCCTTTGGGATGCACTTAAAAACATAAGCTACCAAGAGAGACTGAAAGCTTTATCTTAATCTTCAGTACCATACAGACTCCATGGTGACTGCTGTCTTGCTTATAGGGTCAAAAGGGAACCAGTAGTCCAAGAATTCTTATACTCTCAAATATCATACAATCTTGCTAACCCACAGCCAGAGATCTAAATATATCCCAACAAGTAAATAAGACAAGGTAGAGGGAATAGATTAGTAACACAGCACCTATCCTTGTCTGTAACAAACTTCATCTCCAAGTTAAGCAGTGTGGCACATTAGCTGCCATTAAAAAGGAGTTGGACAACTGGATGTGTATTCATAAATTCACCCCTGCTGTGAATGGCCAAGCCCTCCTTGAAAAAGGAGGCAAGGTCTAAACTCAGATACTGGCAAGGTAGTAATGGACTCGTTGCTCAGTGGCTTGATCCTATTACATATGTGGTACAATCTGTGAAAGGTGTTAAGTATCTACACAACATGCAGGCCAGCTTCCCACCAAAAAAGATGATCTGTCAATATCCCATATTACTACTCACACCACTATACAAACATAGCAAGCCAATATATGACAAGGCTGGCAAAAAGTCACTTTCTAAGCCTCATAAAGCAGGAAGTCTCAGCAGAAAATCTATAAATGCAGAACTACCCTCACACATATTAAAGACTTGTCAAGCAGAAGATTCTAAACCATCCAATGCACTAAATCCATGTGAACAGGTAGAAATGTACTAGTAATTAGTGACTCTATTATTGGGCAGATTAACTCCATGTCTATGGGGCTTGTCAAGGACAGGGTGACATATGTTCATAGCTTCATAGGAGATTACTAGGCTAATGGTCTTAGGGCCATTACAAGCCTAGCTATGTTATACCTGTGTTCTCTAAGTGACCTTGGTTAGATGATTGTTATTCGCAGTGCAAGTCTGTGATCAGCACCTAATGCCTCTGTCTCCCATCCAATTGTCTAGGTGGCCTTTGAATAGGGTCTTTGAGGAGCTCTACCTCATGTGAATTGGGAGCAGCAATCTCTGGGAGATATATCTGTCTCTCCAGCATGTTCTGTTAATGCTGCAGGGTAGGCCAAGACTCTGAAGGGAGAAACTCTTGTTCTATTTGATTTGCGGATGTGCAAAGCACAATGACAGGGCATTCAGGTAAGTAGTTGAACATATAGTAGTTGGCTGGGGAATTCTAGCCAGTTTAGATTTTAGTGATATACAGTGGTGTGTTCTGGTTTTTGAGATGGTGGCAAACCTGGCCATTTTATTTTAGCACTGTTCCATTTTGGATGTAGAGGAGCTCTGTAAGTTGTTAAGTATAGATGCACCATAAAGCAGGGAGGGTAGAAGGAAAGTTTTGGCAAGAGTAATTTTGGTTAAAGAGTTTAGAGAGTGTTTGTTTTTATACAGTGTGCCGGGTTTCTGATGGGTTTTCTTTATGTTTTGTTGATCATGGAGATCAAATCGTAGGTGGTCATCTATGACAACAACTTGCAGCTTGGCGTGGTGGACTACTTCAACAGTGGTATTGTCTATTCTGAAATAGTTTAGATCAGTAGTGCAGTTTTTTGGCTGAAAGAGACGCAGCTTGTTTTATTTTTTCGGGTGAAGGAATGGGTGGCAGTCAGTGAGCCAGGATTCAGCAAAAGAAAAGGTTTATTGTGTATTAGAGAGGAGTTGGGGTAGTGTGGGAGAAGTCCAGATTATTATGGAATTGTCTGCATATTGTATAAAAGTTTATTGTGTATTAGAGAGGAGTTGGGTAGTGTGGGAGAAGTCCAGATTATTATGGAATTATCTGCATATTGTATAAGTGTTCCACTTGTAAGGGCAGTACATAGGTCATTAGTACATATGTTAAAAAGTAAGGGATCTAAGATGGATGCCTGTGGGACTCTGGTTGGGTTTAGTAGAAAGAGGGAGATAACATCTGACCATTTTCCTGCTTGATTTTGATTGTGTAAATAACTGTGGAACCATTTTAGTGTGGGAGGGGTAGGTTCTAAGTTATAGAGTCTGTCCAGAAGTAATGGGTCTGACATGGTGTCATAAGCCTTTTAAAGATCAAGAAATAGAGCAGACACATACTAACCTGTGTCTCAAGCACTGTTTACCGATTCAATGAAGGCTAGGAGGGCTGTTGATGTGCTGTAGCCTGGACAAAAACCATGATGTGTGTTTGTAATGAGGTTTTTATGCTGTAAGTAATTCATGAGTTGAATAAGAGTACATTTTCCAGTACTTTGGAGGTGGCAGAAAGTATGTCTATGGGTCGAAAGTTTGTAAGTTCACTAGAGTTGTCTCCTTTGTGAAAGGGGATATGAGACTTTTTCCAGATGTTACGCACTGTAGATTGATATATAGATCGGTTGATGAAGATGTTAACTAGGTATGCTATGGAATCGGCGGAAAATTTTAGATATATACAGGGGGAGCCTGTCAGCGGAGGGAGAGCAGGGTTTAAGTTTGTGCAGTAATCTTTTTATTCTTATCTGAGCTTTGCTCCGGCAAAGAGCTACCTGAAATCAACTGGACATGTAAGTCAATTTATGTACACATTTATCTGCTCTTTTTCATATAGTTCTGCAGTTAACTTATTTATTTGTGTTTCTCACTGAATATTAACTCAACTGAATGTTGTGGCTGTGTCTCTGTAGAGTACTTGTTAGAATTTCTGTGTAGCCATTGATAGCAGTGGAGGGTAGTTTCACCTCATCAGTTATATCCTGTCCTTCCTTATATAAGTGGTACATTTTGGGTTATTTCTGCTTATTATCTGAGCTTTGCTCCGGCTAAGATCTACCTAAAATCAACTGGAAGTATAAGGGAATTTAAGTATACTTTTATCTGCTCTTTTTCATATAGTTGTGCAGTTAATTTATTTATTTGTGTTTCTCACTGAATATTAACTCAACTGAAAGTTGTGACTGTGTCTCTAAAGAGTACTTTTTAGAATTTCTGTGTAGCCATTGACAGCAGTGCAGGGTAGTTTCAGCTCATCACTGATATCCTGTCCTGCCTTATATAACTGGTACATTTTGGGTTATTTATGCTTATTATCTGAGCTTTGCTCTAGCTAAGATCTACCTGAAATCAACTGGACCTATAAGTGAATTTAAGTACACTTTTAGCTGCTCTTTTCCATCTAGTTCTGCAGTTAATTTATTTATCTGTGTTTCACACAAACTATTAACTCAACTGAAAGTTGTGGCTGTGTCTCTACAGAGTACCTCATAGAATTTCTGTATAGCCACTGTTAGCAGTGGGAATGGGGAGTAGTTTCAACTCATCACTGATATCCTGTCCTGGCTTATATAAGTAGTACATTTTGCGTTATTTCTGCTTATTATCTGAGTTTGCTCTGGCTAAGATCTACCTGAAATCAACTGGGCGTATAAGTGAATTTAAGTACACTTTTATCTGCTCTTTTTCATGTAGTTCTGCAGTTAATTTATTTATTTGTGTTTCTCACTGAATATTAACTCAGCTGAAAGTTGTGCCTGTGTCTCTACAAAGTACTTGTGAGAATTTCTGTGTAGCCATTGATAGCAGTGGGGGGTAGTTTCACCTCATCACTGATATCCTGTCCTGCCTTATATAAGTGGTACATTTTGGGTTATTTCTGCATATAATCCAAGCTTTGCTCTGGCTAACATCTACTTGAAATCAAATGGACGTACAAGTGAATTTAAGTACACTTTTATCTGCTCTTTTTCATATAGTTCTGCAGTTAATTTATTTATTTGTGTTGCACACTGAATATTAACTCAACTGAAAGTTGTGGCTGTGTCTCTACAGAGTACTTGTGAGAATTTCTGTGTAGCCATTGATAGCAGTGGGGGTAGTTTCACCTCATCACTGATATCCTGTCCTGCCTTATATAAGTGGTACATTTTGGGTTATTTCTGCTTATTATCTGAGCTTTGCTCCAGCTAAGATCTACCTAAAATCAACTGGACGTATAAGTGAATTTAAGTACACTTTTATCTGCTCTTTTTCATATAGTTGTGCAGTTAATTTATTTATTTGTGTTTCTCACTGAATATTAACTCAACTGAAAGTTGTGGCTGTGTCTCTACAGAGTACTTGCTAGAATTTCTGTGTAGCCATTGATAGCAGTGGTGGGTAGTTTCACCTCATCACTGATATCCTGTCCTGCCTTATGTAAGTGGTACATTTTGGGTTATTTCTGCTTATTAACGGAGCTTTGCTCTGGCTAAGATCTATCTGAAATTAACTGGACGTATAAGTGAATTTAAGTACAGTTTTATCTGCTCTTTTTCATATAGTTCTGCATTTAATATATTTATTTATGTTTCTCATTGAATATTAACTCAATTGAAAGTTGTGGCTGTGTCTCTACAAAGTACTTGTTAGAATTTCTGTGTAGCCATTGATAGCAGTGGTGGGTAGTTTCACCTCATCACTGATATCCTGTCCTGCCTTATATAAGTGGTACATTTTGCATTATTTCTGCTTATTATCTGAGCTTTGCTCTGGCTAAGATCTACCTGAAATCAACTGTATGTATAAGTGAATTTAAGTACACTTTTATCTGTTTTTTTTTCATATAGTTCTGCAGTTAATTTATTTATTTGTGTTCCTCACTGAATATTAACTCAACTCAACGTTGTGGTTGTGTCCCTACTGAGTACTTGTTAGAATTTCTGTGTAGCCATTGATAGCAGTGAAGGGTAGTTTCACCTCATCACTGATATCCTGTCCTGCCTTATATAAGTGGTACATTTTCGGTTATTTCTGCTTATCTGAGCTTTGCTCTGGCTAAGATCTACCTGAAATCAACTGGATGTATACATAAATCTAAGTACACTTTTATCTGCTCTTTTTCAAGTAGTTCTGCAGTTAATTTATTTATTTGTGTTTCTCACTGAATATTAACTCAACTGAAAGTTGTGGCTGTGTCTCTGCAGAGTACTTGTTAGAATTTCTGTGTAGCCATTGATAGCAGTGGGGGGTAGTTTCACCTAATCACTGATATCCTGTCCTGCCTTATATAACCATTTTGCGTTATTTCTGCTTATTATCTGAGCTTTGCTCCGGCTAAGATCTACCTGAAATCAACTGGACATAGACGTGAATTTAAGTACACTTTTATCTGCTCTTTTTCATATACTTCTGCAGTTAATTTATTTATTTGTGTTCCTCATTGAATATTAACTCAACTGAAAGTTGTGGTTGCGTCCCTACAGAGTACTTGTTAGAATTTCTGTGTGGCCATTGATAGCAGTGGGGGGTAGTTTCACTTCATTACTGATATCCTGTCTTGCCTTATGTAAGTGGTACATTTTGTGTTATTTCTGCTTATTATCTGAGCTTTGTTCCGGCTAAGATCTACATGAAATCAACTGGGCATATAAGTGAATTTAAGTACACTTTTATCTGCTCTTTTTCATATAGTGCTGCAGTTAATTTATTTATTTGTGTTTCTCACTGAATATTAACTCAACTGAAAATTGTGGCTGTGTCTCTACAGAGTACTTATTAGAATATCTGTGTAGCCATTGATAGCAGTGGTGGGTAGTTTCACCTCATCACTGATATCCTGTCCTGCCTTATATAAGTGGTACATTTTGGGTTATTTCTGCTTATTATCTGAGCATTTTTCCGGCTAAGATCTACATGAAATCAACTGGGCGTATAAGTGAATTTAAGTACACTTTTATCTGTTCTTTTTCATATAGTTGTGCTGTTAACTTATTTATTTGTGTTTCTCACTGAATATTAACTCAACTGAAAGTTGTGGCTGTGTCCCTACAGAGTCCTTGTTTGAATTTCTGTGTAGCCATTGAAAGCAGTGAGGAGTAGTTTCACCCCATCACTGATATCCTGTCCTGCCTTATATAAGTAGTACATTTCGGGTTATTTCTGCTTATTATCTGAGCTTTGCTCTGGGTAAGATCTACCTGAAATCAACTGGACATATAAGTGAATTTAAGTACACTTTTATCTGCTATTTTTCATATAGTTCTGCATTTAATTTATTTATTTGTGTTTCTCACTGAATATTAACTCAACTGAAAGTTGTGGCTGTGTCTCTATAGAGTACTTGCTAAAATTTCTGTGTAGCCATTGATAGCAGTGGGGGGGTAGTTTCACCTCATCACTGATATCCTGTCCTGCCTTATATATGTAGTACATTTTGGGTTATTTCTGCTTATTGTCTGAGCTTTGCTCCGGCTAAGATCTACCTGAAATCAACTGGATGTATGACTGAATTTAAGTACACTTTTATCTGCTCTTTTTTATGTAGTTCTGCAGTTAATTTATTTATTTGTGTTTCTCACTGAGTATTAACTCAACTGAAAGTTGTGGCTGTGTCTCTACAGGGCACTTCTTAGAATTTATGAGTAGCCATTGATAGCATTGGTGGGTAGTTCCACCTCGTCACTGATATCCTGTCCTGTCTAAAATAAGTGGTACATTTTGCATTATTTCTGCTTATTATCTAAGCTTTGCTCCGGCTAAGATCTACCTGAAATCAACTGGATGTATGAGTGAATTTAAGTACACTTTTATCTGCTCTTTTTCATACAGTTCTGCAATTAATTTATTTATTTGTGTTTCTCACTGAATATTAACTCAACTGAAAGTTGTGGCTGTGTCCCTACAGAGTCCTTCTTAGAATTTCTGTGTAGCCATTGAAAGCAGTGAGGAGTAGTTTCACCCCATCACTGATATCCTGTCCTGCCTTATATAAGTGGTACATTTCGGGTTATTTCTGCTTATTATCTGAGCTTTGCTCTGGGTAAGATCTACCTGAAATCAAATGGACATATAAGTGAATTTAAGTACACTTTTATCTGCTATTTTTCATATAGTTCTGCAGTTAATTTATTTATTTGATTTGTGTTTCTCACTGAATATTAACTCAACTGAAAGTTGTGGCGGTGTCTCTAAAGTTAGTTCCCCACAAACCCTCCCTGTTCTTGTTCTGCTGTTAATGTTGGTGGCTTTGAAACTGCCTGCCCCTCTTGTAAATTTTTACTTGGATACTCCTTTTGGGCCTGTCTCATTTGCTTACTCAACTGAGTGCAGTGAGATCATACTCTGATTTCAGGCATTCCTACTGTGTACAAAGAGAGCAATTGGGAAGGACAACCCCTGCTGCCTCTTAATCCTGCTGTGTGCCCTCCCTCAAAAAAAAAAAAAAAAAAATAAATAAATAAATAAATACAATATATACATATTTTATTCAGCTGCTCTTACTGTAACTCTTTTAGTTGCTGTTCTACGTGCTGTCTGTTCAGTCGCTCTTACTCTGCACTTAGTACTGCTTGCTAGTACCTTCTAATTTACTGCCTTCTGCACTTGTTCTTTAGTCATTTGTTAATTTAATTGCATTTATTTAAACTGTATTTGTCGTAACATTGCTACACACTTAAGTGTGCACTGCAATTTGAATTGTATTTACTGCTGTTTTAGCTGCATTTCTGTAAAAAAAGAAAAAAAATTCTAAGCTTGTTTCCTGCCTTTCCTGTAACTAGTCTAGTCCAGATACAAACTTGCTGTACCCAAGACTGTTGGTAAGCTTCTGAGCCCCCCAAGCCTTTCTGTGTTGGATGGAAGCCTTCTAGCTTATCAGTGGGAGTGGTAAGCACTAGGTAGCCTATCGACCATGGGAAGAATGGGTTTTGGCCCAGAAATTATTATTATTATTATTATTATTATTATAGGTTCATAGATTAGTACTAGGCTAACTGCCCTTGCGAGCCATTTTAAGCCTAGCCAATTATACCTTGTGAGATTCAAACCCTGTACCTTGTGTTTGTAAGGCAAACACCTTAACCATTAGACCACCCTCCCAACCAAATTGTAGTTCATTGGCCGTTTGGGCAGTTTTTCCATCTCTTTCTACTTTCTGGTTTAAAAGCCCGTGTTTACATTTGGTGCCCACCTTTCCTGTAACTACTGTAGTCCAGGTACAGATTTGCTGTATCCAGGACTGTTGGTAAGCATCTGAGCCCAAAAACTGAAAAACTGATAAACAAAAAACTGCAAAAGCTGAACACACTGTGACAAACCACGAAGCTTCTGAGCTCCCCCAAGACCTTCTGTGTTGGAGAGAAGCCTTCTAGCTTATCAGTGGGAGCGGTAAGCACTAGGTAACCTATCTACCTCAGGAGGAGTGGTTTCTGGCCCAGAAATTATAGTTTATTGGCCATTTGGGAAGCTTTTCCATCTCTTTCAACCTTCTGATGTAAAAGCCTGTGTTTGCGATTGTTTCCTGCCTTTCCTGTTACTAGTCTAGTCCAGGTACAGATTTGCTGTATCCAGGACTCTTTGTAAACTTCTGAGCCCCCAAGCCTTTCCGTGTTGGAGGCAAGCCTTCTAGCTTATCAGTGGGAGTGGTAAGCATTAGGTAGCCTATCTACCACAACAAGAGTGGTTCCTGGCCCAGAAATTGTAGCTATTGGCCTTTTGGGCAGTTTTTTCCATCTCTTTCAACTTTCTGGTTTAAAAGCAGCACTTGAGCTTGTTTCCCACCTTTCCTGTAACTAACCTAGTCTAGATACAGAGTTGCTGTATCCAGGATTGTTGGTAAGCTTCTGAGCCCCGCAAACCTTTCTGTGTTGGAAGAAAGCCTTCTAGCTTATCAGTGGGAGTGGTAAGCACTAGATAGCCTGCCTACCACAAGAGGAGTGGTTCTTGGCCCAGAATGTTTAGTTTATTGACCATTTGGACAGTTTGTCCATCACTTTCAACTTTCTGGTTTAAAAGACCACATCTGCACTTGTTTCCCATCTTTCCTGTAACTAACCTACTGGGAAGGACTAGAAAGCCTTAAACTGATACAAGCCTTCTAGCTTAGAAGAGAGACTTTGGAGTGATTAAGTATCAGTTTTCTGTACTTTCTTGCTGTACTTAACTGTTTTCTAACTAAACTCCAATTTTCCAGTGTTTATTGTGATTCAAAAACTTGTTTTTTTTCACATATTGTACTCATTTGACTGCCTGCACTTTTAAAAAGTCGTTTTTTGTTTAAATAATTTAACTGTTAAAGGCTACACACTAACGTGTGATAGACTTTTCTGGTCATTTGCAGTCATTTAAAGCAGTTTTAAGTGTATTTTTTACTGTTTTTGCCTTATCTTTTCAAAAAAAAAATTCCTTGTTTCCCACCTTTCTAAGCTAGTATAGTCCAGTTTTCAGGTTAGTGCTGAATTCGGGGCTGTGTTACACGTTTCTAAGCTGCCCATATCTTACTTAGAAGGAAGTTTCTCTGTTCACCTGGGAGAGAGGGGAGCTTTGAGCAGCCTATCTGTCCCGGGAGGAGTTGTTCCAGCCCAGAAGTTAGTAGTTTATTGGCCATTTTGGGCTAAATTCTATCTCTTTCATTTCCCTGCTATAAAAACTGTGTTTGCATGGTTTTGTGGGCTGGGCAGTGCCGGATAGCTAGGGTTAAATTATTCCAGGCTCCATTAAGTCTCCTCTTCAGTTTTCCCTTGATACTAGTCTCTCAACCTAAGCACTCAAAAAGCATCCTACAGCCCAGCACTTGCTCAGACCTAATAGCAAGCACACTGGATTGCCCAGCAGGGCAAGGTTCTTTATTTACCCCTCACCAACCAAATGACTAAGCAGCTCACCCTACTGTTCAGGCATGACCAAAGGGCAATTTCAAGTGTACTCTCCAGTCCAGCTGGTGAATCTGGGTATCCTGAGGCAATATTACAACTGCTACAACTCATGTACACAGATAACCCTCTCCTCCTACCACAAAACACTAACATATGTGAGAGATGCAATTATACAGCCAAACTGGAGGCTAAGCTTTCTCCACCCAAGACTGTAAAAGACAGTCAAGAGGAGAAGGTTAACACTTGCATCACACCTCCAGCCACACATAGACCTACTAAACCAGCACTGGCAAAAACCAGCACTGGCAACAAATACACATAAATACACAAAATCATACTTGGGGGCTCTAAATAAAAACCTGCAAAAGCATCAGAGACCTCCAAAGCAGACACCCAAACAATCTGCACCTCCCGTCACAAACCAGACAACACATAAAACACAAAATCAGTGTGCCGCACAATCACAGTCCTTAAGGCGAAATAACATACCTAACACACTAGTAATAGGTGACTCTATAGTCAGGCATCCCACTCACTAGGCTGGACAAGCAGAAGGTTATTGTAAGCTGCCTGTCAGGAGTCAGAATCTGCCACATAACACAAGCACTGAGGTCACTCCAGAACAAGTACAAACATGACTCTGTCATTGTTCATGTTGATGTGAATGACCTGAGACGTACCTTCCTGGACTACATGAAAAGAGACATGGAAGAGCTCTCTGATCATGTAGCTCAGGCTGGTATGACCCTGACCCTGAGTAGCATCCTGCCCTCACCAAGAATGATACCTCAGTATAAAGAAATAATGATCAATTTCAACAATTGGCTAAGCTTCTGGTGTCATTCAAAGGGGATCCAGTGTCTGTCAGCCTGGGAAGACATGCTCGACAAGCTGTGTTGCTTCACAAGAGACGGCTTGTACCTGTCACCCCTAGGCTTTCGAATACTGGCCAAGACTCTTGCTGCCCCCCCACAGTGCCTTTTTTAGGCAAGGCTCAAAAGTCAAACCCACCTCTGTAAACAGCACAATTAACAAAAAAGTGAGGGTTATGCTACTCAACGCCAGGAGTTTAAATCTCAAAATGCATGCGCTTGAAGCACTCCTCAGTATGGAGAACGTCGACATCTGTGCAGTAACTAAAACATGGTTCAAGGCTCCAGACAGCACCCCAGCACTACCGGGCTACAACTCATACCACACATTTCGGCCACAGAATATGGACTGAAACACAAAAGGAGAGGGTGTATCCATATTCATCAAGGATACCTACACCTCCAGGTTAGTGGTGCAGCATGATACCTCTGAGATCATCCATGTGCAACTAACATCGGGCAAATCTGCAATGCAAATTGTGGCCTGTTACAGATCACCCTCCATGACCCAGGACCACCACTCCACCTTTCTGGAGTCACTGGAAAACATGAAGGTCCTACTGAATACCCTGATATTGGGCGATTTCAATTACCCTACCATTAACTGGGAAAACTACTTGAGTACAAACTCCCAGGCCCAGAGCTTCCTGGAATTCATCAACTCAAATGCCCTGGATCAGCTGGTAAACTCCCCTACCAGAGGCGAAAACATATTTGACTTGGTCATCACAAACATGGGCGACAGGTGTTCCACACCAGAGGTCAACCTGTCACTGGTTAGATCAGACCATAAACTAATCACTCTGGATGTCCACACCCCACCACCACCCCCAACTAAGGAAACCACAGTAAAAAACTTTTCTAAAGCAAACTTCACCTTACTTAAGACTGGGGCGGTAAGTTTCACAGCCCCCACACTAAAGGATAATGCTGCCCAAGATGTGGAAACCTTTACAAATGCACTCCATGAGCACCTACAAGGATGCATGGATCATGCCATCCCTAGCAAAACCAAGACTCACTCCTCTAAGAGAAGGAAACCAGTCTGGTGGACCCCTGCCATAAACAGGCTATACAATAGAAGGAGGAAACTAGTTCAGAAAAAAAGTAAATACCAAGAAGAAAAGACATCCCTGATCAGTATCAGTAAGAAACTAAGGTCCCTCATAAAATCATCCAAGGCTAACTTTGAAAGAAAAATAGCCAAGGATTCAAAAGATAACCACAAAGCCTTCATTAGCTATGTTAAGAATCTAAGTGGCAACTCGCAGATATGCACTGAACTAGTGCAACATAGCACAAAATATACTGAACCTGCTGATATTGCCAACATCCTGGCAGATAGATTCAGTGCAAACTTCACCCCCCCCCCTCACCCCCAAAAGGGCCCACAACAATACTGGAAAAGTGTAGTGTCCCAGAAATCACAGACGCACAGGTGAAAATAGCCCTTTCAAAAGCCAAAAACACAGCGTCAATGGGGCCAGATGGTGTCCCAGGCTGCGTCTTGCATGAACTACAGAACGAACTAACCCCTCCAGCTAAACACACTGTTCAACCTCAGCCTTTCCACAGGCTACATACCCATAGAATGGCACACAGCAACAGTTATTCCACTCCACAAAGGAGGGCCCACAACTGACCCTGGTAACTATCGCCCCATAAGCCTGACTAGCCTGGTCTACAAGGCTATGGAGCGCATCATCATGGAACTCATTAACAAAGACATTGGGAACCTCCAAACACTTGATTCGACCCAGTTCGGTCTTTGTTAAGGGCAGATCATGCCTACCAAACCTGGTTGACTTCTTCGAGACAGTCACCAAGGCCATAGACGAGGTAAAGGTTGTTCACACAGCCTACCTTGACCTTGCCAAGGCTTTCAACACCATTCCCCACTCAGGTATTACAGAAAAACTCACCAGCCTGAACATAAACACCTACGTCACAAGATGGGTTGCCAACTGGCTTACAGACAGAACTCACACGGTAAGAATAGTGGGCTCCAAGTCTGAATCTAAACCAGTCACAAGTGATGTCCCGCAAGGCTCGGTCCTGGGACCCCTACTGTTCGGCATATACTTCTCAGACGTACAAGCAAACACAGGAGGACTATGGCTAACCAAATTCACGGATTACTGCAAACTGGGAGCCATAATTGACTCTCCGACTGACATGGACATCCTCCAAAAGGCCTTACTGAGATGGACACTGGTGTCAAAGTCATGGCCTCAAGCTAAATGCCAAAAAATGCATAGTCATCCCATTTGAGAAAAACAAAACATCCATGAATTACCACATAGGTGGCAGCCCCCTTAATACAGAAGAGGTAATAAGAGATCTGGGGACCCAGGCACATAGAAATCTCTCCTTTGACAATCATATTGCCAAAGTAGTTAGGAAATCCTTCTATGTGGCCCATCTAATTACTAAAGGGTTTGCATCTAGAAATAAAGAGGTCATAGTGCCCATCTACTCGTCACTCATCAGACCCATCATAGAGTACAATGCCCCATTTGGGATGCACCTCACAAGACACTTCCAACAGCTGGAGAGACCACAAAAGTACCTCACCAAGAGGATTACTGGCCTCAAACATATGTCCTATGCAGCCCTACTGAAAAAACTCCGGCTGTACTTAGTGGCATATCGCTTACTCGGAGATGATCTCTGCCTGACTTGCAAAGCCATGTCCAACTCAGAGTTGATGGACATGCTCCACCTAAAGAAATCCAAGTCACTGGGAGCCACGCGCTCTAGTGAGCTAAACCTCGCAACAAAAATAAATAGAACATGCTGGAGGGATAGATTCCTGTCACAGAGACTCCCCATGCTTTGGAACAAAATTCCAAACTACATTAGGCAGAGTCCCTCACTAACACTCTTCAAGAGAAACCTTGATGAGTGGATGAGTAATGGAAAATACACCCCTGGGATCACTTCATTGGCTCTGCTTGACAGACGATCAGTTAATTAATCAATGGGGTGGCAAAAGCCAACACACTCTGGCTAGGCTTATGAATGCCCTCAGGCAGACAGCCTAGTACTTACCTATGAACCTATGAGCTGTGGTGGCTTACTGGTAAATTGCTTTGATGATGGTGTGAAGGGTCCTAGGTTCAAGACCTGCAAGGGCTGTTTATTTTACTCCGAGGAGATCTCTGCCTAACATATAAAGCTATGTTAAACCCAGAGCTGTTGGACATCCTATACCTAAAGAAATCCCAATCCCTCTGAGCTACACACTCTAGGGACATAAACCTTGTCACCACAATAAACAGGACATGCTAGAGGGATAGATTCCTGTCCCAGAGACTTCCTATACTCTGGAACAAGCTACCCATCTATTTCAAGCAAAGTTCCTCATTAGCACTCTTCAAGAAAAATCTTGATGAGTGTATGGGAATTAGGAAATACACCCAGGGGATCACTTCTGTGGCTCTACTCGACAGGGGCACCGGAAATTAACTTTCTTGGGTGGCGTAAGCCAGGGAACCTTGTTGGCTAGGCTTACTTAGGTCTTTGGGCCGGTAGCCTAGTACCTACCTATGAATCTATGAACCTATGAGGCTTGTAGGTACTGGTTGTAGAGAAAATGTGGCATGGTTCTTGGAAGGGGGTTTAGTGCCATGCAGGTTAGGAGGGTGGGGGCCAGATTAAAGAGCATTATTAGGGGTAGTTATTGAGGAAGAGGGGCAGGTGTAGGGGGTTTAGTGATCAAATCAGCTATGTATTTTATGAAGTGGGTGTTGAGGTCTTTAGCAATTTGAGAGGAAGGGACTCTGAGTGAAATCCTTGAGTCTTTTTTTTTTATTTCTAGGGTAAAGTAGGGTTATAATTGTGCACCAGCATTTTTTGAATTGGTTGCATGTTTCTCCTGTAGATGAATAAAGTATGATTGTTTATCTTTGGTGACCTGTTTTTTTGCTTGGTTATGCAGTTGCTTGAAATGAATTAGATGTTGCTCTTTTTTTACTTTGCTTCCATAGACCCCAGGCTGCATCCCTTTTTTCATTAAGGTTTTACATTATTTAGTTAGCTAGGGAACAGGATTGCTTTGGATTCTTTTAGTGCAAACCAGAGCTAAGGTGTCTAGTAATTTTAGAAAGCAATTGTTAAAGTAGTGTATTGCCTCATCTAATGGAAATTCCTTTAGTGGCAACCAGTTTATTTTATAAAGTAGTTCCTTAAACTTGTCTTTAGAGAAATTAGTAAGCTGACAAACAGAGTTTAGAGTATGTGTTTTTTTTGAGGGGTGAGTCTTATTTCGAATGGCAAAAACAGGAAGATGGTCACTTAGGTTGCTTGGATGTGTGCCAGCAGTGGTAAAGTTAGAAGGGTGTGGCACCAGGATCCAGTCTAAGCTGAATTGTTGGGTATAGCATTTGTTGTATCTAGTAGGGCAGTAGATGAGTTGTGAAAACCCATATAGGTTGATGCTATTTGTAGGTAGTTGGGATGTGAGAGTTTGCCAGTCTCTGTTAATGTCTCCTAGAATTATAGTTTTGTGTTGAATTGTTTAGGTGGCCCAGGACAGAATGTGTTCTAGGATAGCTGTATTTTGCCCTGTGGGGGATGTAGAGTACTATTATACATATTCAATTTGTATTATTAAGGTTTAAGAAGGATATGAGCAATTCTGCTTTGGAAAAAATAGGAGTGTAATTTTGTTAATAGTATAATTTGTTTTTTTTTTTTTTTGCTTGAGTTCTGATACTGTTGGATACCTTTGGATATATTGTATTGCTGTACTACTCTTTGTTTTAAAATTTGGTCCATTTTTAATGTCCCTTCTTCTCCTTCTTTTTTTTTTTAAAACTGTAAACCTTTGTATTTTTCCCTTCTCTCTCCAAGGCTTTTTGAACCACCCTCTAAGTTTTGAAAAGTGTATGGCCTTTCTTTTCTAGCCAAGAACCTTCCCACCCACCTTATTACTAAAGTTACTAAGTATGTTTGTACACCTGACCCATTTTGAAGGCTTTTCTGCCCCTGTTTTACAGTAATTGCATATTATAAAGTAAATCAGCCTCTGGAACAGAAAGCCTGCAGCCTACTGCCCTTCCATATCTTTAGCCTCCTGGAAGGATTTACCCCTTGCTGCCCCATCCTTTTCACCTTCCTGGTCTTTAACCTGGCTATCTTTGCTAGCTCATCACTCTGCCCACTAGGTCTTTAACCTGGCTATCTGCTGATGCTTCCTCCTTCTCTTTTTCTAGCCTCCAGTCCCTGCTCACTGAATGTCCTTTTTCTTTTTGCTCCCTTCATACTCCTCTGCTATCTGCACCAAGCCTCTACTGCCCTCTTCCCCTCTATTTCTCCTCCTCTCCTTGCCCTATCTAACTGTTATGCTGTTTAGTTCTTTTTACCCTCACTCTTCTCTCTAACCTTTGCCTGTTTCATGCTTTCCTAACAGCTACCTCTCTCTCCTCCCCCCCTACTATTCACTGATGTACCTGTCCTTCTCTCTCCTATTCTACTTGCTCTGGCCCATCAAAACCTCTCCTCTCTGCCTTCCCTGCTTTCCCAGGGGCAGGGTCCTTATACTTCACTAGACACTCACACCCCCCTCTCACCCCCAGCAATCACTATCCTCACTCCCCTACTACATTCTTTTCATCACTAACTTATACCTACCTCTTCTACTCCTCTATTTCTTTCTTCTCCATCCTTTACTTATGCCATGCCATTCTTCCTATATTTCTCTACTAACTCCTAACTTCTGTACCTCTGCCCTTCTCTCTCTCGTTTTCCTCTTCATCTTTTCTTCGTTCTCTCTCTGCTCCTCTCTATAAGCCTTTCTCTTACTTCTCTTCATCTCTACCTGTTTCTCTTACTAGCTAGCCTCTACTGTCTCTTTCAATATCATGTCTCATAACATCAAAGCTTACTTTGATTTTATCCCACTTCACAACTATCTCTGGCCTACCTATTACTACCTATCATACTCTTATCTCTATAATCACCACTCTACTCTCTTTATCCAATCACCTCCAACAAACTTTACCAACCTCTATAACAAATACCCTCACTAGTAACACCTCTTTCCCATAACTCCACTCTGTCCTTTATGCCACAATCACTCTACTTTATACTTCCTAACCTCAACAAGAATCCCCACAACTCACCAAATCCTTAAATTATATTTTGGTTCCCAACAAAAGCTTCTCCCCAATGGAGATATTCATCTTTAAACCAGGTCCTCCACTAATATATCTATTTATACCTAATAATAATACTTAATAAGGATTTTATCGTAATGTTAAAAACTCTACAAATAATATTCATGGCACAACAACGATAGTTTAAATTACAAAATTCATCAACTCCATTTCACAACTTGACTTGAATATAATTCATACTATCCATACACTACTTTGGCTAAAACCCTCTAATTTTAATGGACATTACCCCTCCTGTAACTAATATAGTTAAGCAGTGACAATAAAATCTAAGAAAGGTGGAGGCATTGCTAATATCGCGTACTGCTAATCTCAGAATCACCCTCTAACATTGAATGGTTAAATTTGGACTCCAAAGTAAGATCTATATTCCTCAAGCTAATCTATTTAACAACAAGCTGAAATATTATCTATCAAGCTAAACATTATCCCCAATAAATAAACGATCTTCTAGAAATGTTACTTACCTCACTTTAACAATAACTACCTCTAGGAAACCATAATACTATTCTACTCAACTATTGACTGGAAGACTCATTAAACTTGACTTCTTCCACCAGACATATAGATCTTTTGGAAGATCTCAAGACCCAAACTTCCCAATCTTCACAGAATCCATAAACCACACTCCAACTTCCTCTAATAAACCTCAAATCTAATAACCACCCAAACATAATATTTCAAAAATAACCTTCCCGATAATATTAGCTCATAAACTCTCAACGCTGTATTCCCAATGAATATGCTCACACATATTAGACCCATTCTTCGATAATGTCTAAACCCATAAAAATCTTTAACCTCTACCCTCAAACTAAAGAATTGAATGCATGTGACTGGTCTCCAATTACTACTACAAATACTTTAAAGCGAAGCAGTTCGAACTCTTAACTTACACTTTTCGTGGTCACTTGGTACTCATGCTTTCCTTGTTGACTATCAATAAGAGCGAGAAGTATAACCGTAACTACTAAGCAAAATCCCGTGGCTTACTAAGCAGCTACAAAAAAAAAATGCAAAAGAGAACTAAAGAAGTATCCTATGCTAAAAAACAAAACAACACAAAAATGCCACTGTCTCTTACTTACTAAAATGCCACAAAGAAGGATACCTCTTCACAAAAAGGAATATAATCAAAGATCCCCTAAAATTAACAAACAAATTATCTCAAAACTTCTTAAAAACATTAACACAGCTTCTTAAGGCCCTTCAGGCTTTAACAACAACAATTCCACCTTCGAAAAGCTTCAACCCCTTGAAATTATTTTACTTTAGCCATTCCAAGTTGCCATTCTAACCAGATGCCCTCTCATTACCCTCCTTACCTATACACCTCCTAACTAATTCATTACCTAATACCTATTCCACCAGTTCCTTACCTCCTCATCCCTGCCTTTTCTATTCAAACTTAAACCTCTTACCCCTCAAAACTAAAACTCCCACCAACACCCACTCCAAATCTCTTCAAATAGAATTAAAACAAATATAACTACCCCTATGACATTCTTATTAATAGGACTGTCCTCCCCAGGAAAAAATCCCACCTCTATATAAATCCTCTCTACATCCTCTATAACATAAAGGGCTAAATTGGCTCTAAATTTTCCCATCATACTTAACTCTCTCCCCATTAGCTAAGATTAGATAAGATAACATACAAATTCTTTCTTAACTCTATTCAACAAACTTGCCACCACACAACATGGTTTTAAGTTTCCTTCCACAGTACTACAGCTGCCCTCCTTTTCCTTTTCCTGATGCATCAATAATAATGATACAACAAAATCTTTCTCATCGCATTATTATTATAGACAATATCAAGGCCCTGCGCATGGTTAAACATAATATTACTTCTGCACAAAGCTAATCTCTCTATTCCTTGCACAAACTCTTCAATGGTTCAGGAGGGAGTTACCTCCAAAATAGGCACAAGCAGTGCTGTAAGACAACACTCTATCCTCCTTACTTCCAGTAAACATTGGGGGAGGCACAAGGCTCAATCCTATCCTTTTTTTTATTTTATTTGTGAATCATCCAGATATACCACCCCAAGCCTGCATTCAATATGCTGAGTGACTCAACTCTATGCTGCTGTGCTAATAAACGTCACCTCCCTCCCCTCCACCACCCAAGTCTTCCATGATGTAGTGTAGAAAATGGTTTATGGAACAATCCTCCTTCTTAATCCCAAAAAAACTTCTTCTCTTTACTTTACCAAAAACAATCACCCCAACACCTTTCACTATCTCCTCCAACAAACAACACTGTATTAGTCCAGATAGATACCACTCTCGACTATTAGGTGTGTAACCATTGACACATCTTAAGTTTTTGTGAGCCACCATTAATATTATTAAAAATCAGCAAAAAAAAAAACCATCTCTACAGAATTATTTCCTTTCCTACCTTAGCTGCACAGGAAAAAGTGGCTGACCAGACCCTGATCTCCCACTTTTTTATGCCCTCTGCTATATATACAATAATTTGTGTACGATGTGATATTAAGGTTGGCAGTATAGAGTAATGTTATGCCTCCGCCTTTTTATGGGTTCTGTCTAATCTGAGTATGCTGTAGTTGGGAGGTAAGATTTCAGAGTCAGTTACGTTTTGCTTTGGCCAGGTTTCAGTAAGGGCTAGTATATCAGGTTTATGTTATGTTATTTTGTTGCCTAGGCTTCTGATGTTAAGTGTCATAAAGTTTAGTTTTTTTGGATATGTTGTATTGCATGATTAATTGTGGGACCTGGGTTAGGGTGGATGTCACTGCATCATACCTAACTTCACAAACTATGATATCAAAAACCTCATAAAGCTAGACTCTTAGTAATTTGTTTATTCAAATGAAGCTCATGTCTACCTAAGTTAGTAAACTTCTTCCAGAAGGTCACAAAGGAAGTGCATAATGGTTGCTCAGGCCATACAGCTTATCCGGGTCTAGCCAAGGCATTTGACACCATCCACCATAATGGTATCATAGTTACGCTAACAATATGTAAACCCTTACATTTATTTATTATCTTAATGTTTGTTAACCGGGAAAGTCCAACTGGGTACATGCCCTTTTTAAGTGGAGGACCGGGGGGGGGGGGGGCCCCAAACAGAATAAAGATTGATACAAATAAATTATACAATACATAAGCTCATACATTAGTGGTACATACAACGATTACAAAATATAATTAGAGACATTCAAGAATAGACAGAACAGTTGACTATACAAGAGAAAAATGGTGGGAAGTAGATATTTTCCTTTGTTTAGATATGTAAGACTAAGACAGAAGTAAACAGAGTAGGATGTAAAAGAGAAGTTCAGAAAGAAAGAGAAGAAAGGATGAGGCACAGAGAAATAGACAGGGGATCTAGGGAGAGAGTCTAGGAGGGGAATTAGATGGGAAAGTGAGACTCTTATCAGGTTGAGTGAGTAAAGATCAACAGTGAGGTGTAGTGAAGGAAAGCCTATAAAGATGGCAGGAAGGGGAGAAGGAATCAGCCAGGTGTAAGGCAGGAGCAGAGCCAAGAATTAGATGGGATTTTAGGAGTAATTTGAACTGTAGGTGATTTGGTGTAGTAAGTACATTTTAGGAGATTGCGCTCTATGTTCTAGCAATGCGGTTGGAGTAAAGAGAATCACCAGAAAAGTTGTTAGCTTTTGTGACTTGTAAGAGGAAGTTTTCAGAAGGTCTGAGTAGTCTTTTCTTAGATTGGGGTTGAAGTAGGTTGTGGCGTGCAGGATATCTGCCTGTGAAGTAAAGTATGCCCTGGGTCAAAGTGAGTTGGGTGTATGTGCATTAATTGGGGAGCTCAAGCCAGGTTAGTTGCTGTAGGGCAGTACATTGATGGGATCTACGAGGACAGTTGGCGGTGAATCTGGCAATTTTGTTGTAGCAGGCATCTAGTTTTGCCAGGGCTGTTTTGTGCAGGTTGGTGAGTATGGGTGAGGCATAACGAAAAGTACAGATTAGGTTGTGCTGGCAGTAGATTGTCTTGTGCAGTCAGTGAGGAAGGGTTTGACTCTGTAGAGAGAGCCTAATTTAATGTGAACTTTTTTGTAGTTAGGGTAATTTGTTTGTCAAATCTTATCTTGTTATTGATTGTAACACCAAGAAGCTTACATGGTAAGGTGGACAGCAAACTAGCTGAGGCATAGATCCCACAGCTAGGTACCTCCTCAGAAAGTAAGAAGTTAGCTAACAATTCACCTCAGGTCTCAATATTAGGATCCCACTTTTTTGGCATATACTTCTCCAATTTCAAAACCATAAACCAAGACCTGTGGCTAACTAACTTTGCCATTTACTGCAAGGTGGGTCTTGCTGTCTGATCACCCCCTGATATAGTAGCAGTACAGCATGAAGTAATCCTTACAAACCAATGGTGTAGTGAAAAAGGGCTAAAATTAAATGCAGGAAAGTGTAGTTTTGTCTCATTCAGTAACACAATCTTATCTTTAACTTACAGTATAGCCAGTGCCCCACTCCAAACTGATAAGGTAGTCAGTGATTTGGACAACTTGGTCAACTACTCTCTTTCTTTTTTCTGTTCACTGCCATTTAGCACCAATAGTCAGACTCTCTCTCTCTCTCTCTCTCTTTTCACTACCATTTAGCACCAATAGTCAGGAAATCTTTTTATTTAGTGCAACTGATATTGAAAGGTATCTCATCCAGGATAAAAGGCATTATCATTCCTCTATACTTTACTCTAATTATGCCAATTCCAGACAGAAATTTCCACTCTGGTATGTACCTATTTAGAGACATCACACAGCTACAAAGGACCCAAGCATTTCCTAATTATAAAGATGCACAAAAGTGAGTTATCTACAGACTGGAAACTACAGACCTATGAGTCTCACTAGTCTCATATGCATAGCCATGGAAAGAATTATCATGGAAATGATCAATAATGACATAGGATACCTCAACAAACTGGACCCACCTCAATTTGGTTTCATCAAGGGCAGGTCATGCCTACTCAGCCTAGTCAACTTCTTTGAGAAGGTCACCATAGTAATTGGCAAAATGGTTCACACTGCCTACTTTGACCTGGCCATGGCATCTGACACAGTCCCCCATTCTGACACGGTTGACAAACTTAAGAGGTTATGTACAAACCCTTATGTAAACCATTGGATAACCTGATGGCTCACAGGCAGGACCCAGGAAGTTAGAACTGGGGAGTCATAAGCAGAGTCGCTCAGCGATAGGTCCTAGGACTGCTCCTTTTTGGCATTTACTTGTCTGAAGTCAAGGCCAATGTCAATGGCCTCTGGCTGACTAAATTTGCAGACAATTGCAAATTAGGAGCTGTCACTGAATCGTCCACTGACATAACTATTCTTCAGGAAGGGCTGACACAGACAAACAACTGGTATCAGAGCCATGGACTAAAACTAAATTCCAAAAAGTGCATAACTGTATCCTTCAGGAAGCCATCCACCCCTGGTAATTATCACATTGACAACACACTCCTAAGAGTTGACCCAGTAGACAGAGACTTGGGGACACACATAGTAATGTAGCATTTGACCATCAAATGTCTGCAGTAGTGAGGAAATCATTCTATATCGTACAACTTATAAACAAAGGTATGGTATCTAGATCCAAGGAAGTCATTGTTCCACTGTATTCAGCATTCATCACACCTATCATTGAGTACAGTGCCTCCTTTGGTATGTTCCTAACCAAGCATATCCTACAACTGGAACATCCACAGAGGTTCCCACTAAAAAAATACAGGGTGTATGTAACATGTCCTGTGCAGACTGCCTCAAGGCTCTATCCCTGTATTCTGTCTCCTACAGGCTGTTGAGGGGAGATCTATGGCTGGCATACAAGGTATTGTCAGACCCCACTCTGATGGACATCCTGCATATCCACAAAAGAAACAGTCCCAGAATTGCCCATTCTAAAGACTTAAACCTTGCTGTGATATAAATAGAACCTGCTGTAGAGACAGGTATGTATCCCAGAGGCCACCCCTTCTTTGGAACAGGCTCTCCATCCATGTGAAGCAGAGCTCCTCCCTAAACCAATACAAGTGTAACTTGGACAATTGGATCGGGTACAGGAAATTCCCTGGTTTGATGCCTATGTCTCTAATGGACACAGGCAGGTTCATCATCCATGCCCCTGCTTATAAATGTTTCACCTCCCAAGTCCCTGCTTACACTTATCAAGGGTAGCAGAACTTGTCAGAGATTTGAGTTGCATGGCTAGGCTTAAAAAGGCCCCAGTGGTCACTAGCCTGGTAAACACCTATGACATATGAACTTATAGACTTCACTGGCTACCAAGGTAGACCAGAAGCCCAATCTCCATACTTGATCTCTTACAGACTCTTACATGTCTTGTATTCTGTGTCACTAAGGACCCAGTCCTCCTTGTTCTCTTGCATATCTAAAAGACAAAAAGCACTAGAAACACTAAATCTAAGGATCTGACTCTCCACTGAAATATAAATGCAACATGATGAAAGGCTAGATTAATTATCCTACATTTACCCCATCTCTAGAATAAATTACCCTTACATCTTAAAACAAAGTGGCAGCCTCATATCCTTCAAGATTAAGCTTGATGATTGGATGGTCATCAATGAATTCATCCCTGGCTTGATCTGGTTTGTCCTTCTATACACAAGAGATGCATCATGAGGATAGGTATTGGCATGGCACAAATGACCCCATGACTTACATATGTTGTTATGATACAATGGTAGCAATGAATGTTAAGACCTCCTAAGAGGCCATTAAAAGCCTTTTCCCACAAATTCAAAGTGCTAAAGACCTTGACATCAAACCAAGTTTCAATACTGCCTTTAAAGCTATGTGTAGTGCCCAACTATCTAATAAACAGATGAATCTATTCCAATAGTACTAAATTATATACTGAAAAAAATGTATTTCAAATAAACTAGCCTCTCTGTCAATTCCAATTAATCATTTACTATTTGAAGTCCCATGTATACAATTCAAGAACTTTATACTCATGATTGCCTGCATTGCTACATCTTTTGAGCTCTTATATACACAAATTGGATGTCCAGTAACAAACCTATACTTAAGACTAAAAAACAAAACAATGAGTGTGTAGAGAACCAAATAATAAACAGGAACAATGCCATGAAGTACCATGTAAAAGTACTTTTCTTTATAAAATGTAAAAGTTGAACTCTTTTGCTCTTTACACATAAAACAGGACTTCATCAGAAGAAACTTAATCCACAAAAATTATATTTTAAACTACCTCATTCACATGTAAGATAATTAAATAAAAATTTTCACTGGTCAAAATTATTTGATTGATTAACCAATTAGCCACCAATAAAAATTATAAAATAAAAAAACACACTATCAAGAAGACATTCCTATCATAACAAGCATGGCACTAGAATATTACAAATACCTTATTAGAATCCTGAAATACTGTCACAAATCTAGATGCCCATACATAAGTAATACATAAATTATGCAAAAATGTTAAACAGATTAGTCCGTGTGTTGAAAGTAATTTATGAATACATTTAAACATGTTTTTATAAATACTTAAAAACAATTAAATACTTAATTAGCCAAGGAGGTTTAGACCAATAATGGAAATATTTAGACAGCTATAATAAGATGAAAAAGAATATTGTCAACAGATAGAGTATTTAAAGGTTGCAGTTCAGAGAGATAATATTAAACACGAGTATACTCTTTGCAATACAGATGACTAGATGACATAGCCTAGGCAAAATATATTTGATCTTTGTCTAAAAAAACAGGTTTTACTAATTCCTTCTCTCTGAACATTGTCAAAGTATGCTGGTGGTGGAAAGTGGGATGGACTAGTGCAGCCTTGGGTAGTACAGGAGTAGAGGCAGGTTTTACTTAGGTAGTCCTTTAGTAGTAGTTTGAAGTTGGAGAGGTTGGAGGTAGATCTAATTTGTAGAGAGACAGAATTCCATGTTTAGTGACACAATATACGTACAGAGTTTGGGCAGAGGATTTGTTGGATTTATATATACTGAAAAGATGTTCATTAGAATGAAGTAGTCTATTAGGGGGATAGGAATGGAGAAGAGGAGTAAAAGCAGGGTAGTCATCTACTTTGTGCATAATATTGTGTGTGGTGATAAGCTGTATGCGACAGTTCAAGCCAATTCAAAGCCTTAAGGGCAATACAGTGGTGGCTGCAATATTGTTTGTTGTTGGCAAATTTTACAGCTTTATTATAGCATGCCACCAGCTTTTTTACAGTAGCCTAATGGTTGGTTAGGATGGCTGTACCACATAAGAGAGATGGGCGAAGGTAGGTAGTGACAAGAGTGGTTTTGGTGATGATGCTAAATAAGTGTTTATGCCTGTAAAGCACTATTAATTTTTGGTGAGTCTTTTTATGTTATTTTGAGCATGCACTTCAAATTTAAGGTTATCATCTATAATCACTCCAAGAAGTTTTGTATGGGAGACTACTTCAATTTTAGCTACTTCAGTTTCAGTTTTGTTTAGTGAAAACATTTTGAAATCTGCTTTATCAGGCATATGTGATTTGGGAAAAATAGCAGTAACTTTGTTTTTCTAACAGTAGTTAGGTATTATGGAGCCTTTTCTCAAATGAGGAAATAGCTTCCTGGGTGATATGGAGGAGTTGAGGCAAGTCCCTGTATTTGTTTATAGTGTCAGTGAATGACATTATCACATTAATAACAATATCCTGTACTGTGTTTTGGAAGGAAGCCATGTTAGGTGGATGATAAGAACTATTTTTGTAGAAGATAGTGGAGGAGATACTTATGAATACATCTTTCAAAAAGTTTTAAAGAGGTAATAATATTGCAATAGGCCAAAAAGTTAGAGACACCAGCTGAGATGCCACCTTTATGAAGAGAGATAATAAAGGATGTTTCCATAGTAATTGTACATAAGATTCAGATATTGATCTGTTGATAAGGATAGACACTGGGAATGCTGTGGCATTGGTAGCTATTTTTAGGTATTCAAGTATGAGGTTGTCAGCTGCAGTGGAGCAAGGTTTGTGTTTAAGTAGAAGTATTTTTTATCACCAATGTGGAGACAGGTCTTAAGTGGACTTTGCTAGCAATGGATATAGAGGTAAATTAGGTTTAGATGGAGATACTGGGGGGGGGGGGCAGTAAAGGATGCAGCATCCCTGCTGTGTCATCATCCCTGGTAAGATCAGATCACAAAACCGTCACCTTCAAAGTCACCATTTCCTCTGACCCTCCCCCCACTAGGGTTCAACAAAAAAACTTCTACAAATTTGATTACAATTTCTTGAGGGAAATTCTAAACAGCTTCACAGTCCCCTCTCCAACAGTAGGGACTGGCACTAATGTCCAAACCTACACCAAAATAGTATATGACCACTTACATAAATGCATGTATTCAACAATGCCTGACAGGACAAAATCCTCCCCCTCAAAGAAGAGTAAACCTGTCTGGTAGACAATGACTATAAGTAAACTTTATAAGGAAAGGAAAAACTTGTTGTCTAGGACCAAGAAGGAACAGGTGCCAGATTGGAAGCAATCTCTCCTTGGCCTAAACAGGCAAATAAGGGTATTAGTGAACTACTCCAAAGCTACCTTCAGGCCAAACTGGCCACATCTACTAAAGACAATCATAAGGTCTTCTTCACATATGTCCCCAATCTAAGAGGAAACACCCAAATCTGCTCAGAATTCATGGTCAAGGACACCACATACACAAATGCCATGAATATAGCAAACCTGATGGCAGACAGGTACAGTGAAAACTTCACCCCTCTGTCCCCCATCAATAATCCAGGATATCCCCAGCACCTGCCCCATCCCTTATCTCTAGGGAACAAGTCATTACTACCCTCTCAAAGGCTAAAAAACACAGCTTCCATGGGACCCAATAACATCCCAGGCTGCATCCCATATCAACTCAGGCAGGAAATCACAACATCATTAGGCACCCTATTCAACCTAAGCCTGAGTGGCAGTTTCGTTCCAGCTGAGTGGGGGATGGCCACCATCATCCCTCTGCACAAAGGTGGAGTGTTCACCGATCCAGGCAATTACAGACCCATCAGCCTAACTAACCTGGTTTGCATGGCCATGGAACATATTAACATGGACCACATTAACAAGGACATCAGCAACTTCCAAACGCTAGATTCCACACAGTTTGGTTTTGTCAAGGGAATAACATGCCTTTTAAATCTGATACACTTCTTTGAGTCAGTCACCAAAGTCATGGATAAGGGGAAGATGGTGCATGACGCCTACCTTGACTTGGCCAAGGCCTTTGACACTGTTCCCCACATGGGCATAATAAATAATCTATCCCAGCTTGGCAAAAATCCATATGGACCAGACGGGTAGCCAACTGGATCACTGATGGAACTCTTCAGTCAAACTAGGGGAAGCTACCTCAAGTAGTAGACCCGTAATGAGTGGCATACCCCAGGGATCGGTCTTGGGGCCCTTGCTGTTTGAGATATACCTCTCCAAGGTGCAAGCCAAAACCAGAGGTCTATGGCAGGCCAAGTTTAGCATACCAGAAGAAGGTCTCACGCAGACAAATGACTGGTGACAGAAACACAGCCTCAAACTAAATGCCAAAAAATGCATCATCATCTCTTTGCGAAGAGTGACATCTCCACAAATTATCACATTAATAACAATATCCTAAGCATGCAAGTAGTTGTGAGGGACCTGAGCACTCAAGTTGACAGCAATTTAACTTTTGACCACAATTTTGCCTCCATTGTACAGACAGCTTTCTACATGGCTCACCTCATTAGTAAGGGTATTTCTTCCAGGAACAAGGAAGTCATCATTTCCCTGTATTCCTCCCTTATTAGGCCATCATCGAGTATAACGCCCCTTTCCTCACAAATCACATGCAGAGCTGGAGAGACCACAGAGGTTCCTGACCAGGAGAATCCAGGGCTTTAAAAATCTATCCTACACGGATAATCTAAAAGCCCTGTCCCTCTACTCCATCTCATACAGACTCCTCAGAGGTGATATATTTCTGGCATACAGAGCAATCTCTGACCCCACCTTAATGAAATTGCTGCATATCTGCAAGCCAAACTCCACTCATGTGACCCATACACAAAACCTCAACTTGGTCTGTGACATCAATAGGACTTGCTTGTGGGACAGATTTGTCTCCCAGAGACTCCCCCATCTGTGGAATACAGTCCAAGTCAAGCAGAGTACTTCATTATCCCTTTTTAATTTCTTCAAGCCTTTTGGGATAATATTACCATGATGGGAATGGACCCCATTCCTAAGTGAAAGTATGATTAAAGTTCAAGAAATTACTATTGTTTCAATCTTTGATGTCAACCAGAAGTGGTATTTGCAGCACCTGCACTGTGCCCAATAATAACTCCTTCTGCAAATCATATGGAGTTACATGTATTGGTAACATATCTAAATACAATTGTAGATTTTTTTTTATAAGACCCATTGCTCCTAGTACTAATGGAACTGTCTGGATATCTTTCTTCCACATTACTCATTTCTGCTGGCAAATCCTGATATTTTATGACTTTGTGTCTCTCTACATGCAAGACACTTCAGTCACTGGGTGTAGCAATTTCAATGATCAATGCCACTTTTGTCTTCTTTTCATGGATCACTATATCTGGTTTTCTTGCATCTATATTTTGAACTGTTGTTAATGGGTGAGCTCATGTGATATAGACTTAATGATGCTGTGTGGCTCATGTTTCCAGTGTTTTTCAGCTACTTCAATACCATAATGTTTACACAATCCCCAGTGCAACAGTCTTGCCACATTATTATGCCTTTCAGTATACAGCCCTTCTGCCATTAGTATGCCAAAACCAGCAACGAAGTGTGCAACTGTTTCCAATTCTGTTTTACAAAGCCTACTTTTGTCTGTTTCTCCCATATGCTTAATGGACTCTGTAAACCAACATGTGTACAGCCCACTATCTTGGGCCGCCAATATTAACCTTTTATCTTTTAGTTTGAATTTGCCTCTCCTTAACCATTCCTGCTTCGATCCTGATCAATATGAGGTTCTTCCAGAAGTTTTCCATACTGCAACTATATTTATGCATTTTCCACATTTCATGCTTTCTCATCTTATCCTTCACCTTATATTCTGTCTTTTGTTTTTTGGCCCATTCAGTTGCTGCCTGATTTCTATCTAGTTCTGGTTTTATTTCCATTCCTGCTTCACGTCGATATGCTTCTGCTAGACTAAGCAGGGAAGTCATCTTAGATTTATTCTCCTCATGTTTCAAAACTTTTACTACGTTTGGGTCTTGTGAGGTCACAGATATGTGTGCAGTTCCACGATTGCAGATCTAAACATATAATAAATTTCAAGGAGGCCCATACCTCCTTCAGATCGGGGAATATATAATCTTGGTATGCACTGATTTTTATAAATCATTTGGTGAGCATGAAGCATCCTTCTTGTTTTCTTATTTAATCTATCCAACACATTTTGGGGGCAGTCAATCACTCCAAAACTGTAAGTTCAAACAGGAACAGCAAATTGGTTTGTAGCTTGAATTTTGTTCCTTGATGTCAATGCTGTTTTCAGGATTAATTTAAGTCTTCTATAATATTCGCATTTCTTCATGTTTTATTGTTGATCCTTCATCAATTCCCAAATATTTATACACTCCTCTTGCTCAAGTTGTTTTATATCACATTCTTATCCCAGTGCTGCAGTTTTTCCTGCTTACAGGTTGCTTTTGCACACTTATCAAGGCCAAATAACATTCTTATATCATCTGAAAAAGTTTTGGTTACTTGCAGTTGTGCTTTCAGTTCCTCGTCTGATGAGTTATACAGTTTTAAATTATTGACAAAGAGAACAAAGAGAAGATGAGAAGTCTTTACACCTTGATGTTTTCTAGGAGCCAGATTAAAGCCATGGCCAAATCTGTTAAGTAGACAGAAAGCAGAAGTGATAGGGAGTCACCCTGGAATATCCCCCTTTGGATTTTTATCCCTGGAATAATAATTTGTTCTTCATCATGGCTTAATTGCGAAGTGGTCTGCCACTGTTTTGTGGTTACTGCGATGTAGTTGATCAATGTAGGATGTATCTTATACATTTTTAAGCACTCTTTTATCCATGAATGTGGGATACTATCAAATGCTTTTTTGTAGTCAATCCATGCCATACTTAGATTCTTCCCCTTTTTACAGTTCTCCATTATGACTTTATTTAGCAACAGATGATCCTTTGTTCCATATGACTTTCTTTTATTGCCCTTTTGTTCTATTGCCATGATTGAGTTTTCTTCTAAATGATTATAAACTCTTGTTGGCATCAATTCCGGTATATAGTTTACACGTAGTTGGAAGGGAAGTTATTGGTCTATAATTTTTAGGGTAGTTTGCAGGTTCACTCTTTAAGTAGGAACATTGTTTTTCCTGTTGTAAGCCAGGTTGGTGTCTGTTCAGGGTGCACATATAAATAGTTCTTACTCATGGCTAAATCCTTGTGCAAAGATATTAATACTTTTAACCAGAAGTTAAGTTTTGCATTTGGGCCTGGTGTTTCCCAGTTTGAGGCCTTTCTTAACTTTGTTTTAATCTGTCTGGCTGTTACTTCATCCCATTTCATATCCTGTACCCTTGAATTTCTTACATTTTTTTTTTACTTCTTCTATTCATTTGGCATCTTTGTTATGTTCCACAGGATCTTCATAAATACTTCTCCAAAATGTATCTATTTCTTCTTTTTTGGTGGTCTTTTGAATTCCTTTTCCCTTGTTTTCCAATTCCCTACAAAACTTTTTGGGGTAATCAATAAATTGCTTATTTTGTACTTTTCCTTTATATTTATCTGTGTATCTTTTAAGTTTTTCTGCCAGTGCTGATATTTTTAGTTTATTATTTGCAATAGTGCATGATAGATCATGATCCATTATAATATTGTGAATTTCTTTTATCACGTCTATCTTTCTGAAAATTTTTGTTGATCTGTTCCATTTTCTATACTCTAACAGTGACACTTCTTGTCTTAACTGCTTTATAGTTTTCTCTATTTGATACTTACATGATGGCATTCGATTTATCACCTTGCTTTCCCTTACTACCTTGTGTTCTTGTGGTGGAATTTTATTTGTTATTAATTTAGCTGTACAGTAATACATCCTGTTTACTTCTGTTATATTGCATGGATCTCCAGGGACAATCCTAATTACTGTGTTCATTTGTTTTATCAAACTTCTTACTTTTTGGGTTTTATTGTCCTTCTTCAGTCTATTTCTTTCAGTGAAATGCATATGTCTATCTAACTCTCTTAAATCAAGCAACTCTTCTCTTAGCTCATTTTCTTCTAAACTGGTGGCACATTTTTTGTTCCCCATTTTCTGTGGGCATTCTGCAGAAAGTTCTATAGGATCTTCCTGTGGCACATTCTCTTCAATTTCATCTTGTGTCATCCATTGCTCTGTCACATGGGGACTCACTGACTTATCAATCCTCAACATTGACTGCTCCAGAGTTGCCACAGTTTCCTGTTCCTTCCCTTGCTGTCCAGCTTCACATGACCATTTATACTGGTTTCCTGTGGAAGGCTCCAAAATATCTTCATATGGCAACTGACCAGTTGCTTCCATTCCACTGGTTTCACCTTAATTTGGATGTATATTGCTCTATCCAGCTGTGGCGATTTATGAGTTAGAGTTTCTACACTGAATCCTTCACTTCACAAGTACCCCATAACCTCAATTTCTATTTCTTTAACTTCTCCATTACTAATCTTATTTTCTACTCTTTTTCTTTGTCTTATTTTTGTATTATAAAGTTTTCCATATCTGGATTACTTTGCCTGTATTTCTCTTCAAATATCTTTGGTGCTGCTCTTTTTGTATTGATTAGTTTTGCTTTCTCCTTTGCATAAATATTACACCATATTAAATCTATTTTTCTTTCCAATGTCCATATTTTTTATTCAGATGTCTCCTGATCTTCCTGTTTCTCCTTACTCTGGGGACTCGTTCCATCATGCTGTGATGTAACCTGTGTTAGACCTTCCACACCAAATCCTTCACTTTGCAGACATTCCATAACTTCAACTTCTATTTTTTAACTTCTACTTTGCTAATCTTCTTTTCTACATTCCCTCTTTGTGATATTATTTTCTTTATTGTGAAATTTTCCATATCTGGATGCCTTTTCCTACATTTCTCTTCAAATATCTCTGGGGCTGCCTTTTTTGTATTGAATAACTTGGCTTTCTACTTTGCATAAATATTGTACCATATTGAATCTCTCTTTCTTTCCCATGTCCATATTTCTTTTTTATACTTTTCAAAAATCTCTAGGTTTTGTTGTTTATATTTTCATACTTCCTCAGAATCTTTTTTCCAAACATATCAAAGTTTCTTGGTCTGTGTAATATTTTCCACAAATCTGTTGTTTAATGAACATAAATTTTTATGAGGCTCCTAACAGTTTTTCTGGTGGAAGTATTTTTCTTTCCTCTAATTTCTCTCTTAATCTTTTTGTGTATCTAGAAATTCTGGGTTTTTTGCATAATAGTAACAATACATAATTTCATTCTTATCCTCAACAGTCCACTCTATCATCTTTATGGCTCTTCTTTGGCCTATCAGTTTTTGTGATTTTTGTGGACTGCTACTTCCTTCTACAATGGGGGGGGGTATCGTCCTCCTCCTCCTGGGCCTGGCCTAGCCCCATTGTAGGAATGTTTCCATATTTTGAGGATTCTACACTCTCATTTTTCCAGTCCTGGCACCAGTATGCCTACCAAGATTGCACACTTTATCCTGGGTCTTGTGCACCCAGCTGTCTTTTTTAATTTTTAACCTACTTCTGTCCATGATATATGCTATATAAAATGCAGTCTATATATCAGTGTCGTCTTGGTGAGATTTTGTGAAAAACAGGGTCCGCCTCATGAAGGTACTCACCAAGACTTTAGGATGAATTCAATTTCAGCAATACTACTCTCCTTAGTTTGCTGACTTATTATTTCTCCATTTGGACACAGTCTTTAAGAGGAAACTGGATGACTGGATGGGAAATAGAAAATACACCCCTGGGATTCCACCTGTGTCCCTGCTGGACAGAGGCATCAGATGCTGACTTGTGGGAACATGGGCTAATTTAATGGCTAAGCTTATAAGGGCCTCAGGGCCAGTAGCCTAGTAACTTGCTATGATCCTATGGTGTATGGAGAATGTTGTTTTTGGTCTAAACTACTGTTTGCAGTATTACTAGGATTGAGTATTATTGGGAGGTGGTAGAAACACTGGAAGAGGGTGAAGACATTTTAGTTAGGGAGGTAATGCTTTTTATGAAGTATGTATTGAATAAGGTTTCAATTTGTAATGGACAGCTATTATGAAAAGGTTTGGGGTCCTTGTTTGAGCCTGTATGTAACAGGTTACATACTGATGTCCAGAAATTTGGGGAGTCATTTTTGTGTTGAAGTTGTAGACAGCTATAATATTGTTTTTGAGCTATAATATCTAGGTTAACTTGTTTTTTACTCAGACTGCACAATTCTTTTTAAACTTGCACGTTATAGGGAGTTTTGAATTAAGCCATTCTTTCCAAACTTTGTCTCTGTTAGACACTGTAGCTTTTGCCTGGGTAGTGAGCCAAGATGAGTGGTTACTTTTCACTCTTTTTTTTTTTTTTTTTTGCAGACTGGGGTGTGGCTGTTTAAGTATTTAAGAATAAGGTATTAAATGTATTGACTGCCTCATCAAATGAAAGACTTTTAGTGACACACCAATTAAAGGCTTTCAAAGTATTACTTCCCTAACTAAAACTCTTCAGCTAGAGAACAAAGCAGCCTATGCTGAATTGCTCTTAGAAACTCTGTATATTCACGTCAATGGTTGGATAGAGACTGATGTACCTACCAGAAGTAAGACCAGACTAGCCATGGAAATGAATCACCCTGGTGGCATCCCAAATTATACAGGATACACAACAAAAGGAAAACATTATGCAAGAAACAGGAGGGGTAATTCCCATAAAGATAGAAACTCTCTCATGAAAGTAAATTGGCACTCAAGAGGGCTAATTAGGTCAAGCAAAGCCAACTCTGAGGTTAAGATAGCCTCCCAGGTGAAAGATAAACATAAGGCCTTCAACAGCTATGTCAGAAACCTCAAGGGCTGCACATAGCAATGTGCTGAACTGGTGATTGATGGTGTCTCATTCACTGAACCTGGAGACACAGCAAACATGTTAGTGGACAAATTTAGTTCCAACTTTACCCACCCCATCTCTAACCATCCCCTCAAAAATACCCTCAAATAAAACTCCTCCATCTATAACTAGGGAACATGTACTGACTGCACTCACTAAAACCAAGAGCATGGCCTTAATGGGCCACAATAACATCACAGAATGCCTCCTGAATAGTCTAAAATATGACCTATCAGGAATGCTGGAATCATTATTTAACTATAGTTTTAAAACAGGCTTTAGGCCACGTGAATGGAGCACTACATCCCTCATAAGAGAGAACCTTCAACAGATTCCGGAAACTACAAACCCATTAGTTTGACTAGTCTTATTTGCAAAGCCATGGAAAGAATTACTATGAAAATTATCAGCAAGGGCATAGCAGAACTCCAGTCTCTGGATTCATCCCAGTTTGGCATTGTCAAAGGAAGGTCATGCTTACTGAATCTGCTGGATTTCTTTGAAAAGATCACTAAGGCAATAGATGAAGGTAAAACTTTCATACTGCTTACCTAGATCTGGCTAAAGCATTTGATACAATATCCCACTTGGGCATTGTCAGCAAATTTACAGAACTTAGTATAAACCCCTTTAAAACACACTGGACAGATAGATGTCTCACTGATAAGACCCAGGAGGTTAGAATCAGTGAGGCCACCTCCACAAAGAGGCCAGTCACTAGTGGAGTCTTCCAAGGCTCTGTGCTGGGCCCACTCCTCTTTGGTATTTACTTCTCGGATGTCAAAGCCAAAGTCAAAGACCATTGGCTAACCAAGTTTGCAGATGATTGCACACCGGGAGCAGTCAATGAATCCCCCCAAGATGAGAACACCCTTCAGAAAGGTCTAATACAGACAAACACCTGGTGCCAAAGCTATGGCTTAAAACACAGTACCAAAAATGCATTATAGCACCTTTTGGGAAGTCTACCACCCTGGGTAACTATGTCATTAATAATCAACCAATATGTGTCCAAGGTAGTAAGAAAATCCTTCTATGTCACTCAGATTATAAGCAAGGGCATGGTGTCTAGGTCCAGATAGGTCATCATCCCACTGTACTCAGCACTCATCAGATCCATCATAGACTATAATGCCCCCTTCAGTATGTATCTGACCAGACACATGCAGCAAATGGAATGTCCACAAAGTTTTCTTACAAAAAGAATACAGAGAGTAAACACAATGTCCTATGCTGAACACCTCAAAGCCCTCTCCCTTTACTCAGTATCATACAGCCTTCTGAGAGGTGATCTTTGCCTGGTATACAAGGCACCCTGGACCCTGTTTTGATGAAAATTTTGCACATCCACAAAGCAAACAGCATCAGAACTACTAGATTAAAAGACCTCAATTTTGTTTGTGACATAAATAGGACAAGTTGGAGAGACAGATATATTTCTCAGAGAATTCTCATTCTCTGAAATAGGTTCCCCATCCATGTAAAGCAGAGTTCCTCACTATCCTTATTTAAGTGCAACTTGGGCAAATGGATGGGTAATCAGAAAATCACTCCTGGTTAGTTTCCTATGTCTCTAATGGACAGAGGCAGTCAATAAATCACCACTTATATAAAATCAAATTTGTGGGTCACATTTGGGTTGCATGGCTAGGCTTTTAAGGGCATTAGTGGTTGTTAGCCTAGTGTACACCTGTGAACCTATGAACATAGCTATTTTTACTGTTAAGCTTTAGAAGTGATAGTAGTATTTCAGCATTTTGTAATTTTGGGATGTTATGTGAATAGGGAGAGAGACTGTATGAACTTGGTTAAGTTAAGATTACCCCTCCTGCTTTCTTGTGTGGTCTACCAGCTCTAAAATACTGCAGTCTGAAGGGAGTAATTTAGAGTCTTTAATGTTTGACTTAAGCCAGGTTTCTGTGATGGCAAGAACATTGGGGTTATAATGTAATATTCAGGCATGTAGTTCTGTAATTGTTTTACAAATACTACTGAGGTTGATTGCACAATATTCAATTTTTTGGGGAAGACAAATGGAAGAATGATAGGGTGGGGGTTGATGTGCTTCTTTTATTAGGACAGATAGGTGGTTGCTTAATGAAGTCTGAGGTGGTAGATGAAGAAGAATTAGTTATGTCACAATTTTATAGGGGTGGTTCTTTTGTTATTTGGATTTACTGGTGAATTTTCATAGTCTGAGTTGGAGTGGACATCACCATACTGTGGATTTTTGAGAGGTACGGAGCACACCAGACCAGTATAAACCACACCGCGTAGCAACCACCAAAGATTTACTGAGCAAAACCAGCAGTCAAGCACTTTCATCTTACATCAAGACTTCATCAGAACTGATGAAGTCTTGATGTAAGATGAAAGCGCTTGACTGCTGTTTTCTGATGAAGTCATGATCTAAGAAGAAAGCGCTTGACTGCTGTTTTTGCTCAATAAATCTTTGGTGGTTGCTGTGTGGTTTATACTGGACTGGTGTGCTCCCTGGACCTCTATCAGTTTTTCTTGTTTGGTTCCTGGTTTCTCTTGTTGAATTTTTGAGAGGTAGTGTATTGATTTAAGATGTGATCTGTATGAGTTTTATTTTTTGAGTAGAGTGGTGACAGTCAAGTATTTTGTTTGTAAAATAAAGAAAAGATGCCGAGTAAACTTTAGTAGGAGAGGTGTACAGAGGTGAAACCATGCAGTGATACTTTGTTAGATAGGATGTGAGCAGCAGTAGAAAGAGACATGATGCTTGAAGAAACATTTGAAATTTCAGTGGTTCTAGAAAACAGGAAAAGTGAAGTGTAGTATATAGTATAAAGTGGAGGGTGACAGAGGTGGAGTTAAAGAAGAGAAGTAAGTGGAAAAGATTTGTTATAAGTTCATTCTAATTATGTAATAATGAGAAAGGAAATGGAGGTGTACCAATGATATTTGAAATCAGTCAGAGGCATAAAGAGCAAAGTATAACTAAGGACGCTACTAATAAAATTTAGGTGTACATAGTAGTATGAAGAGCAAATGAGGTAAATGTAATTTCTGTGGTTGGGAGGAGTGGGAGCCTGTGAGTGGTTATTTGTGAGATGATTATGTTGCAGCAGGCGGGAGGAGTTAGAGGTTTTGTGATAGGCTTTAATTTGGATAAGAAGGGGTAGGTCCAATATAAAGGAAGAGATGCCAGGTAGGGGTAGGAATGGGAGTAGGGTGAAGTGGGGAGCAAAGCTGAGCACAGAGAGGCAAAGCAGAGAGAGAGATCAAACAGGGCCCGCAGAAAAATAATCAGTCTGGATTATCAAAAAGTAAGTCAAAATGTCTTAATAGACTAGGACACATCAATAGCAGCCGATAAAAACTTCATCCTACAAATGGCCATTAATTTCCAATACAGCAATCAAGATTCTAAACCAGATCCATAAAGGATACCACAAAGTGTACACATGGGCATACTATGTGTACACAAAACCTCGACTCCTCAAACGCAAAACTGGTAAAAGGTGAACGGAAACAATAAAAGCCGGCAACTTTGAGAAAATAAAATTGCTTAATAGTTCTTCAAGTAAAACTGTTTAATGTGAGCGCTTTCGGCTAGAAAATAACCAGCCTTCTTCAGACAAAACAGTTACAAGCAACAAACAAGTTCATTTTATACTTAATTAAACATTTTTCATTGAACATCCCAATTAGAGATTTAAAGACACATTGCATCAACGAAAAATAGGTGAAAAAAACACTATAAAAACAATAAGAATAATAGAGAATAAGCAACCAAGCACCATACTACATTAATAAGTTATCCTAATATAAAAACCTTGTTCTAATAAGAACAAACCTGTTAAGATAAACTTATTTATATTTTATATATATATATATATATATATATATATATATATATATATATATATATGTAAAAATGAATATAAAATTTATCCTATTCAAATCAATATATTAATATTAATTATAGTGCAGCCTTCAATACAAATAAATACCCAACTTTATATTATGTTAAACATAATGGCAAGCACAATATTTGATTATGTCCACACCATACCTCAATAATTTAACTACACTGTAAATATCCATAAATAACTCAATCAGAAAATGTATTATTTAATATATAATATATAAAATATAAAATATCAAATATCTCAAATTCAACCAACTATATGTCCCAAAAATGTAAATTGCAGATAAACCAAATAAGTCAAATCAAAACAAATACATACATGTCATCTTTTCAATGACAGCAGTTTAAGAATGCATTTAATGGATACATTCTCATTCAGACCCGGGAAGGTATGAGCTCCCAACCTAATCTGCCATTTTAACTCATCTACTTCCAATTGCACTTGCCATGGTCCCCCTCTAATGCCTAGTGTTCTTTGTTGCAAAATAGCAAATTTGAAACTGTGACCAGGATGATCAATCACATGCTTGGCAAGTGCATTATTAACATCTCTTTTAATAATGGCATAATTGTGCTCATATATCCGTTGTTTTAGTTTCCTTTCCGTCTTGCCTATATATAATGCATTGCATTTATTACATAATGCTACATATGTTACTGCTGTACTTTCACAATTATATTTGTAATTCAACTTATGCATTTTATTATTGATAAAAACTTGGCTACCAACAATTATATATTTACATTGAGGGCACCTCCCACACTTAAACATTCCTATTTTATTCTGACGTACAGTCTCTTCTTTTCTAAAAGGGACTTTAGATTTTGCCCTCTCCTATAGGTAATCTTAGGTTCACAGCCCAATCTCGTTAACAAATTTTCATTACCTTTTACAATAATCCAATTTTTGTATAGTGCCGTTCTAACAAGAGCATGATCCGAAGAAAAAGTGGAGAGGAAACTAGTGTGATGAATTATGTTCTGCTGGACCATTCCCAATTGGTGTAAATTAACCATATTTATCTCAGGGCTTGTGTTATCTAATGAAATCTCGGCCCGGGGTTCTTTCTGGCTTGCTAACAATGGGCTGAAATGCCCAATACTTCTTTTGTGAGTAACTTCATTCTTAATAGCCCCTATTACGTGAAGTGGATACCCTCTATTGAGGAACATAGTTTCTAATAATTGACATTCTAAATCAAAATCTGTGTCATTTGTAATCATACGGGCAGCCCTAACCATTTGCCCTTTAACTACTGCCCTTTTTTGATAATAAGAATGATTACTTGAATAGTGAATAAATGAATTTGAATATGTGGGTTTTCTGTAAATTTTGCTTTTATAACAAGATTTTGAGCTATCTTTAATTAGTAAGATATCGAGAAAGCTAATGGACTTCTCACCTATAACATGGGTGAATTCTAAAAAAGTGGTGGTCTTGGAAATATTATCAATAAATGTTGGTATCTGACCTATAGCTCCTTTCCAAATACAGAACATGTCATCTTGGTATCTTGTGTACCAGGAGACATGATTCCTGAATAATGGATCTTTAAATAATAAATTACGTTCCCAAAATGCCATTACGTCATGAAATCATTATTCAAAACCAATTCTAAGAGTGTCTCTATTAAGTTAATGGTATTACTCTCCACTTTCTTTATAAGTAAGAATTCTCTAACCCACTCAATACCAGTTTTCTGAGGAATTACTGTATGTAAATCCTTGATGTCTATTGTAAGAAAACATCCATTAGGCTGAAACTCAAGCTGACTAATGTTCTTCAAAAAGCCCCATGAATCTTTGCAGATTTGTGGCTCACTTTCCAGGTATGGTTTTAGAAGAGTATCTATATATTTGGCACACCCATATGTAATTGACCCACGCCCATCGACTATTGGTCTAAAGGGTGGGTCAATCAAAGATCTATGAATTTTTAGGGTGCCAAATAAGGCTGGAGTAACAGGTGCTAACATAGATAAATAATGATATAAATCTATGTCGATAGACCCTTCTAAAAACAGATCTTCCAAATTTGCTCTAATCTTAATATATGCTCCATTAACTTAATTCAAAGAAACTTCTATGTATGCCACAGTATCAAGATGCTTACACATTTTGGCTACATAGACATTATAGTCCATGAAAACCAGACCTCCCCCCTTGTCTGGCTTCATGACTCTGATGTCACATTCATTTAACAAGTTAATACAATCATTTTCTAGTGAGTTTGTATTATATGTCGTGTGTCTTTGTTGGAACCCATCTTTAATAGCTCTAAAGTCAGCTTCACACATTTTCTCAAATATATTCAGCCCAGGATGAACTGGAGGGTTAAACAAACTGGAAACTCTGGTAGAACGAACCATACTTGAATTGTTGCCCATAAGTAAGTTTAAATTAAGCTTACAGACATACAATTTAAGATCAATAAGAGTACTGGCAATGTCCATTCTTTTACTCGGAACAAAAGTTAACCCCTTTGAAAGAAAATCAATCATCTCTTGATGAACGTCCAAAACGGTGTAATTAAATATTTTAAAGTCACCGTTTGAACTAATATGCATTCTTGGGCCATGATTCCCAATATCTACACATACTACCTCCTCCTCTGTTTCCTTTTGTTTTTCCCTTGGGGTCGATTCTGGTTGTACTGCCGGTTGCTGTTTCAGGCATTGTTGTTGGACTGAAAAACTTGTTGGTTAGATTCACCCCCCCCCTACCATTAAGATTACCAGATTGATTATTTGAATAGTTAATATTGTTGTTGTTGCTGTTATAGTTGTGCCCTAAACTATTATTACTATGATTACTGTTACTGTTGAGCCTTTCACTCCGCCTAAGTGGCTGATTAACTCTGTTATCAACCACAGGGCTTGAGTTAAGTGGTGCAACTGTTCCATTCTCATTGTTCATGTTATTGCCAACCCCCGAATCATTAACTTGCAAAAAAGATGTATTAGAAGGTGTGTTTGGGGGTGGCTTAGGATAAGCTTGTTTTTTAGAATAATCGTTAATGTCTCTAGCAATCTTTTTCCTTTTGGTAATTAAAAATTTATTTATTGCTGTTTCAATACTGGCATAAATTCTACAATATTCGAATTTATACCTAGAAAAGTCATTGTGGTTTTTAATAAGGTGGTCCAACATTTCCAACTCAGTTTTTAAGGCACAAATGTCTGTATTATAAAAATTGATGAGGGCTTGCAGAAATTCTAAACCTTGACGGTCAAACAGTTCGATGCGTTCATGGTGGAAAACCGAACCGTTAATGAGTCCTGCTGGATACCGCCATTGCCTAAGCCCTTTGGGAATTATTTTCATAGTAATGCACTCTTGCAAGTAGGAAACTTCAAGCTGAAGCTTCCTACATTTATATAATTTCATGTCAAATTCATTCATTTTATTCAAAAGATTGTTAGTCTCCTGTTCATCAATGGCATCAAGAGAGTTACCGTGTTCACATGCGCTATTAAAAAAGTTATTGTTCATAAATGCTGCAATAGAAGGAATATTAGTACTTTGATCAATCAAACCTTCTCCGCTTGCTCCCGACACAAGGTTCCTTTGAACTCCCGGCTGGTTCCTATTAACCGGGCTGGTAATAGCTGCTACCGCATCTGAACTGTTAGAAGTGCCTGCAGCCACACCTCCCATAGCTCGACTGCCGTTACTGTTACCCGGTCTGGGTGATGTCCTATTCAAACCAATAGGTGCCAAATTCTGTGAAACGCCTGGTTGCTTATTGGAAAAACTAACTTCTTTAACTTTAAAAGCAGGTAAAGCTTCAACTTTTTGTGTCAACGAATCCACTCGCACTAGTAGAACCTCCACTAAGGCGGTAAGATTACCAATAGCGTTTTCTTGACCGCTTTCATTGGTACTGCTTTCCGTAGTATCTTCCTGGGAAAACAGAGATTGCGTTGCCGCTCCGTTACCGCTCGCCATAGAAACAACACAAAACCTCGACTCCTCAAACGCAAAACTGGTAAAAGGTGAATGGAAACAATAAAAGCCGGCAACTTTGAGAAAATAAAATTGCTTAATAGTTCTTCAAGTAAAACTGTTTAATGTGAGCGCTTTTGGCTTATTCTCTATTATTCTTATTGTTTTTATAGTGTTTTTTCACCTATTTTTCATTGATGCAATGTGTCTTTAAATCTCTAATTGGGATGTTCAATGAAAAATGTTTAATTAAGTATAAAATGAACTTGTTTGTTGCTTCATACTATGTGTACACTTTGGGTTACCTTTCTGAGTGAACAGATGGCACAAGCATAGTGGTAGGCCTGTTCTTGAATTCAGAAAGTGTACACTGGTAATTATGAACCTGGCTTGTCCTGGAAAGACCATTACTATTACTACTAAACTGTGACTAAGTCTTAGAAATGACAATACTTATTATTATAAAACTAGTGACCCTGGTTGTAAACATAAAATAATGAAACTATTGCAACTTTTCCTTACCTTAAGTCCATTTTTCTGGCACAATTTCAGTTTCTTCAGTGATCTAAGCTGACATATTTCAGAAGGAAAAGACTTAAACTGATTGTCTGAAATATTCAGATCCTCAATATTTTGCAGATTCTTAATGTCTGATGGCATAAATTGCATCTGATTCTCAGACAGATCAAGAACTTGCAATCCACTTAAGTTGCAAAGTTCAGCTGGGAAAGAGTCAAATTTGTTGCATTTTAAAAGAAGAATATGAAGAAAACTCATGGAAGAAATTGATGCTGGAATACTGGATATAGCATTTTTACTAAGGTCAAGGTAATTAAGGTTTGAAAGCTTACATATATGAACAGGAAATTCAGAAAATCGGTTTTCCCTTAATTCCAGATGCTCTAAGTTTTTAGCACTCTCAATATCACCAGAAATATATGTAATACAATTTTTGTTAAGGTTTAAGTATTTTAAGATAAGAATGGAGCACAACCCAATTGGAAATTCATGAAGATTGTTATCACTGAGATCAACCTTGGTCATTCCCAAACATGATTTTATTTCAAGTGGTATATATACTAGTTTATTTCCAGAGAATTCTGTTGTTGTGAGGTTAGAAAGATAAGAAACTGCTTCTGGTATATTGCTGATTAAATTTCTGTTAATGGTTAATTCCTGCAGTTTGCTGAGGTTGCCTATATTTTGTGGCAAATGGGTTATCCTGTTATCATCAAAGGAAAGATGCTTTAGATTAACACAGTTACAAATATGTTCTGAAATGTTATTTAGCAGATTGTTGGCAAGCTGAAGCACTCTAATGTTCTGCAATTTTTCTATTCTGTCTGAAATTACTGTCAACTTGTTTCCACATAATCTGAGCTCCTCCAATTGTGCCAAACTGAAAAGTTGTACAGGCAGAAAAGTCAGTTTGTTATTATTGAGTGACAGCTCTCTTAAACACTTCAGTTCACATATTTCCTTTGGAAGGCTCTGAATTGAATTTCCTGAAAGGCTAAGTTTAATGAGTCTGGGGATGTGACAAATAACCTTGGGAAATACTGATAATGCATTGCAATCCAGGCTAAGAACATGTAAATGTTTCATATTAATGACGGACTCTGGCAGAGATGTTAGATTGTTCCCGTTTAGAATTAAAATCTCCAGCATCTGCAAGTCTCCAAAGAGGGTTGGTAGTTTTTCAATTTTATTCTGATTGGCAAAAAGCTGTCTCACATTCTTAAGCTGAACCATCTCATCCGGAAGGTGTGATATCTGATTGTTACTGATATCCAAGGCATGTAAGTGACAAAGAAACTGAATTTCTAGTGGCAGTGTTTTCAGCTTATTTCCTTCTACTGACAGTGCTTCTAGGTCTTTTAATTTTGCCAGAAAGTTAGGCAATGTCTTGAGTTCATTTCCTACTAAATGCAAACATTTCAGACTCTGAGCATGAAAGGTCTGTACAGGAATCTCCTTCAGTCCTTGAGCATTTAGATTTATTGTAAATGCAGGACTATTGCTGTCTGTGCTGGTTTCAATCATTGCTGAATGATACTTGGATGGTTGGATACTTTGTACCTGCAATATAAAATGATAATAAAAAATCAAGTAATTATTAAAACATTTCTTCTCTCTATACAGCTTTCCCCCTCTTTCTCTCTCGATCCCTCTATATATAAAATGCACATATAAAATAACCTTTCTGCTTATATATGTAATATATTGATTTATTTTATTTACTGGTTTGTTGAATGAGCACCTGAACTGATGAATGTTTTTTTATTTTTATTTCTGTCAGAACATGGGCTAACATAAATTAATACCTATACCCACATACAATACAACAAAATACATTTTTGTAAACAGTACAGAACAAAAAGCACAATACAGTATCATACAAAAATTACATTATTGTGGGACATAAATGCATGCAAAATATAAAGTGGTTGTTTTCTAAAAGACAAAATAATTCTTCCTATATGTTTAAGTCAATGTCTGCATGTATAGTTTGCACTTACACAACAGCAATTAAACCAGCTCGCAGTAAACTTAAGTTTTTAACTAGTACTAAGTTCCATAAACTTTGCACCTACAGCTGCTTTGTAAGGTGATCATGTAATAAATCATTGCAAATAATCACGTAAAGCTTTTTTTTTTCTTTCGTTGTTGGATATTTCAATATAGAAAGGTGACATAAAATAACCCAGGCTATTTGTTCTCCTTAAAGGAGCTTCCCATTTGATAAATAAATAAATTGTGAACATATATAAGCGCTTTTATCCAACAAAATTAACTTTCAGTTTGAAGCTCATTTTTTTTAATAAAAGTGCTTATTGGTACTGTATAACATATATGCTTATGTGTCAGTGGTGCAACAGGTAGCATACAGTAGATATAAAAAGTGTACACACCCTTGTTAAAACGCCAGTTTTTTGTGATATATAAAATGAGACCACAGTAAATCATTTCAAAACTTTTCCCACCTTTAATGTGATCTCTAACCTGTACAATTCAATTGAAAAACAAATCTGTTAGGGGTAAAATATAACAAATAAAATACGTACAATAAACTGGTTGCATAAGTGTGCACACTCTTACACTAATTCTTTGTTGAAGCACCTTCTGATTTAATTACAGCATTCAGTCTTCTTGGGTCAGAGTCTATCAGCATGGCACATCTTGACTTGGCAATATTTGCCCACTCTTCCTTGCAAAACCCCTCCAAATCTGTCAGATTGTGAGGGCATCTCTTGTGCACAGCCCTCTTCAGGTCACCCCACAGATTTTCTATTGGACTGAGGTCTGGGCTCTGGCTGGGCCATTCCAAAACTTTAATTGTCTTCTGGTGAAGCCATTCTTTTGTTGATTTAGATGTATGCTGAGGGTCATTGTCATGTTGAAAGATAAAATTCCTCTTCATCTTCAACTTTCTAGCAGATGCCTGAAGGTTTTGGGCCAAAAGTGACTGGTATTTGGGACTGTTCGTAATTCCCTCCACCTTGATTAAAGTCCCAGTTCCAGCTTATGAAAAACAACCACAAAGCATGGCACTCCCATCACCATGCTTCACCATGGGGATGGTGTTCTTTTGGTGATGTGAAGTGTTGTTTTGCGCCAAACATACCTTTTGGAATTGTGGCCAAAAAGTTCAACCTTTGTCTCATTAGACCTTAACACATTTTCCCACATGCTTTTGGGAGACTTGCTGTATTGTTTTGCAGATTTTAGCCAGGCCTAGATGTTTTTTCTGTGTGAGAAAAGGCTTCCATCTTCCAACCCTACCCCATAGCCCAGACATATGGAAAATATGGGAGACTGTTGTCACATGTAGTACACAACCAATACTTGCCAGACATTCCTGTAACTTCTTCAGTGTTGCTGTAGGTCTCCTGGAAGCCTCCCTGACAAGTTTTTGTCTTGTCTTTTCATCAATTTTGGAGGATGTCCAGTTCTTTGCAACATCACTGTTGTCCCTAATTTCTCCACTTTCTGGTGACTGTCTTCACTGTGTTCCCATGATATATCCAAAGCTGAGGACATATTTTTGTACCCTTCTCCTGACTTATACCTTTCAACAATGAGATCCCTTTGATGCTTTGTAAGCCATCTGCAAACCATGGCTTTTGCTGTAGCAGGCAACTGAGTAAATGTCAGGAAAATCCTACTAGGACAGCTGAATTTTTTGGGGGGTTAATCAGAGTCTCTTTAATTAATGGCAGGTGTGTACCCATGAAGACTGAATGATGTAATTAAATAAAAAGGTGCTTCAACAAAGTATTAGTTGTGTGTTTTTTATTTTCCATATTTTTTCTCCTAACAGATTTGTTTGTTTTTCAATTGAAATGTACAGGTTATAGGTCACATTAAAGGTGGGAATAGTTTCAAAATGATTTATTGTGGTTTCATTTTTTTATATCACAACAATCTGGCATTTTAACAGGGGTGTGTACACTTTTTATATTCACTGTATTTGCCTTTGGTGCAGAAGACTATGGGTTCTATTTCCACACTAGGTAGATCAATTGCGGACAGTGCTACACTCCTGAGTGTGTCACCCTTTGGATGAGACATTAAACCAAACCGCATCTGCCTGAGCTGGTGCTAGCTCAGGTGGATGTAGAAGATCCCTTGGCACCCATCCAAAAAAGATTAGGGGTCCTTCATTTATACAGAAAAAAAACTCTGTTATTTACAACATATGTACATAAGCACACATATTTACAAATGTACAGGTATACAGATATGCAATATACTTGCACATATTCATAAATTTCCTTACAATCATACTAAATTTTCATCCCTATTAGACCACTGTCTACTTTTTCCATAACCACCATCTAATTTACTTAATATTGTTGCTAAAATCCATTTACCATTGCACCAATTTCATTTTTTCTTTCATTCTATATAACCCATATGAAATAGAATAACTTTTTATCTATATTTTAACATAGTTTTACTTCTATTCTTATAATATTGATATTTAATCATATCCATGTTTATTTTATTCATTTCTTTTATATCTTTGAAAAAAATCATTACATATTTTCCTATAACTTTTTACTCTTTTACATTTCAAAAACACATCATTTCTTTTTTTCTTGACAATGTAAACATATTCTATCACTTTTCCTTTTATATGGCATATTTACTTTTACTGGTAATTTATCTATTACCAGCCTCCACAAAAAAACCTTGACGTTCTACTTTCTGATTACACCATTTGCTTCTTATTTTTACAGCTTTAAATTATTTACCTGTTAGATTTTTCAGTGGTTTTACATAGTGATGCTTTATCATTAAATTCTTATACCATACTTTTCTTTCTTTTTCTACATCATCAATTTTTATTTTCCACAAACATATGTTTTCTTAGTAACATTTTATTTCTTCATTTATACACTAGTTTTCTATACTACTCTTTTTTACCATACCTCAAACTTTATCATACTTTTATTTATACAATGTTACTACTACTCTTTGTCTTTTTTTATTTATCCACTTTAACACTTTGCACAAATTTAATAAAGTAGCATATACTACTGGGTTAATTAACCATAAACCTCCCTCCTGTTTATTTACAAACAAAACTCCAGTTTTTACTGGGTTTAATCTAGAACCCCATATAAATGAAACAATTATCTGCAATAATTCCTTTCCAAATACTGTTGGCAACATAAATACAATTACTACGTATGCTATATTTCCCAATCAGTACTGAATTTATTAAATAAACACTTTTTCTTAATAATTTATATGTTCCCCAGAAAAGATAAGTTTGTTTTATTTCTTCTATTGTTTGTTTCCCATTCAGTTTTACTTGCATCTTTATTCCTAAATGTTGTACCTAACATAGAAATTTCACTCATTGTAAAAATACATGTCCCTATCTTTACTACATCACATAAACCTTTACCTTTCTCTTTATTTAAAGCTACCCCTATCACCTCTAGACAATTATTTGTGCAAATGATTACTTTGTTTATCCAAATTTAGTTTTTTGCTATTATTATTATAAAGTCATCTACCTATGTTAACAAAACTGGAATTCTTAACTCTTCAGGTATTATATACCCTGCCTCCTTCCTTTTGTAATTCATTTCACATACTATTACACTCATAACTAATTCAAAGTGTATATAACTCATTGGGCATCCTTGTCTTACAACACTTTATGTATGCAGCTCTTGGCTTAATCAGCCATTTATAAGTATTTTTACTTTATTATTACTACAGAGTAACATAAATCATTTTCTTTCCACTTATATTATATTCTTTCATTACTCCCCATAAAAGTTAATGTCCAATTGTATCAAATGCCTTATTAAGGTTTCCTATTATGATTTTCACTTCTTCTTTTCTATTCATATTATCATCCACAATTTCTCTAACTATTATTAATAATTCTTGACAACCCTTCCCCTTTATAGTATATACACTATCTTCCATAATATTTTCCATTTTAGTTTTAAATATTTTTGTAGTCTCCAGTCTTTTAATTGTCTTCTATCCTCCTTCTTCCATATGAATAAGTACTCTACTACACAATTCTTTATACATAAAAACCTCCATTTAACCATTTATTCAAAGTCTTTTAATTTTTTTTGCCAGTCCATTAAATTTTTATACATTTCATACTCTATTCCATTTGGTTCTGCAGCCAAATCTGTATTTACTTATCCTAATAGTTTATCTAGCTCGTATAAAAAAATCTACTTTTCCAACTTCTTATTCTGTTTTCCTGTTAACTTTTTTGCTTTCCATGTTTTTTTTACTACATTCTTTTCTTTAAACATTTCTTGTATATATTGTACTGTACTATTCATAATCTCTTCCCGAGTTCTTTCTATTTCCCCTTTTACATTTTTTTATTCAGCCCATTAGACTACGATCTTCCTTTACTAATCTGCATAAGTAACTCGATACTTCTCTTTTTCCTTGTTAAAAATATCTTTGCTTATGTAACAATTCTTGTATTTTTTCTTGATTTCTTTCATACAATTATTCTTCTTTGTCAAAATACTTTCTATTATTATGTTCTAAATCTTCCAAGGCATTGTTCTATGTTCTTTTATATTTTTCTTTCTCTACTTTTCTCACATTATATTGCCACTGTAAAGAACATTTTATATATTTTTCTAAAAATATCATCGAGTATTCAGATAAATTTTTATAAAGTGTTCTCATAGTAATATTTTTCCATAACTAAATTACTAATCTCTTTCCTTCTTCATGCCATGCTCTTTTATCCTTTTTATTCTTTTGCATATTTTTATGTATTCCTTGTTTTCTTTTATCTCTAGCTATATTACAAGATGATCAGAAAATACTGTTTAAACTTCCTCCCCTTCTCCTATAACTAAACCTTCTGATACTATAAAATAATCTATTTCAGCTCTGTACATATCACTTTTTCAAGTCCATGAATTAATTTTTGTTCCAAGGTTTTAACTTGCCACTTCTTATAACTACTAACATTTTTCTTAAATTATTTTCTTTCATTTTGTGCTTACCTCTTAAATCATAATTAATGTCTCCAGTTACTGTAATATTCATATTTATCACTAATCTAAAATCAGATGAAATAAGCACCCCCTTTCTTTCACTTAACATAAGCATATAATGTTATAATTCTATATCCTTGTTCTTTCCATTTTCAGTTTAAAATGGTTAATCTTCCCATTTTTGCTAAAGTTATATGTAATACTTTATTGCATTTCTACAGAATATGACTATTCTAGAATATCTCACATTTCCCAAATTCCAGATTATCTTTCCTCCACATAGTTTCTCTGTCTGTAATCTTTCATTTGTTAGAAATATTGTATGTTCTCAATGGCGGATTTAGGCTTTGGTGCAGGGGCGCACACCCTCACCCTTTCATGAGAACCCCCTGTACAACCTTGAGTAAAAAAAATAAATAAATAAAATAAAAATAAAAAAGTTATTTTAACTGTCTCGATTGAAATTGGAAAATGTACTACCAAAGTAGTGCACAGTTGAGAGATTAACACTGTCCGCAGTATGTTTTCCCATTTCATCTCACAGATATTTTACTGTATTGTACACTATGTATTTGTTTGCTGTTTGCGTCGCAAGTCCCAGTGGAAGACCCAGTTGGAGGAGACAGTCAGGCAATCTGACCATCCTAAGTTCTTGAGTGGCTCTTCCAACTGCATCTCACATCTTGACTGAGAAAGCACTCAAGAAGAGGAACTTGCCTAAATAAGACGCAGGGTAAACAAGACAGAGGTATTTAAAGCTATTGGTTTACTGCTGCTACAGTTTGTATACTATCATCATTTTAACTATATATTCATTTCTTTTACTAAAACCCCTACGTTACTACACCTTGAAGTCCCACTATTTAATTTGCTATACTTTTAAATGCGATAGCGCTAGCCATTTTTGATTTGCGGTTATTTGCAAAAACTGCGGTCGCGCCTAATGCCAAGTGAATTCGCCTATGCATTTATTTAGCTTTTCCATAGCTATTCAGCCCAGCCTTTCACTTCACTTTTCAGCCCAAATAAAGAAACATGCACGAAGACTTAGGAAAGTATTTAATTTTATGACGGAGTGAAGCATGCACACGTTACATTTGCATTTCTTTATTTTCCTCAGAAAAAGCTGTTCAGGAATTTCTTGTATTTTTTTTCAAGCAGTTCTAAAAGTGCAATAAGTCAGGAAATAGAGGAATTCTGCAGCTAGTGGGAAGTTTTGTGGATTTTGTATTTTTTTTCAAGCAGTTCTAAAAGTGCAATAAGTCAGGAAACAGAGGAACTCGGCAGCTACTGGGAAGTTTTGTGGATTTAATTTTTCAGGTACAAGAAATCATCTAGTTAACCAATTAATAAAGTGTAAGTGCCTTTATTGAATTATTTCAGATTTTGCCTGGTAACCGCATATTAAATGTAAACAGCATACACAACTTAAAAGGGCATTCAAGTCGAGTGCTTTCATTCTAAAATTGTGTTTATGCTATCTACAAAAAACTAGTCAAATCGTGCAGGCATAGTTTTCTCCTTGACTGGCACAACAGACTAACTAGGTGCCGATTTGTGACATATTTTATAGAGTAAAAATATGCATTATTCTGTTTTATTTCATACTTGTGACAGTGCATTTCAGGCATGGATTTTGCATGTAAAGTGTGAAACTTATTTTGTGTTCCCTTTGATATACAATATGAATGATTGTCAGGAATAAGTCATTGGTCTATTGCTCAACCTTGCCTCTTGAATTTTTAAATTCAGTAAGTTAACTTTTCTGATGTTAACTGTTGTCTCTGTTGTAGACTTGTTAGTTAAACAGTATATGTTATTTTTTTTCTCCCAAGAGGCTTGATTTGTATTCAGCCAGGATGGAATTCCTCTACATCTAAATCTTTTCAGTCGTTCTAATTTCTTGTGGGTAAATCTAGCAAAGGAAATTAATTTCCTGTAACATGTTATGTGACTAACAGCATAACAGTAATTAAGTTACTTAGGTGTATAATGGAATGCTATTTTTGAGTCAATTTATTTTTGCCAAGTATATTTTGAGCATTCTGATTTGCTACTTTTACAATATATGGTGTATGCAGTTTGTATTAGTTTTATAATATATAATATATAATATAGAGATGTGTTTCTGATTTGCCATGCACTAATATTATTTTGATTTAAAATTGTATTTTTTATACATATGTTAACCAGACAAGCCACCAAACACAATTATCCGTATTCTGGGATGACCCAGGAGAATGGCTTGGGTAAGTGATTTGCTCATAGTCAAATGGCAGGGGAATTGAAGGTAGAAGGAATGATTTCTTGTACCTCTGGTTACAGGAAGTAGTACATTAACAGTTCAGACTCTATCCTTTGTGCTGACAGATTTTACTCCCTTTACATGGTATTATATAATATACAGCTTTGTTTTCTTTTCACACCACCAACTTTACATGTAGTATTAACTTCCCCAGATTTTGCAGACTTGCCTTGATTTTGTCTCATATCATTTGCCTTGTTTTTGTTTCTGCTTTTCTGGTAAATCACTGAGGATTACAGCCAGTCAATAATGCCAGATGTTAGAGCTTCATACTTCTTACTGTTTACAAAATGCACGTTGATGCAAAACCTGCTGTTCTTGTAATTGTTTTATGTGAATTAGAGTAATATTTGAAAAGTGACCCTAATGTTTTGCCTTTGTCCCCCCATTATTTTTGTTTTTGTCCACGCATTATGAGGAAAGAAGTTAAATATGAAGGTCTTGTCCAGCTTAAGACTCTTTCCCTGGTCTTAACTGCTTGTTGGGTAATTTGCAAATGTATCATATAAAATAATTTCCTTTAACTTAATGTGTAATAGCATAACCTATACATCATCATCTTCTTTCAGCTGTTCCCATTAGGGGTCGCCACAGCAGATCACCTGTTTCCATTTCTTCCTGTCCTCTGCATCTTGCTCTGTCACACCAACCACCTGCATGTCCTCTCTCACCACATCCATAAACCTTATCTTAGACCTTCCTCTTTTCCTGTTACCTAGTAGCTTCACCCTTAGCATCTTTTTCCCAATATACTCCACGTCCCATCTCAGCACATGTCCAAACCAATGTAATCTTGCCTGTTTGACTTTGTCTCCAAACCTTCCAACCTGGGCTGACCCTCTAATATACTTATTCCTAATCCTGTCCACCCTCGTCACACCCAGTGCAAATCTTAACATCTTTAACTCTGCCACATCCAGCTCAAACTCCTGCCTTTTTGTCAATGCCACTGTCTCCAACCCATATAACATAGCTGGTCTCACCACCCTCTTGTAGACCTTCCCTTTCACTCTTACAGGTACTCGTCTGTCACAAATCACTCCTGACACTCTTCTCCACCCACTCCATCCTGCCTGTACTCTCTTCTTCGCCTCTCTTCCACACTCATTGTTACTCTGAACTAGTGATGCCAAGTATTTAAACTCATCCACCTTCGTCACCTCTACTCCTTGCATCCTCACCATTCCTCTATCCTCCCTCTCATTCACACACATATATTCTGTCTTAGTCCTGCTGACATTTATTCCTCTTTTCTGTAGAGCATATCTCCAGGGTCTCCTCCACCTGTTCCCTACTCTCCCTACAGATTACAATGTCATCTGCAAACATCATAGTCCATGGGGACTCCTGTCTGATCTCGTCTGTCAACCTGTCCATCACCATTGCAAATAAGAAAGGGCTCAGAGCTGATCCTTGATGTAACCCCACCTCCACCTTAAATGCATCCATCACTCTCACCGCATACCTCACCACTGTCACACTACCCTCATACATATCCTGTACCACTCTTACATACTTCTCTGACACTCCCGACTTCCTCATACAATACCACAACTCCTCTCTAGGCACCCTGTCATATGCTTTCTCTAAGTCTACAAAAACACAATGCAATTCCTTCTGACATTCTCTGTACTTCTCCATCAACACTCTGAGCAAAATGCTAGATGAGGTCTGTTTTCAGGTAGTCATGTTTTTTTCTAAGTGTATTTTAGGTATTCAGATTTGCTGCTTCTGTAGTGCTCTCTGTATGCAGTTATTTTATTATGCATAACTTATTTGAGGGTTTGTTTCTGCTTTCCATTTTATTAATTGTACTGACACTTCAACTGATTTTAATTTATATCCTTTATCATTTTCTAAACACCTTCCTACTTGAAAAAAAAAAAGCAAAGGTGAAGACCAATGGATGGGAAACTGGAAATTCAATCCTGATCTGGCCCCCATGTCTTTGATAGGCAGAGGCAGGCAGTGATATGCAAACTAACATACCCCACCACATAGCTTTTAGAAACTTCCTAACATACCCCCTCTTAATAAATGCACATGATACATGAGAACACAAATGGATTGGAGTGGATAGGATTGGATTGCGTGGCTAGGCTTATAGGGGCCCTAGTCATTAGCCTAGTATATACCTGTGACTGTATTTACAGATGCTGTTTGTTTGATATGATTTATGTCAAGTCATTTGCACAGCAGAGGCTCCTCATTTAATACAAATACATTTCTGGACATCATATAGTGAAGACTTGTTTAACTGATTTAGTAATTGTTAAGTAATTACACTGTAAGATCACTGATGACATGTGCTAAAGACTGCCTCCATGAACTTTAGGAAAGTAACCGAAGCAACACTGACTGAAACACAGTGCAAAAAAGTAATGTTTGTGTGTGGTACAGCTGTAATTATTATTGCAAATTTCCGGGACATAATACATGGAATTAAATATGGGAGTGCTGCCAGATACGTGTGTGAATGTTATGCTACAGTGAATGTACCACATACATTTGACAGACTTGTATGTTATATTGAGGTGTTCATCTTGATCTGCCAAACAACTGTGCAGATGGCATACTGTATTGTTCATAGCACAT